>NW_023998464.1:6981893-6983244 GCF_014805625.2 Glossina fuscipes | reverse complement strand
AAACACTTCAAAATTGAGCAGAGCTAAACATCAAAACCTTATTAAACCTTATTAACATTATTAAACAGTCTTAAACAGTCTTAAACGCCATTAAAGACTGCAAAATTGAGCAGAGTTAAACATTAAAACCTTATTAAACCATATTAACATTATTAAACAGTCTTAAACGATCTTACTTAGTCTTAAACAGACTTAAACACTTCTAAACCTTTCAAAATTGAGCAGAGTTAAACATCAAAACTTTATTAAACCTTATTAGACATTATTAAACAGTCTTAAACCGTCTTAAACAGTCTTAACCAGTCTTTAACACTTCTAAACACTTCAAAACTGAGCAGGCTTAAACGCTTCTAACCACTCCAAAATTGAGCGGACTTAAACATCAAAACCTTATTAAATTTTATTAAACATTATTAAACAGTCTTAAACCGTCTTAAACGCTTCTAAACACTTCAAAACTTAGCAGAGTTAAACATCAAAACCTTATTAAACCTTATTAAACGTTATTAAACAGTCTTAAACAGTCTTTAACACTTCTAAACACTTAAAAATTGAGCAGACATAAAACCTTATTAAACATAAAACCTTATTAAACATTAATAAACATTCTTAAACGGTTATAAACACTTTTAAACACTTCAAAATAGAGCAGTGTTAAACATCAAAACCTTATTAAACATTATTAAACAGTCTTAAACACTTCTAAACACTTCAAAATTGAGCAGAGTTAAACATCAAAACTTTAATAAACATTACTAAACAGTCTTCAACGGTCGTAAATACTTTTAAACATTTCAAAATTGAGCAGAGTTAAACATCAAAATCTTATTCAACATTATTAAACATTATTAAACAGTCTAAAACAGTCTTAAACACTTTTAAACACTTCAAAATTGAGCAGAGTTAAACATCAAAACCTTATTAAACATTATTAAACATTATTAAACATAATTAAACAGTCTTAAACAGAATTAAACAGTTTTAAACACTTCTAAACGCTTTAACATTGAGCAGAGTTAAACATCAAAACCTTATTAAACTTTATTAAACATTATTAAACAGTCTTAAACAGCCTTAAACAGTCTTTAACACTTCTAAACACTTCTAAACACTTCAAAATTGAGCAGAGTTAAACATCAAAACCTTATTAAACATTATTAAACAATATTACACATAATTAAACAGTCTTAATTAGTCTTAAACAGACTTAAACACTTCTAAACACTTAAAAATTGAGCAGAGTTAAACATAAAACCTTATTAAACATTAATAAACATTCTTAAACGGTTATAAACACTTTTAAACACTTCAAAATTGAGCAGAGTTAAACATCAAAACCTTATTAAACCTT
>NW_023998464.1:6971088-6981883 GCF_014805625.2 Glossina fuscipes | reverse complement strand
AGCAGGGTTAAACATTAAAACCTTACTAAACATTATTAAACATTATTAAAAAGTCTTCAACAGTCTTAAGCCGTCTTAGATACTTCTAAACACTTCAAGATTGAGCTGAGTTAAACACTAAACTTTATCATCATCAAATACTAAACCTTATCAAACATTATTAAGCAGTCTTAAACAGTCTTAAAAACTTTTAACCGCTTCAAAGTTGAGCAGAGTTAAACATCAAAACCTTATTAAACTTTAGTAAACATTATCTTAAACTGTCGTAAACACTTCTGAACACTTCAAAATTGAGCAAAATTGAGGGTTAAACATTAAAACCTTATTAAACTTATAAAACATTATTAAACAATTTTAAACACTTCTAAAAACTTCAAAATTGAGCAGAGTTAAACATCAAAACCTTATTAAACCTTATTAAACATTATTAAACAGTCTTAAACAGTTTTAAACACTTTTAAACGCTTTAAAATTGAGCAGAGTTAAACATCAAAACGACGATTTGCCTGACGCTTTTATATTGTGATGGGTGATATCATCTTCCCACTGATTATTGCTATCCGTTAAAGCAACAAATTTATTTAATTTCCGCTTGGCTTCTATGCACGCTGTTTTTTTTTAGGACTATTAAACTATACGGATAGGGCATGGCAGTCTTAGCTTAGGCGTCATCCCTGAATAACAATACTACTACTAGACTCTACGGATAGGGGCTTGCTGGTTTAGCTTAGCCGTCACCCCCGCAAAACGGATGAAACACTCTCTTCAACGACGTTGAAACGGTTAGAGACAATAAAAACAAATAGAACGTAGGTAAGACCGGACGAGTGGTCCTATTGGCTCAAGGTTGGCTGCTATAGCTTCTCCTGCGTATATTTTTCTGTAGAATTTCTCAGTACGGACAAAACGCGGAAAATAATTCCAGACAAGACCCGGGTCGCGGATCACCACGCTGACTTTTTTTTGCCCTCCTTCTATAAAAATAGCTTATCGCTTACGGTATAATCTAATTGTAAACACCCTAAGTAATTAAATTCCTCGCAAAGAATTTATATATATAAGTTAACTAAAATACGAAAGTCGAAAAGTCTTTTATATAAATTTTCACACCTCGGAAAGAAGACTTGTTACAAACTTCACCATTAGCGGGTTGACTGAAAGTCTTAACAACATACCGGGAACAGTGATAAAGATGGCAGAGCCAAAGATAACAAAACTATAACGGTTAAACTTAATTCGATTGGAATACATGACTTGTGGATGGGCAAGTACTTTAAGAACTTTAAAGTACGTCCACTCTATGCTGTGAACTGTGTAGATGAACCCAACATTACACAAGAGTTTCTGCAGCGGTTCGTCTATCTCAACGATCATCAGTGCTCAGCTGCAGGAGAGTTGAATAAGACAAGTGCTGATTGTCAGGATTGTTAATGCTATTAACCATTATGCTGTTTTGTTGCGATCTGCTGGTAATACTACGAAGCTGGATCTTCAGGGCTGTAAGGAAATTCTGAACAAAACATCCATGGTAAATGCTGAATTTAAGTGCTGAAAGAAATGTACAGAACTAGTAAATATGTGCCTTAATGGCATATTTTAGGCTGTTAAGGTAGTGTTTTATGATGTATTTTTTAGGGATTATTATAATTGCAATCGAACTCTTTATATTTTGTAGTTGGTTCTCCGCTTTTTTCCTTAGATTTATGAATTAGTTGACTAACCATAATATTCCGTCGCGTGTGGCAGCTATATATCTTTGAATCAGGGAGTACTCTTTCTGAACAGATGCTGACAGCACATGTAAACTGCCAGAGTATTAAGCCTGCCTTACACTCCACGAAATTTGACGCAATCAAAGCCCTGGCTACCGACAAATTTGACCTCATTGCCACCTCGGAAACATGGCTAAAACACTGTTTTTGGAGTATTCTATTCACCGAGTGGTAACGTTAGGACATTTGAAAAAGAAGCATTTACAGCTATTAACGAAGTACTCAAGAATTATTATTATTGGAGAAATTAGTTGCAATCTCTTCGATGTAATTAGGGCTAGTGTTATTAGATTTGTTTGCTCGAGGTGTAAGCTTACTATACCGCACAATATGAGACCTACACACTGAGACTTACGTCACTACTTGAGTTTTGGCTGCTTAGTGATAATGCCTTGTTTAACTATTCTAATCAGGTGCAACGCCCGCTTATGTCTTATCATGAATTGATCTATGCCAGCTTTAGAATCAAGTGTAGGTACATACATATCAAGAAAATTACCCAAAAATAACCGAAAGTATATTTGCATTTTTTTTTTTTTTTTTTTTTTTTTTTTTTTTTTTTTTTAATGTTCATAGCGTAATATTGGAATAGAAGTGATTTAAACATTTCGCAAGAAATAAATTTGACCTTATCTTAAATTGGTCGCATATATATTTGAGAAAATAAATCAAAATGCAACGCATAGCGGAGCGTAAGAAGCAAATATCATCATTAATAATGCCGGCGAAAACGACGAACCTAAGCGCAAAATGCAACGCGTGGTTTTCCAATTGCCATTACCCGAAAGACCACGTGTAACGGGTCGAGTGTTTGTATGCGGACAAGGTGATATGGGACAATTAGGATTGGGGGACGATTCATCCAAATTTAAACGGAGGCGTCCCACCCTGGTGGAAAAGGTGCTAAATGTGGTTGATGTTACAGCTGGCGGTATGCATAATCTGCTTCTTACTCTGGAAGGTCATGTCTATTCGTTCGGTTGCAATGACGGGGATGCTTTGGGTCGTGATAGCAGTGAAGAGGGCTCCGAGTTTGTACCTCACGCAATTGATTTACCTCAGTGAATACAGGTATTTTAAACATATTCATCGACGTGGGCTCTCTGCTTCTATAGCTGAGTTTAATTCAACCACTTTTCTGAATACAGCGAGCGTTGATGTGATGTATTGCACATAGATCGTAGGTTATTGAGGGAACAATTCTTCTATTTTTTTTTTTTTGTTTATTTTTTTTTAGTAGGTTGTATCTAAATCCCTTGCGTAATTAATTTGCCATATTGATGATGATTAGTTAACTGTTAAAGCATTAAGTGGGTTAGAACGACATTTGATTCATTAAATGTGTATATATATTTTTTTTGAATATTGGTGGATATGAGAAAGGAAAAAAAAATTAAAAAATTTAAAAAAAATTTTTTTTTTTCTATCCCTTTCTTAAAGTTGCTAAATGGTCACTGACTTACTTGGAATGGGAAAAATGATCTTTTTCACCAAGTGAAACAAATTTTCATAAATCTTCTACAGTTATTGATGTAATATTTTTTATGAAATATTTTTTTGAATTCACCGTCTTTCTTTAAACTTCACTCGTTGATTGCCTAAAAATTTCTCCCCGGTTGCTACTTTCGCGCTATTGCTCTCTGTTATAATCTTCGTCACCGTAGCTGTTTTGATCAATTCGCCGTGGTTTTTTTTGTACTTTTCGCTTTAGAATTCCTTTCGGTACTCGCATTTACGTTATCCCTTATTGGCTATCAAATGCACGGCATTGTTTTTGTTTGGCCATTTTCCTCTTCTTCAAATAATTACAACATGATACAGAACAAAGTGAATTTCGTAATGTGAGAAGTGATGGAGTACAAGTGTATGGAAGTATCTTATGAAAGAGTTGAAACGCGAAAATAAAAGAGTATGCGAAGGAATAGATTCATAATTTCATTGAATATTTATATACATTGTTGTCAAAGATTTAAAAAAAGTGAATATTGCATGAATGGAAAATGTGAAAATGCTGCGATCATGAAAACTACGTAACGAAAATTCTTGAAGCGTGCATTGACGAATAGTAGTTGCAAAATTCGGGCAGACAAATAGAAAATTCTCAAGAGGTTACAAAACCACATATGTACATCAGTGGTTGCTCACTATATTAAGTTTGGACAGGGGATCATTCCATCCCGTGTGGCTAAATGTCAGCGTACTAAGAAGGTAAATAATGCCCCATCTCAAGCCGACGATGAGAAATTGAATTATTTCATCGCTGTTCTCACGAAAAAACGAAGTACTTCTTTTCTATTACATTCAAATCGACGAAAATCAGAGTACGATCATTGATATGTGATGGTCTGGAAGAGGCAATGTTGTCTGCAGGGATATTTCGACTAATAACCACGTGGCCAGGCATCCAGGGAAAAGGGAAACAAAATGCATCGGATTTGACACTGCATAGCAAATATCTGATTTCTAACATATAAGAATGAGTTTTCCTTGAAGGTTAACACGTATTTTCCGTAGATTTAATGAGAAAGTAAATAACTGCGCAACCTAGGTATATTTGACTACGCTATAGTGATAATATGTCTATTATGGTATAATCGGGTAACGGTACGGTAATTCTGTGGGAAAATAATGGCGAGTTATGAAGTTTTTAAACGGTCTTGGTTTTTTTGTCGTTTGTTGAGTAGTTACTAGATTGAAGTGATCTCCTGAGCTGCGTCTTGTTTCTTTCCGTGTGTAACGCGCAGTGGTTCCGTAAAGTCCGAAGACGCAGGGAAAGAGTCCGTGTCTTTATTCTCCCGAAATGAGGGGGGATGTAAGGAAACGTTTTACTTCCTTACTGATAACAAATCCGTTCGCATAAATGCCCACCCGTAGAGTCTGAAAGTGTTCGGTCTTTTTGTCGTCCGCTTTAAAGATTAAATATCTCTCGTTTGTCCATTGCGTGAATATAAGGTAAAATACCTTCTCTTTGATGTTCGTATTTTCCTCTACGCTACCGATATCGTCCCTCTCCCGCACAAATCTATGGTAATTTAGGTTTATGTATAAAGAAAAAAAATAGAAGGAAGAAATATATAGAGAGAAAAAGGAAAACTTATTGTATTAAGACTATGTAACATACTTTGTATGTATATTTCGCTTATCCATTTCTAGGTCTCGAAAACACATGTACATAAGAATTCATTTACGTTTACATAAATATGCCTAGCAATGGCTTTTAACTGACACAGGTAAGCACATCGATTCGGAGAAAATTGTTTGATCAACTATGCCTTCCGACTACTTTCCTTGTCCAGATATTATTTGCTCTGCACACTTTCAGAGATATTAAAGATTTTCATTTAGATTTTTCAACAGTTTTTATTAAAATATACATTAAGTATTAGGCTTGGCGTGAAATCAAGAAAGTAGCTTTGAAAAGCAAAAGCTTTTTTTATCCTACACCACTTGAACATCCGATATATACCGAGTGTTACGGGTATTGACCTTTGAGGCAATAAATGGACCTAAAGTTTGCAGCGAAGTAGTTTTATCTACAGGATTGATACTTTTCTCGCCTTTATTGTCATTTCCGTCACTTCCTCTCTCCATTTTTATGGACACAGCTGCAAGAATAGTTTCGGAGCTGTCAATTCCTCTCTCATTTTTCACATGTGAACCCATCTTCCATGCATCTTCCTCATCGCTAGCTTCTTTTTCAGTCTTTAAAGTTGTTTCCATATTTTAAGTGATTTGATATTCTCCAATTGGAACGATGTTCGATTTTTATACTTTTATCGCTATAAAGGCATTTAACTTAAATTTATTCACCAAATGTTTCGCACCAATATGTATACACGACCGAAAGAAAGAATTCGTGTAAAACAAGTGTATTGGCAAATCGTGTAAGAAACCGGGTAAAGGAGGAGTCGATGTACATGCCTCACACTTGTGTTTTGTTTCTTATCTAAAGCTTTCTGCAGTCAAATGTTTTTTTTATGGATTTGTTAGGCAACTATTTGGGATATACACAAATATCTAAACAAATATTTATTCATTTAGTTTATTCATTTTAATCGAAATATTCGATTGGAAATTAAATATAATCAACGATAATCGAATTAATTAAAAGAAACAGCTGTTCTTAACATGCTTGCGCTACATTTTCTTCTTCTGAACTTTTGTTTATATTACCATTTTCGTCAGCTGGACTTGTTTCTTTGTATGGTGTATGTGCTGCTCTTTATGAGTAGCAAGTAAAAAACACAGAACACAGCGTAGCAGTGGAAAAAAAGATCATACGGCGGAAAGACTGTATGCCAACTGGAATATCGCATTCGGAAGAAAATTTATTTATAATGTGAATACTCAATAAAGTTTATTACTTTCAATTTCTTTTAAAGCCAACTATGCTTAATATGCTCCCGTCCTGTTAAAAAAAAAAAAATTATTCTTTTCCTAAATAATTTAATATTTTTTCTTGGGAAAACAGCTGACTATGGTATTGCGCAACCAAATGGTTGTGTTTATAAATTAAGCGTGAAACGGGATGCAACCAAATGGTTGTGTTTATAAATTAAGTGTGAAACGAGACGCAACTTAATAATTACATATTTGAAATTGGGAAATTAGGAAAAATCTTTTGCTTGATATCAATTACAGTTTGAGAATTTTCTTCCAAACTTCAATTTGACCTGCTTGCCGACTTTCAGCAATGGGAGTAGGAAGAAGAGAACATGAGAAGAAATTTCTTGATCGAGTAATCCTTTTCCTTGTTGCAAGCTTGTCGAGGTCCGAAAATTCTCATTATTATGCATATCGTCGCAGGATGCACTGACTTTTTTAAATATTGTTTGTCCTATTTTACATATTTTTGCATTACTTGACCCATTGCCATACATTTTCCTTTCTTCCCCCGGAGATATTTTTTCTTTTGTAGATAACTTCGAAATATTGTTTCAAATGAAGCTTTCTGAACGTTAAAATCTTCTTCTGACTTGTGAGAAGTCATATTCCCATTATGTTTTTCCAAATTTTTGCTGCGTAGTTGTCCTTGTTCAGCTCTCTTTGATTGTTCCACTTCATTTATGATAAGACTATATTTTCCAGCTTTAAATTCATATTTTGGATTTTATTAATGGCTTATGTCAAGGGTATTTCTTTATCACAAGTTTGCTGGCTGTATAACACTTTTTCCGCGGTTTTTCGACTTATTTTCAATATTTGAGAACTTTTATCGTTGCACAATTCCAACAGGGTCGAGTTTTCTCTTTTGAAATTAATTCGATTTTCATCTTCATCATTTCCTTTGCTCGCTCTAATTTAATTTTGACTTAGCAGATTTTCGCTCGATGCATTAGTTAAGTCTTTACGTAACAGATTCTTTCGATCACATTCTTTCAGATTCTTTTCAGGTAGATATTTTCCATCAACAGAACAGGAAACTGCTTTTATATTTCCAGATTTTCCATTTTCATCTTTTAAATCAATCTTTCCATTGTCTTCTGGCATTCTATGGTGTTGTCCCACATTCTTATGAACACAGACTATTAATTACGGACTTATTTTCGCTGGGGGAAGGTAGATTCATCATAAATATAACGCCCGTTGTGAGAACGGTGAATAGCGTTAATGGTCACACGATCTTTTAAATGTAGTTAGTTGTGCTTTCATAGACTAACCTCCTAACTTATGCGGCTTGATAATGTTGTGTTCTTTCCAAAAATACAACGCTTGTATGTTCCGTTTTACTGATTATACAAAATTCACCCTTTTTTATATAGCCTCCATTAACGGTTCCACTAAGATCTGCATTTTCGCATATCTCCTTTCCGTTCTTCTTACAGTCTGTAAAAGTCCCTTCTGTCCCATGTAAGTATTTCCAAATTGTTTCCATCTCAACTTAAGTCTATCTGGTCTTTTAAAGTATTAGTTCCGACTGAAAACATGGACATCTTGCTAAACAAACCATTGTGGCCACTTGGTTCCTTAATTAAGGAATACGCTCCTCAGGACCGACTCCGAAATTCTAATTCGGTAACTTTTCCATGCTCAAAAAACTAAAGGTTTCTTCAGGGCCATTGACTTTTGCTTACCAAAATGTTAGAGGCCTAAACTGAAAAATCCGCTCTACTTTCCTAAATTTTGTGCGCACGGAGTTTGCCTATTTGGCCCCTCACTGAAATTTGATTACAGCCTCATTTACATTCGTCGGAATTTTTTCACAATCTTTTGCCATATCTGCTACGGTCACTTCCTAATCAATTAAATTTCGTACTCCTCCCGACGTTGGATTTGTTATCATTCGGGCGAAAATTGCCAATAAACAGTTATACGTAACTTGTTTCTACATTCCCCCAAATGCGGATGTTTCCATTTATAAGAAACATGTTGCCCTCATTTCTGATGTGGCCGAAAAGTCTAAACCTATTGACATAGTCATAGCGTTGGCGGACTTCAATTTGCCAATTTCTCGTAAGAAACCGGAAGCTTCATTATTCTTCCTCCATCCCTTTTTTTCTTCCTTATGGAACGGCCAATTGCGGAAGTTTCGTGATTGCTGTTGTTGGCCTAAACCAGCGGAAGAGCATCGGCTCGGTGTAGGCGTCTGACCCAAAGAAAGACAGAAGTCTTAGATAGTGCCTCGCCCTCGCCAGCGGGGAGATACGCCCATGTACGTATATCCACTGGAACTCGAGGTTGTTCTCGGGGCGCTTAGTGTGCGTTCCCACACTTCGTGCGCCATCGGGCACCGTGGAGTTGAACCGTCACGGCAGATATCCACGTTAAACACCTACAGACATCTGTACGCTGACGATGTTAAGCTGCTTTCTCCTTGGAATCGCAATCTTATTAGCTTCAAACTGCTCGTTAAATTTTATGAAACTAAACCTACAAAAAATGCAAGAAACTTTCTTCCTTAAGAAGGAAGTCATTCATTACTGAGTATTTCATTGACTCAAACAAGTTGGAAAACGTTGATTTGTTTATCGTTCTATTCGATCAAAGATTACATTTTAATCTGCACATTGAGCTCTCTTTAAGTAAAGCTACGTCCACGCTGGATTTTATTAAGAGGTGGTCCAATGAGCTGAAGAACACTTACATTACAAAAAAACTATACACCTATTCCTATAGGTGTTATGTAGATTCAATTGAAGTAGTTCGAAAGTAAATCCTGCTATTTGCCCTTAGGAATTTGAATTGAGACCCGCTTGTCTCTTTCCCCCCATATGGAAATAGGTTGCTTCTGTTATCCTTATCGTCACTTGATAAACGTAGATTTATTCTTTGTGTCCCCTTCTTAATTAAGTTAATTAATGGTACTATCGATTCTTCCACATTACTTGATGAGATAAGCTTTAATATCCCTAATCGTTTCTCTAGGCGCTTAATGTTTATAAAGCTTAGTCAATGTAAATATAATTATGAGCTGTTTAACCCGTTTAGAATTGTATGCAGAACCCTAAATGATGTCTATCACTTAATCTCAATATTGGATTCTTAAAATCTATCGAAACAACTGTGCTTAATACGCGCGATTTGCCTATGTCGTATTTAAACTAACTTTCAGTCTTAATATCTCATTATGATTCGAAAACTAATCGGTGAGGATTATTGTATCGGTAGCCAAGCTTTTGGCTTAGGGGTTCATTAGTAATTTGGTTCTGTACTAGTTGTGGGTGTGCCACTGTGTTAATTATGTACATACTTCTTTTTCTTTTTCCTTCTTATTTATTTATACATAAATTATTGTTTAATAATTATTATACATATATGTATTTTTCCTTATTTCTCCTTACATATTTTATATTAGATTTTAATATTAATTAGTACAAGATTTACTTCTAAGAGTTATTTGAATTCGACTGTTAATTTGTTTTAGTGGAGTTTCATGTAAATAAAATAAATAAAAAAAAAAAAGTAATCGATTGAAACCAGTATTACGTGGGCTGACACCAGGCGGGCAGACAAGCTTAGATTGATTCCGAAAATGATTCTGAATGGAGTGGTATAGTAAAAGGTGGGTCTATCTTAAACTAGATGTTACGTACGTCTGCACAAACTTAATATAGCCTGTACCACAATAGGTGTAGAACATAAAAATTCGGTCCTTGTCTGCGAGTTGATATGGGAAAGAGGCCAAATCGATCAAAGGGCTCGTTTACCGTATAAGGTAACTTGCGAACAGCCTCCTTCTCAAAGAAAAGGTTTTTTTTGCTCGTTATTCATAAACAGCAATAGACATAGATAAAATATATATCTTGAAATATATATCTTGAGGTGATCGCTCACCTGTCCGGAAATGGTCACAGAATATTGAAATTTATGTTTTTTTTTTTAAGATGATGAAGGTGGGCGTAAAAGATTCGGTCACTGTTGATTATTGTGTCTTTTCATTTTTAGTCTCCACATGTTTCTTTCACAAAATTTTGTTTAACTTCTCCAACTCTCTTTTTTAATTTTTTTATAATTTTATGTGTGATGCTAAAGGTCGCATAAATTTTATTCTTCCCGTCAAATTTTTCATAAATTTTTAACTTCAATTTTTGTTTAAGTTTGCCTTTGTTGATCTTGCATTAATTATCCGATTCAAATATTTGAATCTGAAAGCTTTATGCATAAATGAATAATTTTACAAACAAGGAGAGCATAAGAAATTATTGTGCCAAATGTCTAGATAGCCAATGATGGGAAAAACAATTGAGATATGCACCAAATTTCAATGCTTATTGCTTTTCAAAAGGTACAAACGCGACATCAGAGACCATAACAAGTGAATTGTTTGTTTGGGACTAACTCCTCCTTAACACAATTACTTTAGTTTCGGGAAAAAAGTCAATGCGTACCGAAAATTAACATTGGCCGGCATTGACTTTTTTTAAAGGCATGCCTGGAATACGCTTCTTTAAATATCGTACTTTCATCACTTATTCTAAAGAGTAATTATTTGAATGTAAAACCGTTCGCCGAAATGTCTTGTGAGATCTCTTGCCAGCTATGCATTAAGTCTGCAATAATTGAATTAATTCGATTGAAAGATA
>NW_023998464.1:6890544-6971078 GCF_014805625.2 Glossina fuscipes | reverse complement strand
TGAAATAGAAATAAAACTTGTGGTGGTAAAATTATAGTTCATTTCCTTTATTTGAAATTTCATAGAGGGTGTTTTTTATTTTGTACTTAATACAAGGAGCTTTTGAAGAGAACTTTTTTAATATTCAACCACCGCAACTCTGGTAGTCGGAATTTTCAGTTGAGCTTAGGAGATACAACATAACAGTTAGATACGCGAGAAAGGAACGTAATGAGTAAAATATAAACTTATATGAATGAAGGATACAAAATTCAGGCTGTTGTACACATAGAAAGTGTGATGTGCGTGTGTATGTATACGAAGGATTTGCAAAAATTGAACAAACTATTTGGTAGTAATATACTAAATTAATATTTATGCAATAATTTTTAATAGATAACAAGAAAAACTAAATTTCGACGTGTGTGATGTATGCGCATAATTAAGCGTGTACATGCATATATGCATTTGCTTGTAAAACTTTACGGCCAGTTCCTTGGGTGTAGATTTACAGGTGAATAGTACATGTGCACTAGTGTAAGCAGATGGATGGTAAAGGTGCATTGAGTATTGTTAATCCTTCAAACAAGCAGGGAAATGTTGTGTCACCAGCGGTAACAGAAAAATGTAAAATTGTTAAACAATGTTTGTCAATAAAGGGATGTTTCTTTTCTAGATTAAGTATCCAACTATAATTTGCTGCTTGCCATATTTAGGGATAACAGATCACAGACATAGAATGCGATGAAGAGTGCGACAGCGTGTACGTTGGCTAGAGCAATTTGTTAAAGCAAATTTCGATCGTTTGTTTTTTGTTTGTTTTCTTATTTGGCTCCCTGCAGAGAATATTCGCGTAGTTCAGCATTGGCGTTCCTTAATAACGTAGATCATTCTACTTCCAAACAGCGGCACGTGCAAGTATGAATTGAATTTAGCATGCATTTGGCCTTGATTGTGTTTGTGGGTCTTTATGATAGTGGATGTTGGTATTGCACTTTTATATCAATCAATTAAAGTTTCCTGTGTACTCGACAAAAATTACGTACGTTCTTTATGGACAACGAGACAAATTTTAAATTGCAACCACTCCCACGACTTGCACTGAACCTTTGCTAACGGCTCTTGTTTGTTGTCTTACTCAGCTCAAGTTTCTGACTATTCGTTTCCATTGGTTCGTCAATTGTGCGTTTTGCATAATTTTAGAGTCGCGTAAAATGGTATTGAATAAGGGAATATTGAAACTTATGTGCATTTAGTTGATTCTCAAGGATAAATAATTGCAGTCCAATGAAGCAAAGAGAATCAAACTTGAAAGCGAATAATCCAAAATATTGTTATCTATACGGTCAAGTTGCTGCATGTAACGATCTAAATCTCGGTAAGCTTGTTCATATAACATTTGAAATTATTGCTTTTATTTACATGATGAACGCGAAAAGCTTCCGAATTATTGAAATAGGAAATATTTAAGATCCACGTCTATTGGTTCTTTTTTGTTTTACACGAACAGAATGATCGTTGATTTTCATTGTAAATACGTACACGCTAGTTTGAATTGAATTTCGGTGTTAAGATAATTGGTGTGAGTAGATGTATTTAGTTTTCTATATGTACCTCAATATTTGGCTCTATTACATATGTGTTTGTATCTTGTCTATATTTCCTTTGAAAATTCAGCTTTCTAGCTATGCAATAGACATTAGAACCATCTAACGCACATATCTAGCGTGAGTGAAAATAACATTTACTTCACATCGCACCTACAAATATTGTAAGCTGGTTATTGCATCAATTAGAAGAAAGCCTTTATACTAAAGCACCTTTACTATCTACTTAGTTTTTGCGGTACTCGTTTTAAAATCGAAAGTGTTTTTGTTTAACGTGTGATGAATAACCGCAATGAACGAAACCGTTGAAAATATTCGGATTAATCTAAATTGAAATGCTGAAGAATTTATAACAATAACTTTAAAAACATTTATTTATTTCTAATTGAAGGCATTTGAAGCCACTAAAATTATAAAAGCTTCGAAATTAATTTTAAAAACAATTTTGAAAGGGGTAAGCATTACTATGGAAGAGAGTGAAAAGACAAAAAAAATTGAATTAATGTTACTACGCGAGAGACGTTTTACAGTCCAAAAGGAAGAGAAACAATTATGTGCTAAACACTGGATAAAGAAACCACGAAAAATACCATCATATAAAAAATTTCAGCAAGAGAACCTAGAAAGTAAACATCACTTGCAACCTCCAGATGATCCATCAAAATTTGTTAACATTCGAAGCTACTGCAATAATATAATTGAAGACAAACACCTTTCGACAAAACGCTGTAGAGAACCTCAACCCTTGCAATTTTTAAGCGCATTTAAAAGTAATCTCGCATCATTAAACCCACATAATGAATTTAGTGAAACTGATTTTTTGCGTTGCTATACAATTGTGACGCGACGATGTACCTTAACGCGACTCTGTGCTGTGCTCCTTTTGATTTCAGCGCGTGGTCACTCTATGCAAATGGCACGGGACCGTTCAATAACTACCGTTACGCTAACTATGTTAGCTATACTAGCTACGGCTTCCACTCACGTTTTACCTGCTTCAACGTATGAGCCCGTTTTAAGTTATTCGCAGCGTAGATTCTACAATCAGTTCAGCAATACGGAGGCTATGGTTATAGACGATATTGATGTGCATAGCAATGAACAACAATTGTTGGCCTATTACAAGCAGGCACGGCAAGAGCAACAAGTGAAAAAACAAGAAAGCTTCCGTTATCGTCCACGAGATCAGGACAATTCTTTGTTTAGTGATCATATAGAAGTGAAAGGAAATCGCACAGTTAAGATAAACGCAACAAAGCGTTCAGCAGCCGCTAAGCCTGCAAATCCTTATGCAGCAGCAACAAATTTTACGAGTACTACAAGTACAAATACTACAGGTATTTCCATGACACCTCCGATAATTGCTGAAGAAAAATGTGAAGCCAAAACTTTGGATGAAATACCAGCTGAACCGGTAAATTAGAAAATTGACAAAAAAGTGCATTTTAGCCAAGCGAATAATAATAGCAATAACAAACCGTTTCAGTATTACGATTTTAGGGATATAGCCGAGGACGCTGCTCGTCAATTTACTGAATTTTTAGCGAATAAATTTCCGTCTGTTCCACCTGCTATAATAACTGATCAAATTCGCGACGAGGTAAGACGTCGAGCTAACGGCATTGCCAGCTATGCCTTAAGTGAAGACGACAATCTATTGGCGTTCGCTTTAGCAGCGCCAAGCATACACACGGTTGTGGTTAAATTTAGAGATAATGTTACGGTAATAGAAGGCACATATTACATTTGTGTCTGTATGTGATTTAAAATTTTTTTTTTATAATTTTAAGATACCACCGGAGCAGACACATAATCGTGGATTTTTAGGTTCCTATTGGCGGGAATTGGGACATGCGTGGAATAGCACTGACGATACTCAAGAATGGGGAGCACCGTTCAGGGATTGTAATCTCTTAGTAGGAAGATGGTTGTGGCCTTTTCGTTTATCATTTTCAGAGTCGAAAATCAAGTGAGTGAGAAAACACTTTTTTTGACAATGACTTTGAGAATAATATTCACTTTAATAAAGAATTGTTGCCGCGGCCTTTATAGCCGCTGATGAAGATGTCTGTAATGACGGTTTAGAGCTGATTTTCGGAAGAAGACATGGGTAAATATAAATTGAATTGTAAATTGGCCAAGGATCAACTAATTCAAATTATAATGCAGTTGTGATCGTAATACCACCTTTTGTTTATTAACCGAAAACAAGCCAGCCGCCACACGGGATGTTTACACCTGTATTTGTAAGGAATCTTATTATTTGCCAAATTCATCACTGCAAGGTTTTCGAGGGGATATCGTTGAAATGTCGGACGGTTTTGACAACTATTCTTGCGTACCCTGCCCAGGAGGATGCACCACGTGCGATTCGAACGGGGTTTGTTTATTTGGTGGACCTCAAGAAGCTGTTTCATTAGAAAGTTTATTGAAAGTATCAGTTGGATCTTTTCTGGGAGCTTGCATTCTCTGCTGCGTGGTCTTTAGTGTTATTGTGTTCAGACAAAGGAAGTCCAAGGTATTGTAGCCACGATATCAAATGGTACTCGTTAATGTTCACTATCAGTGAGACACGATGAAATATTTGATTTCATTTTTCTCATTTATTATTTTGAAAGCTTGTCTACAAAAACCGCTTTGGTGTCAAATAATGTCTGCTCTTAAATGGATTACGTTGATGTTGCTGTCTGCTTTTGCAGTTATCCGCAAAATTGATGTATTGTGCAGCACTAACCAAAATTCGCTGGCGTACATAAATTCTTATGTATATAGGATATCATACATAAAACTTCTGTTCTCTCTTTTTCTTTTAGCCTTACTGATTTCCCATTATTTCAAAGATTAAACGTACAATTACTCGTCGGCTATACTAAGTCTGAAAAAAATTCATGTGAAAGTACAAAGCTTGTTACACTTTATTAATAATTGAAAATTATAAAACATAGGAGTCTGTAATTGGAAGAAAGTGTTGAAATTGCAACCAAATGCTGTTCATCAGTTTATTTAAGGTCTTTTTTGAATTTGTTTCCTATAAGTTGTGCTCATGTCAAAACAAGTGAATGGTTGGCCATCCTTTTCATTGAGTTTAAGTAATGGATATGCAGAATATACTTCAAAATGAATAAAATCATCTTACTTGTTGCTTTATTTCCGTTTCTCTTTCTTTAGGCGATTGCTTCTGGCATGTGGACAGTTTTGGAAACTATATTAACAGGAATTGTATTACTTTACGCATCGGTTAGTTGGACTTTTTTATTAAATTTTGATACTTTAACTTTTTTCCGCATATGATTTCTCCAGGTTGCCGTCCATTTCTTTCCCGCTTCAACTGAGCGCTGTCTAGTTGAACCTTGGTTGCGTGAATTAGGATTCATAACATGCTACGGAGCTGTCATTTTAAAGTTGTATCGACATTTAGTTGATTTCCGTACAAGAAAAGCACATCGCTGGGTGTTACGTGACGTGGATTTACTAAAGTATTTAGGGACAATGGTATTTGCTGTCGTCTGTTATATGTCAGCTTTTACTGCCTCTTCGTTGGACTTAATCGAAGCAGCACAGCTAGAAAGTTTACGCGAGGTTCACACCAATACATGCCAACCGCTTAAATGGGAAGTTGTAACCCAAGTTAGCGAAATGCTTATTCTGTGCTTTGGTTTGCATTTAGCGTTTTCAAGCCGCAACGCCAACACGCACTTTAAAGTCGGTAAAATCTGTGATTGGAAACACGTCAAGGTATTTTTAATTTTTTTATAAATTTTAGGAACGACAATTTCTTGTGGCCACATTGGTAATTGAATTCCTAGTTTCTTCCACCTTCTACCTGCTCCGATTTTTTTATTTGCCTATTATGAGCCCGAGCGCTATATTTTTGGCTTTGTTTTTACGCTCCCAACTGACAAATACTGTTGCTTTGGCCTTAATATTTGTGCCCAAATTGTGGTATCAACACAAGCAAGTGAGTCAATTCCAACCCTTGATTTCTTTCTTTGCTTCTGAAATTTTTTGATAAGTAAGAAAATAAGATTTTAATTTAAAAAACTAAAATAAGTACAACCATTGGAGTTGGGCAAGACCGACCAGTAAATACCCTACACCACTTCGCTTAGTACAGTTCTCCACTTCTAAGAAGAACCCTTATATGGGATGGGGTCCAGAAAACGTGGATTTATATTGTCGAAGGTTGGTGCAACGAATTACAATCTAGAGGCCGTTTTTATGATAATATACTGAAAATGTTCTTTGTGAGAATTATTATGAGAACACTTATATAGACGCGGGCGCAAAAAATATACCTCTCTGAGTCAAAGTTGACACGCATTTATTTCGCTTGCCAAATTCTCTCCTCTTAAGTGTTTAAATGCGGGCACATCAGATGCAAATCAGTCACATCAATTGATTATGCCGAAATACCATTGCATGGCGACTTTTGTGGAGGTATTTTTAAAATGAAATTTTCTTATCTAAGGCTAAGGATGTCGACTAACAATTCAATGGCCGTGGGTTAAAATCTCGAGTACGGTGAAGATTTCAATAAAGCCGATGGCTTCAGATGCTAGTGCTTTAAGACTTTAGTCTTTGAACTTATTTCTCTGGCTAAATTACCTATAATAATAATAATAATATTAATAATAGAATTCTTTCATATTGATGTTATAAAATTCGTCAAAGTATGTCGAAAATTAAGACAGAAAGACAGAAAAAATATTGGAAATTTTGCCGTTTGACCAAGTAAGGACTCAGTTGTTATATTCAGTTGTCAGATTTCTCATATCAATTTTGAGTGCGGAAGTACTATAATCAGCGATGTCGATCACGAAATTTTGAAAGTTGCAATACATTTTATTTAACGACTTTTCAGAATAAGGCGTTATATGAAGAGCGATCGAAAAAGTGGTGAAGAGCATAAGCATTTTCAATAAACTTCGTTCTTGTGCAACGAATCCTCGGTGTAACAAATTTAATCAAAGTACATAATATACACATACATTATTTGAATGCAACGCGTGTACAGACCTCGAACGGACACAGGAATTTAGTTCGCTATAATAAAAGTTGGGTCTGTCTTAAGTCCTTCTGAGTGGTACATATATCTGTACAAACATAATGTACATTGTCTAACATGTGGCGTAGGGTATAATAAGCAAGAAAATTTTCGGTTATATTTTATTTTCATACTAAGAATTTGATGGTAATTTTAATTTCTGAATTAGGCCGTTTGCGAATCATGGTTATAAAGCTTATCATTTGTATTTAGTTTTGCTTATAAGTTATTTTTTATTAACCGTTTAGTAAGAGATTAAGTAATTTGATGTTCAAGACAACCAACAGCTATGAAGTTAATGCAAGTGATGTCTTCCATAAAACGAAAATTTATATGAATTCGATTGATATAATGTTTAACTTAAATGCTTTTGAAGTACAATTCTATAATTCTATGTATATATGCACAAACATAACATATTTATATATATTTGTATAAAGATATATATGTATTTATGCACATATACCTGTTACCGGAGGAAGAAAGTATACACATCTAACGCTCACAAAAATATAGAAGAGATCTCCTGAGATAAGTATTGAAAAAAAAATTTTTATAAGTCATGACCCACCACGAGGTCGTTTTACGTAAAGAAAAAAAATAGTTAAACAACGAAACAGAAAGTGAGAATTTGAGGGAATCGCTGTGGGCTGCATGTTCCAACATCAATTATTTACCCCTGTTTTATACAGAAAAAATTATGCAGCTCGGCTACTTGCGAGGTTTAATGTAATATAAACCAAATAAATTGTTATAAAATTAATTAAATAAATAATTGTTATATTAGCTTGGGAGGATATGCGTGCGAGTTTCGTGTCTAAATAAATTTTCTTCGCTTTTTACCAAGATAATATAGAACAATGAAGATACACGACTTTGTTATCCCACTTACAATGCCGGGAACATATATTTTGTCAGCACGAAATTGTCTGAAAAGTCTTCTCTATCCCATGTATGTCCGCTCAAGAGTCAGTTTTTTAAAGTAATTTTCAAATTTGCAAAAGTTGAAATAAAAAATTAATATGTAGCGTATAAATGCTTTTTCTTGCCTCTAGAAGCGAATGCTGGACGTGAACATGTCGAGACTATTTCAAAATAAGAAAACTTTGGAAACTTTATTAAAGATCGATATAAAAATTCATAAAAATATTTGTCAATGTAATGTAAAAGCTCTCTTGAAATATGATCCGAACAAACCAATGTCATGACTATGACTAGAAGAAAAAGAATAGATCCGATAAGGTGGTGGGTATTCAAGATTCGTCGCAAAGCGAATGCAGCTTTCTTTAGTTGTTTTATCTTCTTTCTCGATCTCTAGCACCTTTTCTCTTTTCCCTAAGTTTTCTTTTATTTTTCTTTTAAATCACTTCTTCCTAATGCTTCCAAGATTATATCAATAGAAGCATTTCTAGAAAAGTTGTATAAGCACCTGATTTTCTTTTGTTGTTGATTTGCTGAATTCTAAAAAAACAGAAGAAATTATGATATGGAATCTATTCCAAAAAATCTCTTTCGAATTTTAAAGCAAACTTTTTAAACAGATTTTTAAAACATTTTTTAAGAGCACTTTAATAAAAATCTCCTAAAATGATGCCTGGTAAAATTTACGAAAAAATTTTAAGGAAATATTTATAAAAAATTTTAATAGAAGGCATAGAGCATAAGTTTCATAAGAGAAATGTTGTATCGAAATTTTCATCGAAACTAAATTGGAACGAAAAACGTGGTTTGACATCCCTTATCGAACTTTATATACAAGAACACAATTATTTTACATCCCAATGTAGCTCGGTTTTAATGTAACCACTTCACGTCCATTAAAAATCGCCATAGAGCCAAATGGTGTATTTTCAAGTTGGTGACTTAACCATATATGATAGACTCGTTTACTAACGAAAACATTGTGCCAAAAGTGGGCGCTATTTTGATAAAACTCTCTATTTTCTTCGTCACGGTTTAGGCTGTATGTGTTGAACTTACATAATAAATGATCCACCTGTTGGATCAACGCAATCTTATATGTACTCGGGATCAATTCTTCGCAAAAGCTATGTTTTAATTTAGTCGCAAAAATGCGTACCCTTCCCAAAACTATCTGTAAACAATAACTTCAAGACACTTTCAATAATCTCGTCTCCTTTCATTCCCTACGCATCCCCGTTTCATTAGACCGTTAACAACGGAGAATTATATACATCTCAATATTTCCGCTTGTTTGATAGTTCGCCTATCGTAACGGAATAAATATCGTAGACTGCTCCCGCGATTTAAATTTTACGTTTTGATGGAAAATTTGAAAAATTTATAAATTAAAGTATTTTCGAAAGGTGGTCTTCGAAAAAGCCAAATATCGGAAGAACCTAGACAGAATAGACACCTCTAAACGAGCGTAGCAAATTGTGAAGTGCTTATGAATACATACATTAGACGACTGAAAATTAGCCGACCTTCACTCTTTTCTCTCACAATTTTCCTTCTTGCACCTGCACTTTACTCTTTTAATTCTTCGCTAAGCAGCTTAATCCAGCACTCCGTTTTGTTTGAGTTCGTCTGCATACATATGTATCTATGCATTTATGTGTATATATGTACGCGGCTGCGTAGTGTTTTTTGTTTGCATTATTTATGATTTGCAACATTTGTTTTAATCTGAGTTGAGCTTTCATATCTGTGGGTGGTTTTGGCGGTGTTGGTTGCATCTTCATAGCTTGCAGGTTCGTTCCCTTGCCCATGATCTATCAATACGTTTACCTGTGGATGCTTTTAAGGGTTCTCATGAAACTGGGCAACGGCTTGGAGCTGGCTATGCGGGTCTTTGTGTAGGTGACCCCGATATTGGCGAACTTACAATTTCGGAAATGAGTCCGGAGGATATACGTGCTGAACTTAAAAGGTTTTTATAAAACAAAATTTTTTTTTTATCTAAAAAATATTGACACAATGTATTTTTGCAGGCTTTATACTCAATTAGAAATATTGAAGAACAAAACTTTACGCCAAGATAATCCGCACATAAGCAAAAGACGTGGAGGACGTAAAGCTGGTCACAGGCGGTTCTCATTACAGGTGCGTGCAATATGCCTAGATAAGAGTTAAGGTTATCCGATATTACAAATTTTATGGACAGACGATCCTTTTTGTATATAATTAAAAAACTGAAAGCTTGATCATAAGGGCTGATGATGGTCGATGATCCCAAATTGATATTGCACTAACAGCAGCTTACATGCGTATGTACTATGTACATATGTATGTAACTCGTAGGCACATATGTATGTGTCATGTGACATTGACATTGCATTGCCTTAAATTAGTGTACATCTCATGTTTTGTTTTTTCTTTTTTTTTCATGATTACATATGTATATATAACAAAAAACATAATTGTTTGTATACATACAAATGTATGCGCTGTGTTACACATATGTAGAAGAAGGGCAGCAAGGATAAGGTAAGGATAGTAACAAAGAAGAAAATTCATACATATACGTACATCGCAGAATTAAGGCATTCAATCTTAAGATACCCAAACAAAAAAGAAATTATAGTCCGCTTCGAGAGAAGTTTTTCATGCAGGCAACAAATTTTCATTAAAGAAAACACTAGAACGTTTTAGTCGAGCGACGATCCCATTTAATTTTCCGCGCTTAGCGCACTACAAACCGTAGTAGCCAGATTCGGTACACTTAACGTTTTTCTCAAAGAGTTTGCTATTCCTAACCTATTTACGTCGTAAAACAGCAAAAATCAGACCTTGTTATAATATGAGAACTTGGTTTTTGCACGAGCCCTTGTTACAAAGTAAACGTTCTTACTGTATGAAAATCATTTTTTGGGATAACGCTATGGAAGCCTTTCAAAAATTAATCGCATTTCTTTCAAATTTTCTACTTTTCTTGCATATATATGTATATTGGTCTCAAAACTAGTAGTAGTAGAAAAGGTTGAACATAAAGATACAGGGACAGATTCTAGACGGACAGATAAAGGGAGAAACAGAAAAGCTTCAATCGATTCAGGATCATTTGCATTATTAAAAAGTGGGCTCCTCTTAAGTCCTTCTGCGTTTTGCATAAGACCGAATAAACTTAATAACACATGTAATATCCTGCATTACAAGTGCAGTAGAATATACAAATTTCGAATGCACGTAAGGCATTTTTACACAATTTGGTAGTATCTCATAGGCAAGAGCATTGGATAGACTCATCCGCTTTTCCAATTTGGACAGAGGATTTTAATAAGGAAATATAAGATTATTGGGAATAGAAACCGAAACCCATTACAAAATTTACTTGATCTAACGAAGATGGAAAAAAAAATTTGAATTCACGACGACCGCAAAGATGAGATATAAATAAACCCAATATTGATCAGTCGGCTGATTCGACATTTTTACGAAATGTTTGGATAGTAAAAGAACTTGAGCCTCGAATTTAGCCATTTTTATTATGGAAGCATAAGTAAAATGCGCAATGCCTGCGCTCACACTTCCCCTGCAGCAAGTATTAAGACACATGGGCTCAAGGTTTTTGTCAATTCCCAAAATTCGAAATTCTTTGGCGGCTGGAACCTTTTTATATTGAATGCCTTAATTATTCGTTTAGTACACTTGAATGTATATATGTCTGTCTCTCTTGTGAACACAATTCTCTTCTCTCTATGTTATGTAGATATCTCAGCAAAACTACAATAATAAGTGCATTACAAGACACCTAACACTTCACAAAATATTCGAATTAGGATTTTATTAAATTCTACAAATACCTATCTATATATGAAACAAGAATATAAATACAAAAAAAAATTCTTCACCTTTCATCACTTAAACCTTTGCTTTTATCACTTGCACGGACTTTCCACTTTCTAGACATAAATAGCCAGCCTTTCTTCAAACAACATTTTAAGAGTGCTGTGTATGCATGCTTTAAACTCTTTAGTGAATATCTGTGCTATTAAATGTGAATCTTTTTCACTATAATGCACTTAAAAAAAAAGCTATTGGATAATCTAAAAAGTTTCGAGCTATTCGTGAGATCAATAATTCCAAATTTATTTCATTCAAGTAATCTGCGTTCACATGGAATTCAACTTCTCTTACTATTATAAGCTCGATGTTTTTTCGATTAACTAATACTTTATGTTTAGGTATTTCGTTTCTTCATAAAAGTTACTCATCCATTACGTATAAAACTCCTATTATTTTATTAGGCCCTGAGTGCTAAACATCGAAGCAATAAACACCATCAAGATATTGAAATTACCGAAGCTGAACCATCTCGCACTCCCGAAGATTCGGTTTGCAGTAACGAAGGCCCTGCGGAGACTTATGCCGATCTTTCTGGCGTCTCCAAAACGGCTGGTTCTCAGGCTGTTGCAGCTGTGCAGAGCAAGTGAATATATTTGCTGCACAGCCGAAAATTACTTTTAAGATTAAATATGCAAAAGTGTTGAGAAAAAAAACTACTATTAAGGGAACGACTATGTTCGCCACGCAAATATAAGATAAGAGTTGGAAAACGAAGCAAAAAAGAAAAGCCCTTTTCGCCTTTTAGGGCGCATCTTGAAACACACTACTTGAGAAGGGTAAATGATAATAATTTTTTTTTTTCTTTAATTTGGATAAATCGGTTGTAGCGTTCGTATAACATAAGTTTTCTTGAGACAAGTGACTTCAAATTTACATTATTCTTTAAAGATGTGTACTTTTCTTTCACTATTTTAGACGATTTTTTGGGTCGCTGCTCCTTTATTGTTTTGTTATAACTTTTGCAATATCTGCGCGTTGTAAGAAAATGTATTTATAAATATATATATATATAATGTTAAAAAAGATTGGATAAAAAATCTCGTGAAATGCGACGGGCAAGTTTAATACTTTTGCTTGCCTGCGTTTTGATTACAACAAGTTCCATCAGCTTAGATTAAACAGTGGTTTAAGGCACAGTGGTGGCAAATTCCTTACCTGAATATACTTCAATAGTGAGAACATTACCAAGATCATGTAAACACACATAATTTGTCAATAAAACTATTGATTGTTTAAGCGATGGGCTTGAGGAAAAAGAAAGTATAGCACTGCAGAGGCAAATAAGAACTACAACGTCCTTGAGAATCAAGTCAAAATCAGTTTCAATTTTAGTGCTAAACTTTGAAGTGCAAATTTAGAAAGTGCCACAACATTGTGTTAAAGATTTTTATTTTCAGCCAGTTAAACAGCAAGCGAATGAAGTGCTTATAAATATTGCATATATAAGTCGGCTTGTCCTTCAAAATTCAATTTCAGCTGTCAATTACGTTGTAATGCTCGACCAAGGTCCGTCTGAAAAGCAAAACCTCTCCGCGAATACTTTGCACCTTGCGTTATGTTTCTGATATTTACAAATTAAACAGCAAAGTTATTATAATCCTGTCCTTGAGTAGTGGATGCAAAACGATAAAAAAAATAGAGAAAGACAATTGATTTACTTTATATTATGCAGGATTAAATGCATTTCATATTGTTTACAGTTGATATAGCGAAAGAGATGAAGAAAAAACATTAACAACAAAAAATACAATAAAAAATAAAACAAAATTATTATGTACATAAAAAAAATATATTGTGTAGCTAGAAAGCATAGAAAAAGGAAGGGAACGGACTTTATTAAGGCATTTCAGTTAGGAAATACCCACCTTTACAACGTACGCAGCAAGAGATTTAAGCACATTAAGTTGAGTCAGAACTTACGTATTCGAAAACAGTTTCCATTCTAAATCAAGTGATTATAATTTTTTTAGTTTCTTCTAAGACACTATATTATTTATAGACTGTGTAGCAGGTTTATGCGGCAGGGCGTAATCTGTCTTTAAATGATTATAATAACAACAAGTTGTGTAATATTTGAGCTTATTAGAAATGCGTTAACGACTAAAGATTATATCAAATACAAAAAGTTTTTTCCATCCTCTTACTCCTTATTAGATTATATTATTCCATATTTAATCGTAGCAAAATTACGGTGGAATCGCTCATTAATAATAAATCGACGTTCTTTGCCATTTTTTGATATCCTTTTAAATGTTCACAAAAAAGATATATTCCTCTTCAGTTTTTTATTATCAATGTTTTAGCTATTGAAAATTTAATTTAATTTATGGAAATGTATTGATAAACAGTTTTTACGTGTCTTAAGTTATCTATAAATAAAAATTTGTGTAGATTTTTGTAAATTTGCTACGGTGTTGGACATATTTATAAAGATCGAGTCTACCCTTATGGATAATGTGTGTTACATTACTATCAGAAATCCAATGTCGTAGAAGAAACAAATGAAAAAGAAAAGCGAAAATCTATATTCGCTTTCGGACGAATCTTGGATACTCACCACCTAGTTTTAAAGTAAACGACTTTTTTTATTCATATTATAGGGCGTGTCGTCTTATTCTACCTTCTAAGCACAAGCATATTTTCAGTTAACTTTCATCACATCACTGAATGTTGGTTGGCAGTGGCGCCAAATTCTGCGTTTTGTCTGAGCCCTCGACAATTCCAACGAGCACAAATTGGGTTTTGCATATAAACAATTTTACGCCATGATCAGGATCGAATATTTATGACGAAATTCTTTAAACGTTAGTAGACTTTAAAAATTGAAAGGTTAAAATAAACTAGAACCGATGTCGTAAAAGAAAGACTCACATTGCTGCGACTCCCTCCTTTATATTATTTTTAAAATCATTTACACAAGCCACGACTATTTGAAACCTCGTCTCAATTCGTTGCGCAGGGCGAGAATTATTTTATTCAAGCGTTTGTCGTGGCTTACCAAGTGGAACCAAATATTACGCTCCAATAATTTTTTAAAGCCTACTTTCTTATTAATTGCATTTTTCAGCATTATTTCCATTTGCACTCAGCTTTTTAGCTTTCTCTCTTTCTCTAAATTCTTCTCTTTACGACCGAATCCAAAATTTTCGTCTTCTTTCTTCTTGTAAATTTGTAGCATTATTTAGTAAAGAATTTTTTATAGAGCATTTCTTATGCACAAACATAATATTCTAAACTCTTACGACTGTGTTCATCTTCAGGAAAAATCTAGTTTATTTAAAAAAAAACTAAAAATATTGCCGCTTCGAACTTACAATGAACTATTTGTTATAAAATTATAGAGAATTCCAAACCAAAAACGGTTCCAAAAATCCTGTTATAATCCTTTGCGTTCATAAATTAAATTTTTAGCCGAAATCACTTTACAGATGATGAGTATCAAATATTCGGACCACATTTTCTTATTTTTTAAACAAATACTGAAAAGCAAGTTTTTTTTTTAACAACACTTCACATGATGGATACGCGTACGTCCGTGCTTATGTAGTCAAAAAAAAAAATAGTGGAAAATATATATGAAAGTTGCTTTCTTCTCCTTAAAAAACACGGATTATCATTTAAGGCAAATGTAATCGAAAATCTCCACGTCAAATGTCACATGTATTGTATATGTATGTATTATAGACAAGCTTTCCAATAAGTGAAAAATAAATAAATGAAATACATGAAACATTAATTTAATTGCATTCAATCAATTTGATCAATTTAATCGATTTCGTGCGCTATTCATTTTAAGGTCTTCTGACATTTTAACATGTTTCAGAATACATATATGCTAAGCAAATGACATCAAGTAGCAAAGTCATATTCGCCTTGAAGCGAATCGACCGGCCACAGGCATTTTACCTAGAACAGCAAATCAACAATTTTTTAAGGACTTAACTCAAACTGTAGTAAACATTGTGAGATCTTTTCGAGAAATTGTTTTGGAAATAAGTAGAAAAATTATATTCGGATGTCGGTGAGTTGTTCATATTCACCACATTTATTTAAAAGAAACCCCAACAAATTAAAATTGTGATAGCATATAGCAATCGCTTTATCCATTTTTCTACAAGTGTTGCCCAGGAAAGAAAACTTCCTTTATTGTATACATTGCAGTTTATGAGCCATGAGCACAAGATCAAATTATTTTTCCTTTCAAAATAGACGTGTCCTCAACGTATACTCTGCGGCAGGTCCCCATTCAATCTTCCAACATTTACACCCAATTTGAAATGGGATGCCTACAAAAGCATTTGCAGATGCGCAACCGGACAGACCTAGATCGATTCAGAATCTGATACTGAGAGGTATACTTCATAGTGTTTCTCACACTTCCGCCTGGGTGTTGTAAACGATTCGACAGAATAACTATATCCACATATTTTGGCGGTAAAAATGTCACGAAGATTTGGCATTCTTTTTTTCGAACGAAGATCAATCATAGATTCGATTAATTATTTTTTTTACAAAAGCCTATGGTGCTCATTAGCAAATCTTATTTTAAAGCTGTAGCTAATTTTGAAGACAAGTAAATTAAATCAGAAGGAGAGGGAAAGACAGAGAAATGGTAAGGTAAAGAAATATGTTTCAGTTCTGAGTTTCAAGTTCCAATTTAGAACGAAAAACCCCTATTGAAAACGATTCGAAATGGACCGATTTTCCGACCACTCTCCATGTAACGCCTTGTTTTGAAAAGTCGTTGTATGAGAAAATAATACAATTTGGAAAAATTTCGAAGAAAAATCGCTGAATAATAGTATTACGGCATCATGTGTGAAAAATTTCATCGGATGAGACAATTTTCGGAACTGCCGGTCACTCAGCTGTTTCTTCGAAAACTAAATATTTATATGACAAGATAGCCTAATTTTGAATGATTCTTTGTGAAAATTGGTTCATAGTAATAATTTGGGATAAAAATTAACCTTACTGAATATAAACCACTTAGGTCTATTTCCGGATCCCATCTCATGTAGAGATTCTAGCGATATGTAAGCCCTTGTTTAATGGGAATGTCCAATTTCAAAATGTGTTCTTAATAGTAACTTAACATAAAAATTTCGATGCTTAATACATTATTAGGAAAATGATCCATATTATTAATGTAGAACAAAAATTAAATGTAAATAATCATCATCATGTCATAGAAGTTTACTTTTTGAACCCCAACATACCAAGGAAGCCTGAATTGGATACATTGTTTGTCTTACAGGAATGTATGATAAGCTTTTGGAAATATTCAAAGATTTTGAATGTTCTCTGTGAGCATACGCCATCAGAACTTAATGGAAAAGTATCACCCAATTACTCGGCCCCATGTAATAGTCAACATAATAATTTAATGCCCTTAAATCCTGCTATTGACACACGCGAGCCAACTTCATTGTTAAATCCGGGGGAACGATGTACAAACGAATGGATGCTGCTGCTTTTTCCATATCGTTATCCTGAAATATTAGTGTTAGCCTTGAAAATATCCCACCTAATACCCTCGTATCGTTTGCCCCATACGCTCTCGCTTTCAAATACGGACTACTGTCACCAGCTTTGTCATCCCAATGCGCGGAATTTCTGTTTCCTATGAGAACATTGCATTCTGTCGATTTGTCCCTCGATAACCTAGGTGCCATACAATTGGGAAACTCAACCCCATCCATGGGATTGAGATTTATTAACTCCTGGCGCACACGCTTTGCTCCTTGCTGGTTTGGATATTGCATGTGGTTTTGATGGCCTATTGGTTCCACCTTACGATCAATTCACCTTTGAGGACGCATGCGATCAAGACATGCTGCCTTTATAAAACTACAAAGTTTAATTGGTAATTTTTTTTTTTATATAATAAAATCTTTGACAATCAAATTAAGTTTGATAAGTTTGGACAATGTCAGTTGGTACTTGGAGCAGTCTCTTATATGTGGGCTTTTAAAAAATGGGTGCATAAAAATAATGGTTAATTTTTGATGCATTATCAGAAAAATGAATGAATGAATTAGATGTGGTGGTGAAGAATATCTAATGACGGGACTTGCCCGGCTACGATCATCTTTGTTTCTAGTAATTTGTGAATTATACTATGGAAGCTGAAGTAAAAGGTATCAATTACAAAAAGGTTTTATTTTTATTACTCTTTGTAGTGCTATGGGTTGAGAATAAAACTATTATATCCTTTTGTTTTCAGAGATAATGTCGTTTTATTTAATAAATTTTCTTTTCTTGCTACTGTAAGCTATTAGCTGTTGTTGTTCTTATTGTTGTTATTGTTGTAATTCGTTTTCTTTTTTAAATAATTAAATTTAATTCACTATGGTATCGCGTATATTAGGTGTTCGTGCATGTGTAAGTAATTTTACAATTCGAAATAATTTTATAATTTTCTACAAAAAGTTATTAATTTTATTGTTGCTCTCCTGAATTATTTTTTAATATTTATATATGTGTGTATATAAACTTTATGCAATTTGTTTTTTATGTGAATGTAGCAGAGTAAAATATAGAGTAAAATATTGGAACGAATAGCGTAGTTAAAAATTGTAAGAAAGTGGGATTCTTGGTGTTTTTGTGTTCTTAACCATTTTTCGTTACTAAACAAAGCTAAGGGTGTCGATTATTGATTTTATCTACAAAAACTTACGAAGTGCTGGAATTAACACGAATTAAAGAAACTTTCTAACCGGATGGATGAACGCTCTACCTTTCGGGTCTTTGTTTAACAGCATTGCTGCTATATTACTTATATGTGCATATATATATGTATATATATACCATATATATACTTTTTTGGTTTTTAATTTTATTTTTAAAGTACGATTCTTTTTACATATACCATACATGCACATACATGTACGTACGTGTTCTGTTAATATTTATATTAATATATAGTGTTTGTTATAAAAATATTTATTTTAAAAAGTTACTTCCTTAAAATTTATTGTTTTCGTTAAAATAAAAATTTTGTTTGTGCATTTGAGTTATTAAAGGAAGATCAATTGAAAAAAGAACTAACATCTCATCAGCTAAATTAAAAAATATAAATCGGTTAGCACACTAGAAAATCGATTTCGCAATTAATTGACGACATTTGCTAAGCCCGTGTACAAGTCAAAAACTTTATATAACTTTATTACGCTCAACACTGAAACTGTATTAAATTTGTGAACTGTCAGAAAAACATTGAAATATTTATTATATTTCCGATGCTAGATATTTATTTATTTAATCACAACTGTATGCCATTTTCAATTATATTTATAACCTCAAAATTTTATCTAGGAAAGCAAACTAAGTACTAATATTTCACTTCTTGTTTGCGTCAAACTCCAAACACCACGAAAATCGTCTCAACCATCCATCCATCAATCGGCCAACCATCAAGTACCAAATATATATAATATTCTTATATAAATAAGAAGCAACGCTATGAAATGGCTTTTAGCTTCTACAATTATCTTGAAAGCGACTATCTTCTTGCAATCAAATATCGCATAGAAATTGGCGGGCATCAAACCGAACGAAACATTTAAGATAGGAAAAAGTATTAGAAAGCTTCATGTGCCTACTTGCACACATTTAATATCTCCAAAACATAATAATTTTTCGAAATTTTTTCCGAAGAGAAAAAGAAACTGTATTTGTAAGTTTACTCATTGGAAGTTCATGACTGTACAAGGAAAGTTTAAATTTGAATAGAGTTACGAAATATTCTATAAAGGCCCGATTATCAACAGTTTGAAAAGGTTCAGAGAAATGGCCAAATTATAAAAAGCCAACGTCACATTGGTTATGGATTTCTAAAAAATTGCAGTAAAAAAATGTACATTATTTGGATTCCAACGCATTGTGTGCCATTTCTCTCTTAATGAAGTTTTATACATTTCTAATTGCTTAAGCGGTTTACGGTATGTTTGTGCAAAAAAAGAGCATTTTTGTGGTAATCACATAAAATGCAAGAACAGTTTTGTGATTCGCCTCAAACTAAAGCCATGAAGATAGTCTAAAAATAATATTCGAGTTTATAAGGGGGTTGCTATTAATTTGCTTGCTTTAAGAAAATTAGTTAATCAAAAAAAGCTTTTTTCTTCTATTTTTTTTTAAAGGCTGTAGCGATTTTTTGTGCTATGTTTGTTTTAATTAGTTTTTAAAGTTTTACTTTTATCTAAAAATTTGTCTTGAGCTTTTCAGTGTTTTTTACAAAATGTCAACATCATGCTTTTTGGGTTTAGTATAGTTACAATTGTATACAATATAAAAATAACAAGTTTTCTACAAACAACAACAAAATATAAATTAGAAATTAAAAGATTATTTCCAAACATGTTAGTTTCAGTGCTTTACCATAATGAAGGATAAAATAAATCAAAAGATCAACTTAAACTTAAACAGAGATATGAAGGCGTAGGTGTAGAGATAAACGTTGTAAAAACCAACCGAGATCCTGCTCTGTTGAGATGTTGAATATACATGTTAAAAAATAAAAAGAAGTCCCTCAGTGAAATTATTCTCTATTAACAATTTTTTCACGATTTTTGTTTAATTTAATAACAATTGAAGCAAGACGACAAATAACTTTTAATAATAATCTTAATTATAGGCTTTGATTTCAACATATTTTGAAACGAAAAACATAAACAATAAATAAAATGAATAAATCGTTAACACACACTATTTTTCGTAAAAGAAATTAAAGAAAAATAGAATCACAGAAGATGTACAGAATAAAGTCCTATTAAGATTGAAAAGTTTTTCTTCAGGCCATATCCATATGGTTCTCGCTTATGAATACTTTTCATTTGTAATGACTGTATTCGACACGGAATATATATATATATATATATATATATATAGATTTCTCGGGCAACCTTAAAGTACTGGGTTCCACCATTGTATACATGTGAGTGTGTGCTCGTATGTGTAAAGAGTAAGAGTATATCAATCTCATTTAAACTTATTTCTTTAAGTGTATCGAAAATGTTAGAAAACTCCCATTATATTGCTCATCTGCTCATTTCATGGTGATGTTGCTATTGTTGCTGTATTTGTTGTAACGCTACTGCAGCGGTAGTATTGGTAGTGATTTGGCGGCCTCTTCTGGTACTACCATTCGGCCTTTCCTAAAGCGGATGCAATTTTGTGGTATGTACTGTGAGAGCACTACGCTGCGTGAAACGTTTTTCACAATATGGACAGGTGTAGGGCTTCTCACCGGTATGTGTGCGTATATGTTTAGTTAGATAATCTTTAACACTGAAGGCTTTTTCACAATATGTGCACTGAAAAGGCTTTTCACCTGTAAATATAATTTAAAAAATATACATTTTTTAATTTCGGAAATCAAAGTTCAACGTTTGTAAATAAAGATTTGGATGGTTAGACAATTCGTCTCACGTTTTTAATTCTGTATTTACGCAGTTTCGATTGAACAGAGAAGTAGTGTAAATTTCAGTTTTATACGATTTCATCCAACTTCGCTAAGCTCACAAAATTGATGTACATCTTAGAAAAATGTTTATTTACGTAACGTGGTACCGGAAAAATGTTTTGCCGCTAGTAGGCGAAAAAGTTGCTGTATACCGTTGCTATGAACATTTCGAGAGTTTAATTTCAATAGATTTTCAATACTTTTTGCATTTTGAAGTTTCAAAGATTTACATCGTTTCATAAACTGTAATAATTTGGGACGCAGAAATAGTCAATGTTTTGAGCGAACGAATATATCAACGGTAGTTTACGAAACCATGTGGCGGACGTTTTCAATTTTAACATGCTTTTTGTTTTATCCGGCTTGTAACTAGGTATGTCCATCAAAATAACGACTTGACGAGTGTAGGCATCGTTCAAAAGAAAATAGCTTACGCAAAAGTGAAATTGCAGAAACAAAGTAAGTCGCTCTTTTCTACCAGTTGCTGCACATGACGATCGAATCACAACTTTAACCAGTTCTAACTACTCTGAGATGGACGCAAAAGTTGAGCATAAGACTAACAAGTGATTGCACCCTGTTAGTCTTATGTTTCTTTCTGTTTCGACAATTTCTTGTCAAAAATGTTCCCGATTTTTCTTACGGATTCCAAAGCCCCTTTTTTTGTTGGCTTTTTCTTGAACGAATTTACCGTGTAAAAATAGAATTAGTTTCACTTTTATCCAAATCTTTGATTTTTCTTTTTTACATTGAAATGCAATAATAGAATTTTGATATTGATGTGGTGATCGTGAAAATTTATATGCAAAGTAAACATTTAATTTAAATAAAATCATAACGATCTGAATGATCTGTACACATACACAATGTAAAAAAAAAGTCAAGTGTGTCTGTTTAAATGGACGTGAATATGAAGTTGTACAAGCAATAAGATTGTTTAAGATATGTTTCCAAGATGAACTCGATATATTCCATATTATTTGGCTAGAATGTTAACCCACTAATGAGCTTTCGAATTTTGCTTTTCTTTTTGTTTTGAAAAATCCGGGTGACTGACTGATTGATTGATTGTGGTTGAGAGCTGATTTTGGCTTTGATTGATTGATAATTGATTGAAGAGCTGAATTTTTTGTGGTGGTGGTGGTTTTCATTTGAAAAATTATATTCTCTCACCCGTGTGAGTCGTTAAATGTTTATTCAAGTAGTCCTTGACTGTGAACGCCCTGCCACAATAGCCACATCTAAAAGGTTTCTCACCTGTGTGTATGCGCGTGTGCTGCTTTAGCGTGTTCGATTGTGTAAAAGACTTGCCGCAATATGAACATATGTAGGGGCGTTCTTTGGGTGTAATTCTATTAAAAATCAGAAGAAAAAAAACGGAATGTAACATGAATATTTTAATGAAGCTACATCGTTTTAGCGATTTGTTATGGTCTCTTTTTACACAGCCATCTGATTTGAATCATTTATGGCATGCATAACAAAATGCTAAAATAAATCATAGCAACATAATAAATTTGATTACTCTGCTTCTCCAGTGTGCACTTTGCGATGCATTGCCAATGTGCTAGGCGTTTTAAAAGTTTTCGGACAATCGGGACACTTGTGACGCACCTTGCTCGCGGTACTAAGCGTGGTGCTATTGATAGCTGTAGCAGCAGTAGCCTGAGTTGTACTAACTACCACACTGGTAGTAACAGATGGTGTCTGTTGGATGGTATATACGGGCACTGATGTGGGCGAGGCATCGTTGCCATCGCCATTGATCGGTTCTTGTTTAATTATCACATGCGGATGCATCACAGAGTTGCTATTCACATTTTTGTTCAGTTTGACTGTTAATGGTGGTACTTTTAATTCCACATCATTCAGTCGATTGTCTCTAGTTTGTTGTTGCTGTTGCGGAGCTTGAGGTTGTGATAGTGGCACTTGTTGTTGTTGTTGTTGATATTGACGTTGTGTCAAATCATGTGAGGATAATTTCATACCCTGAGATGTCATCGCGGGTATATTATCGGATGCTTGATTTTCGTATGCGGGTTGACTGGCTGATAAATTTGCAGCAGTGCACACTGAGCCACAATGGACACATTTAAACTCACTGGTTTCTTGTAGCGCGGTGGCCGATATACCAAAGAAATTGCATGCCGGACAACGAGTCAGAAAAGCAGGTGCTTGATGTATTAAACGATGGTGTTCGTCTAATTCTTGCTCCGTAGAGAATTTATCATCACAGCTATGGCAGGGGTAATCAATTTTAATGGGGTCAGAAGGGTTTGCACTCACGTGATGTGGTGCCAGCAAAATACTGCCGCCACCCACGCCTGTTACGACGCTTAGACCACCATGGCAAAGATGCATGTGTTCGGTTGCTTGCTGGGGACCTTCAAATTGTTGGCCGCACATTGGACAAAAGTGAGCTGTTGCCACGATAGCTGGATCCATGCTTAAGTTCGGTAAAAAAGACGTCTTTAAAGCATCCATTGTAGCTGGTGATTGAGTTCGAGTGTGCTCGGGGCGTGGCAGACGCAGTTCCTGAGCATTTGAAGGAGATTTTAGCATGTCTTTAAGCCGTAAATGGCAATATGCAATCACAAGCGTGTGATGGGAGTTAGTTGGCGTTAGATCGGGCTTTTACCCTTAGCAGAGCGCAAAATATACAAATAGATCAACGAAAACAGCATCAATAAATGATTAACTTTTTATATCAAAAATTTTACAAATGTGTACGTATGCGAAAATCGCAATTATTGTATGCTTTAGTTGTATTCATATGCACCAATCTCTCTTAAGAATCATGAGGCGAGACAGTAGCAATTAAGAAAGAAAAAGGGCAAGTGTTTTCCCCACCACCGCAATTATCACTTCAGACAGAGAATTCAACATTCATACAGTTCGATTGATACAGCACATACACTCTCGCACGCATTCACTTTCACACAAACCGTTTTTAATTCATCCAATTTCGGGTATGAATTTCTACAACAGAATAATTTTCCATACCTATAGCCAGATGGAAAATGTTGCTAACCAGCAACTTACCAACTGTGCTTTGATATTTACATTTAGTAAAAAACCATTTACTGTATGCCTTTTGGCGCTAGCTTCGCTGTTTTTATTACTTCTCTCTACTTTAATTTCACTTTTTAACAAAAAATGCAAATATATTCGGCAATATTCTATTCTACAATCTAAATTTTCCCAGCAATTGCGTTACCAGATTCAAAATATTTTTGAACAATCTCCGAGAATGTAAATTTAGCGTTTTAAATTATTTCGTGTAAATTGCTAATGTAACACCAACGATTGTTAATATAACAGAAAGTAGCGTGTATTTTGCTAGGTTTTTTAACGACTTTTAAAGTATTATTTCTATGACGAATCCTGTTACAACCTTACTCGAAGTACGTCGTTATCTCGGTGCTACACTTTCATAAAATTTATTTAAATTTTTCTTTTTCAACTTTTCTTCTTCTTCTTCTTCTTCTATTCAACAAATCAGCAACGGAAAATACGCTGAGATGTGTAGAAAGATCCCAATGTGAACATACAGTTCTTTGTTTGGACCTTAGTAAAGAAGGGTTCGATTTGATATATAATATTATCATTTATTCATTTAAGTGTTTATTTGATTGAAGTTTTTTTAATTTTGCGTAAATTTTTATCAAGAAGCGAAAAAAAATCTAATCTCCTTCTGCCTGTACGCGTTCATCTTTAAAAATGTCAGCCAATTACTCCCCTTGAACCTAAGATTATTATGTAGCAACCACCCAAGATGGAGAAACTTCTTAATGAAATCTTCAACACTTTGCTATTAGTGAGGAAGACCATCTTAAAAATCCATCCGTCATAATGTGCGCTTTCACATCCAGCTACGCAAAGCTATAACAATCTGAGTCTAGGATAACTTTAAAGCCGTCAAGTAATAACATATTACCTCCTTTTTGCAATATAGTAGCTAAAGTTCCAGAGGTAAAGACTACTCTCTAGATTTTTTTTAAACTCTGAGGTAACCGATTTTGTTATTCTTTCTTCTTATCTAATGATAGCGTGTCAGATTTGAAAGTGTCAAACCATGTATATGTACCTATAAATGCCCTGGCGGTTAGTTTTATCCTACTAATGACAATACGTTGTTGCGCCAGCATTAGTACGCAGCGTAATACGAGAAGAACCGCCTCTGAGGTCGTATTCTGGGTGGACTATAATGATAAAAATGTGGCAATCGCATTGCATGGCTTTTGAACCATTTAACGATAACCATTTTTTAAGATACGACAGTGGAATGTGATGGCAATGTTTTATTGGAACATAACAAATGCAGGAGGATATCATCATCTTTATGCCGCATTACTTACATTTAAAAACATTATTTAATACTATGACAATGGCTACAATCAATTGCGAACGACTTTTTGTAAAGATGGCGTTGCCGAACTTATTAAAAAAGGAAACGTGTTTAAGTAGGATCCAAAATGTACATTCTCAACTTCAGTCTCAAATAACAGGGCCAAGGCTCTGTTCAATTGTATAAACTCCAGCACCTTTAATTGTCTGAACGAGTCCTTACCCATCTTTCTTCACTCTAACGATGGTACTACTTTTCGGCGATTTCATATCTTGCAAAATGTTGTTCGGTCACTTATCCAACTTAAATTTGGAGCACGACATACTTTCAACCCCAAACGCTTTTTATTGCGAAATCAACGCTGATCAAAGCCACAGTGGATTGCTTCGCTTTTCGCGATCTTCAGCAGCCTGCAGACCTGCAGGCAAAAATTCCTAAGGTACGCAAACAGTCAACTTTGACAATCTCAAAGAGATACAAAAAGATTGGAAGTCGGGAGTAAGAAAAGCGAAAAGAAAGCATCGAGATCGTTTTGGAAATTAAATTATTAAATACGCCGTTTGTTGCTGGCTACGATGGTGTTAAATACGACATGCTAATAATTCTCTCCGTTTCGTTTTTGTCTGGGAGGTATAGCGAATTCGAATCAAGAAAAGATGAATTTGTTTACAAATCAATGGAAGTTATAGCGAATTCAAATCAAAAACAGATGGAAAATTTTTTCCTTCGAGATTTTTACATTTACATATTCCATATTAGATTAGACTTCAATCTCAACAAGACTGTCTGCGTTTTGGGATGCCATAAATCAACGTTGGACAAACAGCATTATTTCAAATAGGTTGCACCGGTTCCTAAGTTTGACAAAAATCTTGACCCATATCTCTACACTTTGTGTTTATGGAAGTTATGCATTTCATGAGGAAGGAAAGATTTATGAGTTATTTGAGCACTCGAAATCGAATTCCTGTTCGCTCCTTCATCGGGCAAAAGCATAAATCGTATGCATAGCCGAAGTCGCTTTCGCAATATCGAACGATTAGGACGACGGACATATGGTTGTAATGCTCTTTTTAGAGATCCAGAAAACCTATAATTGTATTGGTTTAGAGAAACTAGAAAAATTCAAAGAGTTTTTGAAATATCCTTGCACTTGAGAACTTCGATCTTGGATCTTGGAATTTCATCTTAACTCGTATGCTACTTATGAGGTCTGATTCGGTTCAGGTGCAAGCGGGTTTGCCTCAAACTGCCTGAGCCCCTCGTTTTCAATGTATATACAGCTAATTTAATCGACTTCAAAATAACAGAGCCCACATATTTCAATGCGATGGTGACTTTTTGTTAGTCTAGGCGAAGAGCTCGTTTTATGAAGCAGTTAATAATCTTGTTTGCAAAGCCAATTTCTTTTATGATGCTTGTGCTGATTTAAACATGTTCTTCAATCCCAACCACACAAATGCGATCTATTTTGCAAAAGGGTTCAAGAAAATTGTCAATATTTTCATCAATGGTACACTTGCCAAGTAATAAACTTAGTTTAAATTCGTTAGCAGGATTATTTATGCAAGTCTAACCTTCCAAAGACATTACTTGGAAAATTTTAAATACTCTCAGTGTGGATCAAATATCATCAAACTCATGACTAATCTTCCCGGAAGAAACCAAAAATCCGTACAAATCCGTAGTCCGATCGAAAATCGATTCTGCGAGCTGTATGTCACTAGGAAATAAGATCTTACCTAAACAATGATTTCACAATCCCTGGGACTGATGGTTCTGTTGGTCTTGCATATTCCAGGTTCTCGCACCTTGGAAAACTGGTAGGCAAATTCAAAGTTTTGGAGTAGCTGCCTTCAACTTTTATTCTTGAATTTCTTGATATCAGACAAGCCATTTTTTGGTCAAGTCGAACTGCATTAAAAAAATCGCAATATTTTCTGACACCAAATCGGTCTTGGTCTTACTCTCATTCATGAACGTCACCTGTTCTGGATAACGGACTATTGTGGTTTTATCTTAAATGGCTAATATGCATGCACGAGAAGCATTTTGATGTTATAACCATAACACTCAAATGCGCTCCTGAAAAAGCTTTTCGATTGATTTGGATTAATTTCATATACGATTGGAAGGACAGATGTCATGAAATAGCACAGGCAAAAAGTGACCGCCTCTTTTATAAGGGTCATTCCTTCATGACATCCATATATCTAACTCATATATTGAGTTTGGAATTTATACTATAGGACCAGAAAAGTATACTATACGACCAGAAAGTATACTATACGACCAGAAAAGTATACTATACGACCAGAAAGAAAGAATTCGTGTAAAACAAGTGTATTGGCAAACCGTGTTATTTACAAATATATACACAAATATCTAAACAAATATTTATTCATTTAGTTTATTCATTTTAATCGAAATATTCGATTGGAAATTAAATATAATCAACGGTAATCGAATTAATTAAAAGAAACAGCTGTTCTTAACATGCTTGCGCTACATTTTCTTTTAGGTTTGTTGTTACAAAATAATTAAGTTTCAAATGATATAAGGGTCCCAAGTCTTGCGTGTAGTTTTTACAGTCATACTGCCGCACACTGATCCAAATCATCCACTATTGCATGTTCGTCTTGTTCAATCTAAAGTGGGTAAACGAGTAGTGGTGAACGGTTATGATTGTTCATGACATATGAGCCTCTGTCGAATGCCATCTTCACGACATGCGAAATTAAATACTCACCGGACTCGTGATTAATCCGCATATTTATTTAAAAATGACCCGAGCAATACCATCTCATATTTGCAAGGAGTACGGCACGTCAGAATCACCTCGGCATCTCATTTTTGGGTGCAGAAAATCTGATATCATTAGATAGCCTTTCAATATTTTCAGCACATATAACAACCTTTATAAAATCTTTCGCGCTGGCAGCAATTCTTGTGTCAATCAGCTGACTTCTTTTATCAAAACTGCTGAGCTCTCGTTTTAATTCAACTTTAGTCTATTTTAAATATTTCTGATCATTTGCGGTCTATTTGTTGGTAATTTCTCCCTTGTCTATTTAACATTCTAAACCAGCCAAAACTTGCAAGCAAAAACAAAAAAGGAACTCCGAAGAAGAACGCCATCATCAATCAATTCCATTATCATTTACGCAGAAGATCAACACATAATCACGCTACTGAGTATATAGTCAAAACGCCTAATCCAAACAATTAAATAAATCAAACAAAAAAAAAAAAAAGATGGCAGAAGAAATTGATGATAATGGATTTTACAGAGAAGATTTTAGTGCTGAATCTGATTGGGAGATATTTAACGCTCAGATGTGCGAAATATTTCAGACATGGGAACTTTCCACTTCGGATGATTGGAGCCGAGAATTTAATGTTGGTGAACTTTTTAATTGCAAATGGCACGTCAAGGAAGAGAATTTAAAATACTTGGATAAAAAAATTACTTTAACATATTACAAAGCAGATTTAAAGACGCAGGATTTAAATCCTATTGATAAAAGTAAACCACCATTACACGTTGATTTGATGTCACGAAATAACACGTTTAGCCCGTCGATGATTGATAGTCTGCAGCCGAAAAGAGTTATGCACACTCTAGCGCGATATTATGGGCTACGACGTTTTGTGTTACTGCAAGTTGTAGATAGCCAAGGAGCGCATCTTAATAACCATTCGGATTTTGGTATTACTAGCTTCTTGAGCTCGATTTTTGTTGTAACAGCTGAGTTGAATTGGTCTGTGCCAGTTTTTTTGCAAATTTTTCATCCTACTTGGTGTTATTTTGTTGGGGTGGGCATGACATTTAATATGCGGACGAATTTCGATGCAGTCTCCTTACATGAGGCTCCAGAGCGAATGCGATACTTATCCGGGCTACTCAAGATATTTAAAGAGAAAGTTCCTCACAGCTATGAAAAGCCAGCTATAGTGTCGGTGCAAAATATTTACGATTTAGACGAAATTAGATTAAAAGTGCCAATGTATGTTCCATTTGACTTGAATCCACTGGAAGCCCGCGTTATAAGCTTATCTCAGTTTACAGCTCTTCCTCATGGTTATTTTTCGGATTCTAAATCAGATATATATGCCATTTTTACGTGGCCAGAGATGGCAGAAAACACAGCAATTGATTCCGAGCTTCAGACCCAATTTACACCTTCGAAAGCGCACTGCGGCTTCGTTCAGTTAATGTCGCATGCTACTTCTTACTTGAGTTCTTGTTTGAGTGACTTTAAAAAACTAAGCGAAGCTAAAAGTATTCTGCAATCCTATGTAGGTCATTATTTTTCAAATGCAGCTGCAATAAGTGATTTGGAAAATCGTTTAACTAAAACCAAACTAATGAAAAAGCGTTCAGCTATGCAACAGGAAAATTACTATAAATTATACAAAGAAACTGAACAACAGCCACAAAAAAGGATTCCTGGTCCTATGACTGACCATGTGTTAAATCAAATGTTGTACTATTTATTTCCTGATATGCATCCGGAAAAACCCTTATTTCCCTATGAGACACCACAGGTACGTATTATGTGCGAGCAGAGAGATTTTTGTGAATATACAAGATATATATTTTCAAATACATAGCGCGATCCTCATCGCATAAAATCCGCCAAGCCGGATTCGCTAGTGCAGCGTTTAAGCTGCTTGTTGGCCACATGCAACGCTCATTTTGGTGGTGAAAGAGGTCTGGTTCAAATGTGGGCCTCTTTTATTAAAGAGTTACGTTTTCTGTGGGACAATTGTTTACCCATTCCAGGGTAAGTACACTTTCAAATATTTTTCTGTAGTCTAACAGTTTTGTTTGCACCTAATTCTAAAGAATAGAGATTTATTAGATATGTCTTTTCGAAAACTTGCATCAGCCGTTCAATAAAGTACATGAGATTATTAATTGGTAACATTCCTTATCGACTTCGTCTTGCCTGTTTCTCTATCTTTCTGTTACCCGTTCTTAAAAAAATTGAGGATTGAAATGAAGTCGAAACTTCGTCTGTGAATTTTTTATTTATAACGACAGATCAAGCGTGAGAGCAGAGATGATCCGTCCATAACGGCTTCGGAGTAATCCATAACTTAGCTAGTTTGTACGGTAGATATTACTCTAAAATGGGTGTAAATAATTCGAACAAGCTTCTAAAAGCCAAGAAACATTTTACATCTTTTATGTATATTTTTTATGTTCGTTATAAATACTTTTAGACAAGTCTTCTTAACTTATCGAAATATATCTGTATCTAACGGTATAAATTAGAAAGTTCTTTGACCAGTATTGTAGATTGAAGTTGATCTCATTTCTCATTTTATTTCCATAGCGTACTCAAATGCGATACTAGTTCATTAGGTGCAAATCTATTCTGGTTTAGATTGGCGAGTGTTCAAGCCAAAAGCATTACGTTACTTTTTTTTTGAGTGCGAAAGCAACTCCACGCCATTGAACTACCAGAAGGGACAATTTTCAAAAAGTTAGGAACCAAAGCTTTTAATGGGTTGAGATAAAATTGGAATGAAAAGAAGCTAAAAAAGTTGATTGAGAACTCAGAAACACATTGAAAGATAGGTTATTGTACCTTTCCATTACATAATCCGTTATTTGTATTCGTGTTATTTTATCTAATAGATTTCAATAAACATAATCACTCATCCCCGAACTCGTCGTAAAACCACGATTGGAATCCAGCAACGAATCTTTAAAAATTTAACTCAAGTTTTGTTAATTTTAAATTTCCACGCTAGTATTGCGAACATCATAAGTTTGTCTGTCCGCAAGAGAGAATTCAGATTTGCTTGAGATTGTCCGAAACATTTAAGTCTTTGTCTACCTTTGGAGTAGGTATTATTTTAATGCGTTGCCCATTAATCAGAATTGTTTGATGATATTGTTTGTTGATATTGTCTGTCTAGCAATAAATCAAAGCAAACAAAAAGGCTTTGGCCTTGGATGGCCCGAAAAAATCTCCAATCATGTTTAAACGTACTGATCTCCGCCTACTGGCCGTATCATTTTTATCTAACAGTTTTTTACGGAATCATCTGCCATTGAGAATGTTACATTTCCGTAGACAGCTTTTATTATCCCGTTCAATTCAGAAACATTTTCTGCATCGATTCTGATGTCTGCGCATGATTGCTATGTTCAACTTAAAGCCCGTGATTTGATATGCAGAGAGAGAGTTTGGCCGAGGAACGAATCCTATTGAAGCAGGATTGGATCGGACCATTTTCATTGCGCGTTCAATGATTTATTTTGAAAAAATCGAAAATATTGTAATGGGGCACGGCCTACCGTTAAATGCCGTACATCATCATAGCTATTCAAAAAAGTCAAAAAAACTGAAAGGCCGTGTTTAAATAGCGGCTTGATGATTCTCTTGTTTTAATTGTACATACAGTAAACATATGTTTTGGCTTATAAGGGCGCTATGTATGTGTTCGGAGGGAATAGCAGTAAAGCCGTATCAAACGATTTAATATGGTTTGGTATAAAGGAGAAATAGCGGAGTCGGGCTTACATTAATGAATAATTTCAAAATTACCAAATTCAGACTGAAAATCCTTCATAAAGAAATCGAAGATTTGAATACCGCTACGGTTATGAAAACATCACATGCAAATAGATTAATATTAAAATATTATTTTTATTTATAATTTTTAGTCTAAGAATTCTGTTCATTAGTCTAAAATTAAAATAATAATAATAATAATAATAAATAATATTAATGCAGTGTGTGGTCAATTTTGCTACTGTTGAGAATTACAAAAATTTGAATCCTTTTCAATTCTTTTCGATTCCATGTTTCAAGTAAAAAGTAGATGGTTTCCAAATGCGGTTATAGCGTGTAATTTTCCATTTCATCAGCATTAAAAATGTCGTATTTTATTTTTATGCGTATGTATTTTTATGTGATGCGGAGAAAGTAGAATAAATATTTCCAATATTTACATTCTAACAAGTGGTCACTCATTTAGTTACTCTCTAAAGTTTGCAGACTCGATTTTTCAATGCAACAGGCGATTGTAAACAAATGCAGACTGACTTTTTCAATTATTCTCAATTATGAAAAAATGCAGACTGACTTTTTCAATTATTCTCAATTGTAAACAAATGCAGACAGACTTTTTCAATATTTTCTCAGATGTTACCAAATTTTGGGTTCGCTCATTAAATTACTCTCAAATGTTTCCAAATTCAGAATCAAACAAGTGGTAATTCAGGCTCGCTCATTTAATTACTCTTAGATGTTTCCAAATCAGAGTCGCTATTGCAATCAAACAAGTGGTTTTCCAATCAAGTTGTATATCCATTTTTACGTGTAACATATTTAGAGATCATGAAATTCGTACTTTATTAAAATACAATGATATTTGTGTACATAGATGATTACTTTCTATTTTAAATATGTATATCACATTACGTTCTTTGAGATCACTATTGCATATAGAATATTTTTATAGCCGAACATGTTTGTATTTTAAATACATTAGAATTTACACAATTTTTATGACAATGTTCGTCGCTGTTCCGACCGTAATCTCTATCTTCTCCACCTGACCCTATTTTCGTTTATGCCATCACTTTCAATAATTCAAGTAATCACGAAAAAAATTTAAATATAGCATCAAATCAAATGCAAAATTTTGACATGCTCTTCAGTTCGTTTCCTTTCAATATTTTAAACCATTTAACCGATTCATCTTAGTAAAACATGTAGAAAATATACAACACAAACATTTTAATAGACATTTATTAAGCGTTTTCAACAATAGTCCAAAGTTGTCTTTTTCTAATCTTTTTACCTTTTAATTGCACGTTCTCGAAGTATGACATTTTTCCTTTTCTCCGCATTTTTTGACCACTCCACGCAAACGACCAAAAAATCGATCTCCCTTCTTATTTCACACTTAGATAAAAGTGCGGGGTTGCATTAATATTACAAAATATAATCACAAGTTAAAAATTCATTTATAAATCTCTGGACCGTCTGCGTAGAATTTCCTAACCATTTCGTATGAATTCAAACATACTGAAACGCGTCGTTACAGCTGTTTTATAAGTATCCTCTTCGGCCTTCGGAATCTGATGATACGCTTTGACCAAATCAAGTTTTGAGAAAATGTTGTTGTTCCCCAAGCTCCAGCTAATATGATTGATATACGTCAAAGTATACCGATCAGGAATAGTGGCACAGTTCAGCCGTCTAAAATTTCTACAAGGTCGACGCTCATTTAGGATGCGGATCGACAAAAGAACTGGATGGTTTACATATTCCCAATTTAAGCAAAATTTCAAACTCTGGCTTACCGATTTTATATTTGATAGGGTATAATTGCCTGGATCTTGAAAACGGAAGAAAACCTTCAGTCTGTAATTTGTGTATTGTCCTATGTTTAAGCGATTTTGTATTCTGATTCCGTGGCGAAACTCGGCTAATTTCTCAGTAATTCTAAAAATTTACTTTCTATTAAAAAAATTTTGCATTCAGCAGCTATGGCATTAAGAGATATTTTAGTTAATGAATCTACTAAGCGCTTATGTTTAACATCAATTAATCAACCGCACTTGCTGAAGGACCTCAGCAATCAAAAAAATGAGCTGAAACTAGCGGAAGAATCAGGTTAATATTTAACAATTTCTTACCATACGTATTCATGGATGAACCATTGGCTGTGGACAAGGTAATATCGGACGATTTCTTGTTATTCGAAAATTTGGGAGAAAAAAAAATTCTGCGCCACTATCCATTAGAAAATTTAATTTGTTTTGTCTATCAAATATAAACAGGCGACGTTGTGCATATTTAATACCTTCATAATTAACAGTCGCAACTATGGATTCTTTTCGTTTGTTGTTTTAAAGTGTTTAGAAGTGTTTAAGACTGATATAAGGTTTTGATGTTTGGATATGAAACATATGGATGTTGTGGAAGTCATATGCTATCAGAATTAATCCACGCCAATTTTTATTCACTTAGGAATTTATCGATTCTAAAACTCTCTGTTAAGATAAGAAGCCAAATTTAACGTTAGGTAGACGCTGAGAAGGAATTGAAAGAGCGAGTCTGCATTTTTGTATAAATTGTTGAATTGAAAAATCGGGTCTGAATTTGATGACAATTGAGCAAAAAAAAAAAAAACAAAAAAGGACAAATTATATATGGTTCAGAAGCAAAGTGCTTATTCCATACGTAGAGGCAAATGGATAAACAAACAAAATTATGATAATGAAATGCAGATATTTGTTAAGTTGAAAACTATGCAAAATATTCATATACGATTAACGTGAAAAAAGACTTGATCCAATAAAGATTAAGTTTGATGATTAGCACAAAAAGCTCAATTGTTTTTCTTTTTTATTTGTAAAAAAGTTTTTATTATTTACATGAATTTATTCATTAAGAATTTTCATTTTGCTTTAAATACGATTCTGAATTTTTATAATTTTTATGTATTCATAAATTAATTTAAGTAAAAGCTAAAACGATTTATTTGTCACCAAATCACCCAAATTTGTACTGTTAAGAAATTCATCCTTTAAAGGTAAAAAGCTTTCGCAACCACCGTCTGAAATGAACAAGCAAAACTCATAAATAATAGCTAATAGGATACAAAGAAAACTAAAGCATTTACCGATTAGATGGCACAATTCAATTAACTTGACAAATAAAGGAGTTTGTGTATAGTCGAGGGCATTGTCGACATCACATTCAGTCCAGTTATTGCATAATACAGCAGTGCATCACACTTTATGACGAGCTCGAATGGGTCGTCTAAATACTTAAGCGAAAATCAAAGTCATGAACGGATTTGTGTTCTTCGGCTACTAAAAGCTGGACAAAAACTCGTAAAAAAGTCTTCAGTTTTAAAATGTAAGCGGGATATGCGGCGTTCATTATACACAACAAGCTGCAGTAGAATTTTTCCTGATTATAGAACATAGGTCAACTTTTTTCACAAAAAAAGAGTGCCAACAAGCCCTCTTATGGGGACGGATTGTCAATCGATATATAATTCCTTAATACTTGTAGTTGCCTCGATCACTCCATATAGTAAATTTAGCGGTCTTGCGATTTGTTTGACGGTTTCCCTTGATATAGGACAAAGAGAAGCGTGGGTTGTTCGGTGCATTTCTGATATCTTCTAAATAAAGGTTTTCATTCTCCCTGAAGCTCGTTCAATTATCAAAGATTGAATTAGTGTAGTTATTTACTATCTTTACTGAGACTTGGTATCTGCGGAAGAATGCAGTACTTTTGTTGTGTTCGCACTGACATTACGATTGTTTGTTTTAGCAGTCCTGATTTCGGATTGAAAAGTTCTTAGAATGCATGTCCGATTTAACTTTGAACCGACAGCCCAATTTTCTTTTTCTTTACGAATTAAAATTTTAGTCTCCTCAGAGGAACATTGAAGATAACAGAAGCCAGTCATTTAGACGATTTTCTACATGCCCTCGTTGTGTGACAATTGTTGTTTCAAATCGAGGTTTTACCAAAAAAGTCGGTAATACCGTCAATGTTGTCAACCAACTTTTTGAAGAAAATCGATTGATTATGGCTACTGCCAGGACTAACTTGAAACTTCAACGTAATATGCATTACATCCGTTTTTGCGTATTTAATGACTTCAAACGGACGCACCTGTTATTGTAACGGAATCGTTTTCCTGTGCTGTCAATTAAGTGTGCTGGCAGAGCAGTCTATAGAACTTTTCCGATATCTGTACAAACGTCGAGGCAAGATTCTACGGTTTTATATATTATAAAATAAATCTTGTAGGAAAAATATTATATGCACCAATCTGTTATTAATTTAAAAAAGTGAATGAAGAATTGATGAATTGAAACCTTAGACATGGATTGTAACAAAAATATTAGATTTTTATTTTAAACATATGCAATCTTTTCCGCAAGTTAGTACAACAAATAATAATTATTTTTTAAGCATTTATATTATTCTATGCTAAATAATTCGATAAAAAGCACACACATTAGTGATTTTTGAGTACTCAAAGAAGGTTGAATTAAATAAGAGTTTTTTTTTTATTTATTTTTTTTTTAAATAATAAGAATAAAGATATTGTTATGGTATATGTTGCTAAAAATCAAATTGACTGGTGTTCAATATTAGTTTACGTAAATATAAAAAGTATCCATACATAGCTGCAGAAAAATTATTAAAAATTTTTAAGAGTTACTGTCCTTTTAACTTCATTTAAATGCTAATAGTGTTGTGGTACTAAGGCATTTCTGTGTGTTAAAATATATATAAAGATTGACTAATTTCTACGCAATAGTTGCTTGACATTTATATACCCACTGCAGTAAACTAACGGTAAATATAATTACATATATATGTATGTTTATTCATTCAGTTTTCATTCCTTAAAAGAGGAGTCGGTTAAGATAAACTTTTGGTTTTGTTCGTGATTATGTCAAGGATGTGTTCGTAGGCGGGCCGAACAGTGAGAGTGTCTGATAATGATTTTGATGTAAAATTTCACCGAACGTATGAACTTTACACTGCATTGGAAAGCAAGATGATTTTCATTGCGTAACCATTTTTAACGAGTTGAATCGAAATTTTGTTTTAGGATCGAAATGAAAGTCTTGCTAGTTTCTTTTGAAAAAAATTGGAACAATTTAACGCTTTGAAGATGACGCTTCAAGAGAACCATTTTACATTATTTTTAAGTAAAAACTCCATGTTTGCTGCAGAAATCGCTGAAAGTTTTCGATAATAAACTTCAGCTTAGGCAGATAGTCATTAATTCCAATTTCACGGTGATCAAAAATTTATATATTATATGTATGTAATGTCACAGACATCTTAATATGTGCATCTGGCTGTTAAAAAGGAAAGAAAAAAATTCTGTGTATTTTTTACCCTGACAGTGGGCACAAAAACTCGAAATTATACAAAGGCATATAAGTGTGAACATGAATTTGAGTAGTTTTACGTTATATATACAGTATTATTACAGTTGTGTTTACATGGGTGATTGTTATTATTTTCATACATTCATTTAATATTTTTTAAATTCTATGGAATGTACCTTTAAACGCTTACGTACACTATTTATTCTAAGATTTACTTTTAATATCGTCGATATCCAGGACCTTCTCGTGGTCAAATTGTCAACGATATTAAATTTTATGTTAACTGTCAACTGTGTTTTTTGTTTCAAATTTGTGTTACATTCGTAAAACGTCCGACTATGTAAATATACGCATATGTTGTTAGCCTACTTTCCAATACATTGAAACCATTTAATCACGGTAGGAATTGCATTTCTACGGTAATAGCCTAAAAATGCAGATATTTTTATATAGTTGCTAGTGCTAAACAAGTGCTATAAACTTTATGCTGTATTTACAATCTCACACATGATTGTGCACCTGTATACCTATGTGTCTTTCATATTTTTCTTGCTCACTTCTAGCGAAAAGTATCTAAAAAAAGTTTGATATCGCTACAATAATGGTAGAATAGAAATTAATTATCGGACCAATAAAAAAGGCGATGTTTTCATTGTTTTCATCAAAACTTTTCAATTGAAAGCATAGATGTATTTTATATCGAAAGTTCTTTTCAAGTTTATATAAAAATCCACCAAACAGACAAACATGCAAGTTCCCAAGCTATCAAAGCGGACATTAACGTGGCGCGAGAATAGAAAAGTTAATCTTTGTTCTGCGACTATATAACAAAAAAGCTGATTACTTGCTTGTTTTCAGCTGAAAACGCGGAAATGCCAGAAACCGATTAAACCATCCTCAACGTAAAAAATGCGTTTCCACGGTGACTTTTTGACATTTTGTGCGCTCGAAGATTTTTAATGACACATGCTTAGGCAGAATTTAGAAATTGGTTGGTTGGTGGATACAAAATTGGAACGCGGCCACTGTAAACCATGACTTGCAACAATCAATCATGGAATCAGTTGATATCGAAAATTTATGTATTCCTAAATAATATTGAATAGGAATGAAATGAACTTTTTTATTTTAATTTTTACGGTGGCATGCATGTGTTGTATATATAAGAAAGAAAATTGTGAATAACAAATGTGTCGAGACTTTTCAAATATAAGAATACAAGATAACCTCATATGAAGTCTTTGTATATGTCTATAGCAACATCACACCAGATATCCATCGCAGTTATTGTTCGCAACCTGGTTATGAATGTAATTGCACGTGGGTATGACCAATATGTTAAGAAACTTTTCATCGCCAACAGCTTCTTTATTTGTTGAATATGAGAAAAGAAAACGTGAACGTTAACGCGATAGCACTTTGCGAATGTGAACTGATGATGGAAGAAGCCCACCATGCTTCACTATTGGGGTTCTCATGTCGACTAAACTTCGCGTTCCGGTCGAATATTGGCTTTTCAGTACAAAGATTTAGCTGAGCGCGATGGGCTTTGCACGATTGTTGAAATTAAAGTTCGTGAAGTCTCAAACGTTCCTTCGGTCACGATGAGGATTAAAGCTTCTATTGATTGCAATATTTGTTTGACGTTTACAGACATAGGGCATAACTTCAATATACATTTTTCTTTCGAGCTGGTCGACGAATCACTGTCTCAAATCAACCTTCCAAATGATTTCGACTGGCATTTGGCAAATTCAGAGACCAGCCTTAAACCAAATGTTAACGAACTCAAAGTTGCGATACACATTCGGGCTGAAATTAATTTGATTTTGGCTGCGGACATATGCATAGAATTTAAAAGTTTGGATAAAAATAACATAAATACCTAAAAGAATACAAAAAAGAGAGGATTTCATCAAAAACTTTTTTAAAATATTTTTTATAAAAAAAATTGCATATAAAAAATTTCTAAAATATTTCAATAACGTAAGATTAGTTTATCACTGCCTGTTGAAGATATGTGTGAACGTTTTCGAATTTTCAAGTCCAAATGATTTCGCACTACCACAGAGCTAATCAAACTCGTTGTTTATAATATCTGTAGCTTATGCGAAATGATTCGAAGTTTACTTCCTCTAAATTGCAAATTGATTCAATTGCTAAATGACTTCCTGATCTATTTAATTGATAAGGAAAATGTTGTAGAGGACCCTCTTATCAATTTCTGAAAATGATTGAGCTGCAATACTTAGTTTATGATAAGTAATTTGATGTTAGGCTTAATGCTATTTGTGTTACTGTATGATTTCTAATTGCACCACTTGTTTGCTATTCTATACTTTTATTTTGAAAAATTTTTTACTGCTGATCGTCATATTAATTTCGCTGAAATTAGTATGGGTGGAGGAACAAGTAGGTTGGTGACGAGCAATTTCCTGACGTTTATATTCATTAAAATAGTTTTCAACCACTAATCCATTGGGCAGACTCTCTTCCGGTATGGAACGAATTTGAACAAAATCATTTGGCCTTGGCACTACATCGGGAGGCGAAGTGCATCGTATCAGAGATGGAATTGTCGAACACTGATTAACTCTGCTTCTCTTCATTATGGTTCTTCTAGCTTTGTATGACCTGACAGCGGATTGATGCGGATGGTAGAAAGTTGATTGATGATTGTGTAGCGATGTAACTAGTCTATCGCCCTTACAAATAAGTCGTTGTTGTCAGAAAATACCATCTAAATTTAATACAGCATTGAGATATCAGGAAAGCGTAACTTGCCCTCATAAAGGCACCAACCCGTTGCGTGTTGTTGGATTTCTGGCCATATAAATGTCCATGTCGTGATCGGTCCAATTGTCGGAAGTATCGCAATAATTGTTTAGCGTATGAGTAGACCCAGCTGTGGAATATCTGCAAAGATAGTTTACTATGTATTTTTAGAATATACAGGTCGGGAAGATAGTAAATGTTTTAGTGTAGAATGTTTCGATGAAGATATGCCAGAAACAGGGAGTTACTAGTCACCAGCGAAAATTTTAGATGTGCATAAGTTATTAAATAAATATATGACTATGTAGCAAGGCCTTAGTTTAAAGCGGCAATTTAAATTATTACTGCAGAGCAAAGATTGCTTTATCTACACTTGTGGGTGTAAATGTTATATGTTTAATATTTTCTTTTCGGTTAATTCATTGATTAATGTTAAGAAGGCGGCGACGGCGGCGGCCTATTCTACTTACCGACTTCCTGGTCGATGGCTGTGCAGATGTGCAGTGTTCAATTGATCACGTGATCTTGAACGTGGTCGAGACCGCCGTGAACTAGAGGCGACGCTTGTCGGACCGTGTATGGAACCTGCATACGAAGCCCGCGACATGCGCTCTGAGGCTGCCGCTAAAGATTGACGCGATTGACGCAGTTCCGGACGTGAATTAACTAAATTCGTGGGAAAAGCTGAACCCAAGTAGCCGCGATGCGAATTATTTGAGAAACTATGCTGTGATTGGCCGTCGGCGATTGATCTGAGTATTTTTTTTTTTTTTTGCGGGTGAAATGAATGATTGTGTAAACGGTAATGAAAATGATGCATACGTACATATATATGTAATACAAAAGCGGATAATCAATTAATTTGATCTGTGTACATAATCGTGTCATGTATATTTTACAATTGCTCTCTATACCCGTAAAGATCGTTTTACTTACCTTGGTTTGGCCACCTTTCCAGGCATACCAGAAAAATAACTGCGCATATCATCCTGATTGTCCATGGGATAAACACGAGGACGTGGTATAGAACGGCCACTATAAGCAGAAACTTGATCCCATTCCTAAAAGGAATGTAAGTTATATTCGAAATCATTATATATCGAGTTCAGAAAGAGAATCCGTTGAGTACAAATAAAATGAAATGTGAACTCTTTAAAAAATGAGCTTACTTTGTGATTGTTGAATGCCGATAGAGTTGCAATTGAACCAAGTGGGCCTGGAGAGCTGGCGGGCCCGCAGCAATTTACGGGTAAACCTCCAATTGGTAAAGGACTCTTTTGTTGCGTCGTTTGCAATTTTCTTGAGCGTCTGTCAATTTAAGCAAAGAAAAAGTATGAGCATTTCAATGAAAAAGGAAATTAAAACATATGTGTTGAAGAAATTAATTGAAGGGACACTTTTGTGTCTGCGAAATAGAATGATGTTTTGAGTGGAGGAATCTGGAACAGTTGAGCACTGAAAGACTTAGAAACTTTGCCCCACAGATGATAACTGTGTTCCGCACTTGGCTGTGGATATGCACGTCGTAAATGATACACCCATCGGAAGCAGTGAAGCATTGTTGGCACTGCTTTCAAAAACCGAAGTCCTTAATTGCTTCTTTCGATATAACTTTATATTATCATACCCAGAATATCGAAGGCTACCGAAATCTTTTACATTTATAAAAATAATGGAGACCTACTTACCGACTTGCAGCAATAAAAACGATTACGGCGACAATAATTGTGCCGCAAATTGCAGCGCTCGCTGCTATGGTTATTTTGTCCATGTTGGATGTTTGCGAAGAAACAGTGCGTACTTCTCTGCATTGCTGATAGGGTACGGTTTCCGGTGTTACATGCAGTTCTTCAAGCGATATAACGCAAACGATGATACATTCTTGAGCTGGTACATTTTTGATTTTAAATTCACGTTCGCTAGCCTCCAAAGGAGGACCTTGTTTAAAAGATTTCTCCCCAAACAGACGATAAACGACTCGAAAACCTAAAATGTTGGCGGTGTCAGAGTCCCACTGAATAATTACGGAGTTGTCTTGACGAAAAGCATTTTTAACCTGTACTTCGTTTGAGTCATCGACTCGGGTGCCCTTTTGTGATGGAAAACCAAGCACTAGGGGTGGTCTTTGCTGTTTGTGCTGCGTTCCGCCATTATTAGCGTTAGAGTTTTGGCGCCACGATGTCAGTTGTTTTAAATTTGTATTTGGATTATTGCTACCGCCAACAAAAGTAGTAGGTGAAGCCGAGCCAGTGCCGGTGTTCGTTTGGACAGTGGGTTGAACCGGTTGTTCTAGAAAATTACCACTAATGCTCACGGGAGCTTCAGTTGTAGATGTAGTCTTGCTCTGAAAATTTAAAACTAAACTAAATTCTTTTCAATACAAGATAAATATTTATATTACTGCTAAAGTCGTCGAGGTAACGCTCTTGGAAGGGGATTGGGTTGGAGCGGTCTTTCTGGTCGTAGGCATTGTAGAACTCACACTAATTGCTGTTGTTGGTGTTGTTGTCTGTGTAAACGCTTTTATGGTGGCACTAGTCCCAGCGAGATCTATGTCTGTATCATTAATTCGCTTGTTTGGTGCTATTGTTGGTTTTTGGCGGGGTATTAACGTTTCAACTAGGCCAAAGGATGTATTCACTTTATCCTCAGTTGCGGGGCAAATTAATTCATTCGGCTGCAACGAATAGAAACCTCTATCACGGAAATGCTTAGGACTGCCACAAAATTGAGGATTTCGTTCGCGGGAAGTCACCTTTAAAATTAGAAGTTTGGCGATAAAAATGGTACTTTTCAAAAAATATTGAATACTACCTGCAAATCTCCATTACGTATCCACTCCGCCACCCAACGTAACTTACAATCACAATGTAGGGAACGTCCACCGAGTGATAAGCCTCTTAAAGTAGCGTTGAGATGCGTGAACGCGCTATTTGGTACCGTAGACAAAGGATTACCATCCAAGGCCAATAGTGTTATACTTGGATTGCCACGAAAGGCTGCCTCTGGCAAACTCGTTAACAAATTGAAACCTATATCGAGTACGCGTAATTCTTTTAAGGCATGTATAGCACCCACTGGAAATTCCGCTAATAAATTATTCAATAAGCTTAACGAACTAAGAGTTTTGCGCGCCCCAACGAATGAAGTTTCTCCGAGATTTTGTATCAGATTACGTTCTAAATTCAAGGCGGTTAAAGAGTCTAAACCTTCAAAAGTTCGGATGCCTCCAGCACCAGGCAACTCTTTAATTCCGTTTAGCGATAGATCCAAAAAGGCCAAACTTTTTAGACCTCTTACACACTCGGGAACACGACGTTGGCGCGTACCTTTCAAATTTAAATTTTTTAAACTATTCTCTAAGCCGCGAAAAGCTTTGGCAGATAAAGTAACATTGTTATCATTAAGCTTTAATGTAGATAGCTTTGTGAGTCCTTCAAAAGCGCCTTCTGGAATAAAGGATATCCGGTTTTTAGAGAGGTCTAGCAGGTTAAGAAAGCTTAACGTGCGAATGCCACCAATCGGCAGTTCGGAGAGTAAATTGTCCTGTAAATTGAGATTTTTTAATACCCTTTCTTGTCCTCGAAACGTCGCATTACTAATTTTATTTATCTTGCAGCTTGATAATTGAACGTTATGTAGACTGAGATTTGCAAAAATGTCATCGGCTAGTGCGTTGACAGTGGAATTATTAACGTATAACAAATCGATGGACTTATTTTTGGCATACTTATTTAGCGCCTCAATTAACGTTGAAAAGTTCACCTAAACACAATAATAATTGATTGATTTGAAGTAACATAATTTGAGACAAAACACTCACTTGATCGCACTGCACTGAAAGTTCTCTGCCAAGATTATAAGCACATATGCAAGATGTCTGCAAATCTGGTATTTCACGTTGCCAGGGGCATTGTGCTTGTGCGGCGAATATAATGCTTAAGAGAATTCCGGTAACAGACGATAAAGATATGCTTTGCATCTTTTCCGTTCCGGATTTTCCGTAACTGTTCGGGTACATTTTCATCTCGTTGGCATGTAGTGTCCTTTAAAAAAAAAAAAACAAGTGGAAAAGGTAATCATTTTCACGGTGTAGCGCCAATTTCGATTTTTCAAAAACTGAAGCGAAAAATGTCCAATTCCGTGTTCGACAAATGTAACGAAAGAAGGGGATCCTCGCAAAAAAATTGCGGAGAGCGAAAAAGAATATTTGAGCATGTCAGGACATGATCCTAGGATTGCAGACTAATAGAAGAAAAAAATTTATTTTAATAGAGAAACATACACATATTAAGCGTTGTCAAACTTTAAATGCATCATTGAAACAATGTTTATTTTTTTGTATTCAAATTTTTCCCAACATTTTTAAAATAACAGTTCAAAGGAAAGTATTCAGAGAATTTCGACAAGTTAATCTCAACCCTAATTATTTAACAAAGTATTGGTTTTTTTTTTGATAGAAAATTAAAGTTTTTTATTCAAGTACTCCCTAATCGCACAAACAGGAATGTTTTTAAAATCCCGTCTATGTTTCACAAGGTGTAGGTTTGTAGATTTTCTTCGAAATGAAATTTGGCCAACTACAGTGCAGATCGCCGAACGCCATAAAGTAAAGATCACAACAATGTCTACCATTCTTTTAAATTAATCTGTTTTTTTTTTTTTTAATTAGATGTACGCTGAATAGCCTTCTCAAATACTGTTAGTATGCTCTCTTTCCTTTCACCTCGAAAAAGTGTTAAAAGTGCAGATTGTTGTTCGGTTTAAATAGAGAATATAAGCGTTTTAAGTTTGGAAAATTTCGGGATACGAATTCTCATAGTTTCATCCGATATATAAAAGTAATAAAATAGAGTTTCAATGCGTCACTTATCTAATAGGATGATATCTTCTTTACCTTTCTTTCCAAATAGCTTTTTTACATTGAATACTCTTCATCTCAGTCCTATTAAGAATTGTTTACATATTCGATAGGAATTGTATGCGATGTTATGCGGCAATATCTCTTTTTTACATCTTTTTAGGGCAAGTGCATGATGAACCCTTCGATAAATATGATTTCAATTTGCCTTTTCTTTATCACTCTTGCCTTTGCAAATTTTTAAGTAGCAATAAAGACGCGCCGTTTATCTATCCCTTCAAGCGATGTTAAAATGCATGTGTTGACGTTCACGTCAACGCATGCATATGTATATGCGAATATGTGAACATATCTTGTATTATACAAGACTTGCTTGCTATGGATGTAACGTAGTGAACGATGTGCTTTTTTGTAAGTCGTACCAATAAGTGTAATGAACGAGTCGTATGTCGCTACGTGTAAAGTGCAAGCACCAAACGAGTATATATATAGCTATAAACTTAGCTCGCTATGCATAGCGTGATAATACAAGTATTTGACACATTGACTTCGTGAACAGGAGTCTTTTAAAATGTTATTTTCACTTCTTAGGATTTACTTGACTACTTTTGCGTAGGCAATGCTGTTCCTATGTCACTATCTAGCGATTATTCCTTCTTCCTAATTTTATCCCTTTCGCATTTTTGTTTTTTGTTTTTATTCCATTTTGCTTAACATTTGACAAAACTGACGTTGGACGCCCTTTAAGTTCAATCAAAATTTCATTGTATTATTTGCTTTAATAAAGACACTGAAAAGATACAAACAAAACAATCTGTCCCGTACGGCATTATTACGGCGGTTGAGGGTGAGTGTAAAGCTAATATGCAAAACACTAAACTCAATAATTAGCGTTTCTAACTCTCGGGCATTTAAGTGAAAAACGCACTTAAACGCACTTAATGTCAAAAGCCTTATAAAAAAGTCTATCATCCTTAAAATGTTGTATCATTTTAGATGTTTTTTACTGTTAATGTTATTAAAATGATAATGATGATGGTATTGATGGTATATAGATTGCTATTAAAGTTTATTTTCTATTTTGAGCATACATACAAGTCACGGTGTATGGTATTCTTCTCGCCCTTTCTGCGTACGACACGCGCTTTAAGTTAATGCAAACTCGTTTATGTTTTGTATTGATTTTGTCTGAACTTATGAACGGTAATGCCATCGTTGTTCAATGCAATTACCTATATTGAATTTCGTTCTACTTTTTATCGTGTTTAGCCGTTTGAGCGATCGCTGCATATGAGTGTATAGCTGAATATGAATGATTACGTGTTTTAGACAAAAGAAACATGTCGAGGACTTTAACTTAGTTACGCGCTTGATACCAGTCTCCACTCTTCCCAGCTAGTTCTATTAAAGTGCGCAATAGAGGTAAAGTATCTAAAATTGATCAATAAGAATGACGTCGACTTTCTCCACTGACTTCGAAAATTGTGAGCGCTTACTTGGAAAATTTTAACGCCTCCACTATATAATCGGATTTTGTTTTGCTTCATGCGAAACTTTTTAAATGGGCAAGAGAAAGATGCCTTTAAACTTTCCTAAGTGCAATCTTTCGCTTAGAAATCTCAGACGTTCTACTGTAATCACTTTATCAGAAAAACGGCAGAAAGTTATCAACCAAAATAGCATACATTTAGTTCGATAAAATTTATTTAAAATATTGGGAAAACTATATGGTCTTCTGTAAATTAATGCATAGCGTAGTATGATTTAGTTGATCGAGGAGATTCTTGCAATGGTTGTCTATTGATTAAGTTTCCCCCAAAATATTTAAATATATTGATTTAAATCACCTTTGCATTTTTCAAATCTTTTACTGGTAAGAATTCCATAAGGCTGCTTCTGATCTTGTAAACAAAAAAATCGAATATAAGTCTTTAAATACATATTAACATGAAAAGAGTAATTAATTGATCTTTTCTCATCTTTATTTAAACAGAATGTCACCAGGATTTCCTGATACCAAAACTTGTCTACTACACCAAAAGTTGCAAATGTTAAATATATGTATAGAGCGAAGGCTAGAAAGGGAATTTAAAGCTCACCGCCAAGTACCGGGTTATATAACAACAAGCGAACTTAATTTAGCGGATAGTTTGAATGACGAGGATGAATTCTACGATTGTTTGGATCATGAGGAACGTGAAACCGCCGGAGACGCTGAGAATGTTTCGTCAAGCAAAAGCACCAAAGTTGAAAAAGACGTAAATAAAGCGGAAGGACGCTTAAAACGTTTGGGGAACATAAAGCTGATAGCTGCTGACGAATATTTATTTATACCAGTTACGCAAGAGCTAGTGCCCAAAACTGAGGATCAATTCTTAGACGACAATGAAGATATACTCAGCTCGGGTAAGTGAAAAAATCTTCAAAGAACTATGAAAAAGGTCGAATGAAATACATTCGAAGATTCTATATATTAAGATCAAATCAGACAAAAAATGGCTTCATCCTTACAATCTGATATGGACGCTTTTAAAGCTGCCAATCCCTTAGCTAAATTAGAAGATTTTATAAGATGGTACAGTCCAGTTGATTGGGTAGAGTCCGTTGATGGTAATTATCACATAGCATATTTATATTTACTATACATATATACATATATATATAGTATATATAGTATATAGTATATATATGTATTCCTATATACATTTTAATTTTTTTTAGAAAATGCTCAGAAAGTATATCAACTAAGCGGTCGAATGTCCGCTCCTGGTAATATCTGGCAAAAATTATGGGAACAATCAAAACCTATTCCTGCGTACAAACAGGTGAATTTGTTATGTTTTAGGTATTCTTAAGCACAATTCGGAGAGAGTATTAGATTTGTAAGTAGAACCATTAAAACAAAGTTAGAAGAAACGTATTACTAACATCTGTCTGTCTGTCTTTGCGTCTCGGGAAACTTTGTTTACGTCCTCCAAATTTCAAAATAAATGGATATAAGTAAATAAGCCAATTCCACTAGAATTACCGAAATTTTGTACCTGTTTCCACCGTTTTGTGGGTAGTTCTAATATCGTCTTTGTGATACGTGAGTAAAGAAAACTGAGATTTATCACCAACGTGACTCAAAATTAGAAAATGTTAAGAAAAACTGCTTACAATATTTAAACGCCCGTTTATATTAACAAAGGTCATTAAAAAATCTTGGAGATTTGTAACCATTTTCACGTCAAAAGTTCAAAAACTTCAGAAACAGAAACATCCGACCACCTCGTAAATTTGCATAGAATGATTAAAATTTTCTTTTTCGAATTACATTTGTTTATTAATTGATTATCAATTACTACTATTTGCTGGTTTCTATTAATTACCAAATTGAATTTAATTAAAGTGTGTTTTAATTTATATAAAACGCAAGATTTTGTTCATGGCAAATACGCATTTCTGGCATACAACGGTCAACTGATAACAGTTAGCGAGTGTGTTGGCGACGATGCTCAACAATCTAAAATTGACCGATGTACATATATTGACCGTTCTAGTTGGCGTGTTTCATATACTTTGTTGCGCGCTTTCAGATGCTATATATCCTTGATCGATGTGTAGCCTGAGTCAACCTAACACCACACCTATGCGTCCATCCGTTGTTTGGGTTACTTTCAATGAACAATGTTTGTGCTGCTGCATGTCACATTTTAAAGCATACGAAAGAGCACAGACGGGGGAACATAAAGGGTTTTACTTGTAAATGGAACCCTTTCAAATGCTGCAGTAATCCGTTACGCCGTATAAATGCTCGATGACATACTCCGTAGGTATGTTTCCGCTCTTCAGTATGGGTTATTTTGTGCTGACAATAAACTCTGTTCGGCATCACTGCAAGAAATCGTTGGCTCTTCTTTAATATCTTGTAGTAGGGACGGAGTGATACTTTCAAATTAACGGAGAAGTAAACAATCTAACTTCGATTTTACTACTGCAGCGGATATAATGCTATGTTCATTTGCTATAAAGGATTTCTCAGTTTCGATTTTTCCGGTTGAGTTCAGCAAAGCAAGTAAACTGTCCGCATTATTACAGTTCTTCGAACACATCAAACATTCAAATTTAAAAAACTCATTCCGATATTGCCTTTTATTCAGATTCTTCATTTGGCTGCATTTAATCGATTGTAAAGAAGCATTTATTGTGTTGCTGAGTGAATGGTCGGCTTTGATTGCAATTGTTCAACATTTTGTTCTGGATTTTGAATAGCACTAACCGCATTTGCTATGGGCTTCACGGCCCGATTTTCACGCAATATCAAAATTGTCTTCCGTCAAAGATGGAACTCATGTTGGGTTGGCTGGTAAATTACTTTGGTGCTGATATGCTTCCTCTCTGTCCACACTGGAAAAGTTTAGTTTCGTATTAATTGCAGAGTTAGTAGAGTATTTTGTTCATAACCTTCAATCTTCTCCGACGTTAAACTGTTTCGGTCCACTTTTGTTAGCTTACCTAAAAAATTTTGAGAATTTGACCTGTGACCAACAGCAAAACACCGCAATATTAAACGTTTTCTTTGGGTAGTGAAACTATAAAGCTATGGCAACAAATATCGCAAATAGTAAATTGTATGTTATTAAAACTTTATATCTCTCCGCAGCCGCCATCATATTTAGTTAGAAAATCTTCTTCCTTCTTGTTCGAAACTAGTGATAGATGTTAAAGAAGTCAGTCCAAGCTATAAATATATACTCCCTGGTTTTAAGCTTTGCTTTGAACGTTTTATTTTTCAATACAAGCGTAGAAGCGCCTATTCGACGACACTGATGAAGGTTTTAAAGTTCTTACGTATCTGGAGACACGAAACGTCGGCGAAGTGTATCAGTTAACGGTGGTGCCTTTACTCCATAGCTCTATACTGAAGTTGAAGGTATTTGAAATTATATGTTTATTTGATAGGCGAAAAGCATTTACTATTATTATTTTCACTTCAACAGAACATTTTTATTAATTCAAACGCGTTAGACGTATTTGAACAGACTGTAAACGAAACATTGGCCGATTTATGTCGTCTATCCCGAGATATTGAAGCAGTTAAAACAAAAGATTCAATTTTTGAATCATTTCCAAACATCGAACCGATATTAATGCAAATAACAAAACTTGAGCTTCAGTTTTATCAATTCAAGTGTTTCGAGAGCATTGTCGACATTGATCGCGCAGGTACCAGAACGACCGAGATTAAGACATACTTTAAAGAAATGATGGAAAATAATGGCTGTTACAATATTCGGAAATATAATGGAAAACTAAATGAGCAGACCGGAAATTCACAATGCTTGATTGACATTCTGAATTCAAGTTTCAAAGATAAATTACATCAAAACCCAATTAGCAAGGAATATGTCATACGTTTGGGTAACGATTGTGCGGATATGAATAGAAGAGTTGAACTGTCAGATATGCCGCAGTTCCTAAGAGGTATTGTAGCGGGCAAAACATTGCGTTTATGTGGTGCATTTACGGAAAATACAACATTCTTGGATTGAAATATATTCTTGATTCATTTACATATATATTACTAAGATTCCAACTAACCACTAATATGGATATGTTATTAGAAGAGAAGGTGAGGCCTTCTTCTTTAAATGTAATATGTTAAACATGTATGCGCCTATATTGTTGTAATAAATGTTAAGAATTTAAAGGCGTATTTTGCTGCCGTCTCCGCGAATTTGTACTTATGGTAAACCACCATGAATAAATCAGCTAAAAGCGATGATGACATTTGACAAAGGCACGTCGATGTTCAAAAGCTTTGGTATTTCTTTTTAATGTTTCATTGGAAGCAATGCATTTCATTAGATGCAATGTAGGTTTACGTTATTTAGAATATTTAATGATTGCTCATAAATAAAAATGTATTGCTTTAATAAATATGAAGATAGTTTTCTTATTTGCACTTTCGCTATCTCTATATAAACGGATCTTATCAGCCCACTATCCAAATTTCTTAAACGAGTGAAATTGGTTTGTCCTACAGGTAGCTTTTTAAATTACCGCTAGATGGATACTCGAAGTCATGTCAAAATATTTAGACTACATTAAGGGATGATAAGTTTGGCAGCACTTAATAAACAAAGTGCAAACACAGTGTAAGTATCAAGTAATTCGATTTAAACCTTTCATTTATTAATTTCTCTTATGGATGGTTCAATAATATAGAAACTATCGACTTTTTTTTTAAGTTGTTTGTGTGTGTGTGTTTTTTTTTTTAATTTGTAAAACATGTGGGTTCGTGCTATTGGCAATGCAAGGTGTGCTGGTGATTTTATAATTATTACGAAGAAGTAAATTTTAGTTCTTAGCCATTTACGCATTCAGAGTTATTTATTCGTACGAAAAAAATGTTACTTTGCTCTTTTCTAATGCTTGCGTTTTAGCATACACGTGAAATTGTATAAAGATGTATAGCAACTATATATACATTGACGACTTGAGTTTGGGAAGCACTACATTTTGATTAAACATAATTTTGGAAGATATTAATTTTTCTTTTTTTATGGCTAACCTATAGGCGCTGGAGCTAATTCGGAGCTAAATTCTTTGCAAGAATTAAGCTTAAACGTCCCCCTAGATCTGCTAAATGTTAATTTGAATTTAATACGCGCACGAAAAAAGGTCATGGCGAATTGGGGGACAAAATATTTAATATTTCGGGGCAGTGGCTAACACACAAACTTGGTTGCCGCATATATTTTTCGCTCGCCACTACTATATTTTTTGTATATAAATTGATCGATCAATGTTTAATTTTCTTAATACCATATCCGTCGATATTTTTATGCGAACATGAAACTGGTAGCAACAAAAAACAATTGAAAAAAGTTACATTGAGCTGTGGCCGAACCTTTCATGCTCGCTTACTTTATGTTAAAAAAAAAACCTTTAGAAAAAACGAAGAAAATCAATTATTTATATGACAAGTAACAAAGTTATATTCGGGTGTGGTTGAATCTCGCATACCCACCACCATTAAAATTTTTGGCGTCCCATGCTTTTGTTGATTGTCATAAAAAAATGAATAAAACAAAATATTCATCTTCTGCCTCTTATTTCACCAAAAAGGTATTTATAAGAAAATTTAATCTACCATATCATGACATTCACCATAATCAATTTAGAATTAACACAATTAGCTCTTTTTTATGAAAGCAAAATGGACGGTTTTTTTAGAAAAAATTTATCCACCAGATCGTGGCGACGTTGATTTAGAATTAACAAACTCAACTTTTTGCATTTTGCCCTCCAAGGCCTTTCATTCGATAACCATGCCGCTGGTATTATTAAGAAAACATAAATCCACCAGATCGTTGTATCTGCCATATTTATTTTAGAATCAAATTCTTTTGTAGACAGATTATATATCTTTTTTAAACATTCTGTTTTGTTTGCCTTATGATTAATAAGGATCAAACTTCAAATAAGTGAAAAAAACGAAAATTTAATCATTTGTAACTTTGTGTGTGCATGGCCGATTTTTGCATTTTTGCGTATAAATAATAGAGTTCCTCCTAAAGTAATTTTGAAAAATTTGTATCCTTGCCCTAGCCCTCTTTTAGAATTTATGTAATGAGTAAAAATCCACAAATTTTTGTTAATAAAAACGAAGTTGAGTTCTCTGCAAGCTTGCAGTCTGGCCAATTTGACATATTTTCAATACTAACTGCCTGCAAGAACTTTCAATGTTTCTATCAAATTTTAAACCGATATTTTCATTTTTGCGACCAAGAGTACGTTAACCAAATTCAGACGGACAGACTTGATCTAGTCAATTCAAAATTTCATGTTGATCAAGAATGTATATATGTATATACCTTATAAGGCGTTTGAAGCTTCCCTTTGGGTGCTGCAAATATTATGACAAAATGAGTATACCACAATCCTTCAGTGGTAGGTATAATAATTAGTATGCATGGCGGATTTTCTTTCTTTCTGTGAAGGTGTTTTAAAACCGACCGTACAATGCAGGTGAAATTTTTAACTGGTGCATCCGTTGTATTTTATGAGCTATGGGCAAATAATCAAAGTCTTTTTGCTTTTGAAAACCCAAATCAATTTATATTGAATTGTGGGCGTGACTTTTAATCGTTTTGGCCCGTCTGCAATACTAACAGGCGGCTACTGCTTATGTCTTTGCCAAATTTACAAATAATATATTAATTTTTCCTCCCGCCTGCATCCGTAACGGACAGTAGACGGACTAAAGAATACCTCGAGACTGATTCCGAATTTGAACATTTATTCTTCTCACTTTCTTTCTGAATGTTACAAACGCTCTAACAAAGTAAACATATCTTTAACCTTTATTGGTGGGTATAATAAATCTTTCTTGGAGATTCGGTTTTACATATTCTGTTAGATTATCGCGTCAACGTATTAAAAGTAACGGTAACTAAAGATTCTGTTTAAGGTCTTATGGCTTAAGTTTATTATGATTATTTCCGGTGCGATAATGTTCTAAACACTCTGCAATTACCAACGGTTTCCCATATTTTGCAATCCATTTATTACTCATATTGAAGCAACTGGCACGTATTTGATTTGTATTCAGCAACAAAAAATCCGGAATACAAGAAAAATGTCACCCTTCTAGTGAGTCTGTCTCTATACTCATAATCACGTAAGAATATATATATACAAGATTTGTCCTTGCATTTGCAACATTCAGAAATTATTTGAAATTAAAAATTATTTTAAATATATCCATTCTTCATTACTTTAGAAATTCGAATCCATTTAAACATGCATGTCAGTCACTCCGCTTTGCTTGTTTGCGTGTACGGTGCCTATTGCCGCAACGCTTACACCAGAATAAGGGTAGAAAGCTAAAACCACCTCTAACCAAAAAGCAAAGCAAGTTCGAAAATGAGATTGATTCCAGCCTATAAAGTATAAAGCTGTAATTTCAATTTAATAGCACATATTATTCAGGAGATCGATCAAAAGAAAGGATTTTTTTGAAAACAAAGTTCTTCGCTAAACGCACTGATGACAAATACTTTCTGTATTTTGTTTGCGGGTTACTTATGAAAATGTGTAATTATTTTAGACCTTAGTTATGATAAAATTTTAGTCTTATGTCATTTACTTATTGTACCAGTCAGCAGGTTATTATTGTTTGAATTGCTTATATTACTTATTTATCCAAAAGTAAATTAATAAACATTTACGAGGATCATATAAAATCACAGATGAAGATTTGTAAACGCGCTCATAAATGGACCAAATATTGTAACTTATAATCAATAATTAGTTTTGGCTCCACATCCAAAACAAGTACGCCTTACATGTACCTGAAAGTTCGTGGTAAAAATTGTCCCGATTGGCATCATTGCACATTTATACAAAACTTAATTATAGCTTGCCTTGGTGAATTAAGTCTTTAGCACGTAGGATCCTTACCGTTTGGGCACACAGCGGTATCCATCCACTGCCTGTCTCTTCTTGCACGTGTGTCTGATCATCACCGTGTTACACTTATAGAGCACATCCCCCGAGTCCCCCGAGTTGGTCATTAAAAGAAAAGTACTTGGATTCTTCACCTTGCCGCCTACTTTTAAGCTATTTTTTCCAGGATGTCTAAGATTAGGTAAGGTACGCTGTAGCTTTTACATCTTTATTGATAGCTTATTGGTAGTTGGAAAAGCATATTATATTTTGGTCTTTTTTTTTTATTTTTTTTTATTATAAATATGTGATCTACGGTATCGGAAATGGAGTTTCCTATTCGTATGATACAGATAGGTTGGCTCTCTTTATAGACATCAAAGTCCTTTTCTATATGCACAGGCAAAGCGTATAAAATGTATGGAGTCTATCGCAAATAACAAGAATCACGATGATAGCGACCGTCAAACATTGAGTCTTCGTTTGCATTTCTTAAGCATATTTGATCGGGAAAAGGAGTCTAATCTAATTGAAATCATTAAAAAGGTAAAAATGATTTGCGTTAAAGCTCTACTTGGCCTCTAAGAAGCTTATAAAACTACAATTTCCAACTAAGTCCAAGAAAGTTCATATAAGGCGTAAAAATTATATAAACATATTGCTGTTTTGAACAATACAATGGGATATATGGGATGTCGTCCATCGCGGTTTTAAGAGAGAGAAAATAACTTAAATTCAATATGATTTTGAATACTGAATGTCAATGCCCTTAGCTGAAGCTAGAGGCATGTTAAACAATAGAAACACTGCTGATTAGTGTGTTAGGTTAACGCTGTTAATCATTGTGAAATTACCATCGAACAAGATGTTGTAAATATTACGATTAAAACGATCTTGACACTAATGTTGATTTGCGTGTCTTATAATCGCTCGCGGAGGCAATGCCTGCTTTAAGTTTGAATGCAAGTTGAACTTGATTAATACAATCACTCTGGAAACACAGCAGACTCTGTGGTTTCGTACGCTTCGCCAACTGTTGCTCCCCTTTTCGTTACTGTAACTTTTACATAAATGTTTAGGGCAAAACATTATGTTATTTCTAACATTTTTTTAACATGATCAATCAATTGAAAGAAAAAATTAAATCATTGATTTTATATGATTCCTTTCTATCATGAACACATTAGAAGCCTTAAATGTATGCATTTTGACAAAAAAAGATCGCAAAAGGAAAGATCGACCAGTTGGCAATATCTAAGAAAACTGAAAGCAAATGCACTACACGTAAGAATAATACATAAAACCGCCGGCTGTTTGTTAATAAAGCTTTCTAATAACGGACAGATACGAAGATAGGATTAAAATACTAAATCAAATCAAATAGATGATGGCTCTGGATGTTAAAATGCGGGATGAGGTGATCATAAAAATGCATCAAGATATTCAGCGATCGAATCTTCGATTATAACGGTTTGTGTTTTTTTTTTGCTTAAACATTCCTTAACCTATTCGCAAATGATATAAAAAGCGGATTATGAGGGGGAGAAAATGATCGAAAAAGCCGATCTTGCGAACACAGTTGTAACTCTGTGCGACATTCGCGGATTAGCCCTAGGAAACTACTTTCCCCATTATTGGAATTTCAAACTTTAAAGGCCCGTTTCTCGAAGCCGACTTTTGAAACTTGCCGTATATCGTTAACTTGTTCGATGGCCGTCCAGTTGCGTTAAAATCTTAGCTGCAGCTTGAAAACGAGATTCTTTAGTGGGGATCATTCAACTTTTTCCGATAAATTGCAATTTGTCGAATCAATCGATATTTAAGAGATTTTTCAAAAAGAAATATAAAAATAAAATCGAGCAAATTTTTACACTCTACATCAAATGTGATAAGAATGTGTTAAGTTTTATTTTATTGTATCCAACGGTTTTGATTCATTTCTCAATCAATTTAAACAAGTTCCTCGAATGCATGTCCATTAGTACTTACATTTAACCTACTGGTACAAATTTTCAAATTTTTCGATGAGAATTGATACAATAGCACGTTCTGGCCCAAGAACGAATGCTATTCAAAATAAGCTAGACCTTGGCGCGTTTGCGAGCACTCATCATATAACCATCTATTCTGGGATAAACTTGTAATTTTTTATATTTTTCAACGAAAATTGTTGAAAGACAGTATGTTGCCATATTAAATGAAGATTGGTACGATGTAAGCCAATTTCAGAAGGGGTCCGCTTTGGGACAAACCAGGTGAACGTACCAAATTTCGTCGAAAGTCTCAAAAATTGCGACCTTTATGTTGAACAGCATCAGACGAACAGACATGCTTAAAACCTTAAAGCATCAGAAAACGATGCCGAGTCTAATCCCTTCCGTACAAACGTTGCTAGCGGTGTAGGGTATACACAATAGATCTTTATATGAAGACAAAATGCCATTTTTGGTCAGTTACGGCAAAAACAGAAAGAGAATTATATTATATTGAGCGAAGTGGTACAGGATTGACATGGTCGCGAGCTTATCTTTCTCCTCTCTTCCTTTCAAGCGAATTTCAAAAGCGGCTCTACTTTTGATGGCCATAAGATCATATTGTTTTTTAATGTTTTGTGAATGTGTTTCTAAGTGAATTGAGTTAATTGTACGAAATCCCCATAATCATGCAACGGCGACTTCTGCAACATTAGTCGTAGCATGTTGTCCGAAGAAAGGCAAAATGACCAGCACATTAAGCAGCTTTAGTCCTTACGATATATCTAGCTGGCACAAAGTGCATGTATTTGAAATGGAAGCGTCTATGTTAGAACGCAAGCTCCTTTATTTCAGTTAAAGAGATTTAAAAATTATTTGTGTAGAACTTTCAAACTCCACGCGTTGAAATTAAAAAAATTTAAAATTCCGGCTTATAATTTTTCAAGTTGCGAAAGCAAAAAGTCCTTCTGGCCGTTAAACAACAATTTTATTATTGCTTAGCTTAATTATTACAAATTGAAAGTTTTTCACATGTTCTATGACTAGAGAATAAAGTATAATCAAAGACGCAAAAAAAGACAGTTTATATGTAACATAGGAATGATTGAGGGAATTAAAACAAAAAAAAAAAAAAAAGAGGAAAAGCAAACAGGAAAATCGGATATACATACATATGCAGTGTTAGCTAATTTACAGTTGAGTTTGAGTTGAACTAAAATCAAAGTGTTTAGTTAAATAGGGATTTTAATGGCCTTAGAACTGAATTGTCAAAGAGCTGGTTGCCAGTTTTCGCTGGCCCGTTGATGGTATATGGAATATGCGGGATAGAAACATGATAGTTATATGTATTGTGGACTTTTTAAGTGAAAAGCCAAAGCTTTATGTACATGTTTGTGGTTGTTGTTGATTGGTGACTGGTCGCCTGAATGTTAAACACGTTTGCATTTAGGTCATACAGAGGATTCATGCGGTTATTCGTGAATATAAAAACGTGTGTTTGTCTGCATGTGCGTTTGAAATATCGATGTTGTTGTCATTTTTCAATTGTAAAGTCTGCTTGTTTTGTTGGAATCATTTTTACACACACGCAGGCAGGCAGGCTGTGTCGATTGTGTGTCGGTGTTGTTAAATTTTATTATAGTGGGGCAAGCAAAGAGCAACTGTGAACTCATTCTTCTCCTCATTTTAGTTTTTCGCAACACCAAACGTGCTGGTTGCGATTGATAAACGCTTTTAGAATAGCTTCAAATGTACGCATATGGATACGGTGTACATACATTATGGAAGTAAAACTTTAGGTGTTATGTGGAAATTGTTATCAACATTTTGTCATTTTTGCTTCATTCACTGTGTGATTATATCTCTCTCTCTCTCTCTCCCTCTCTCTCTCTCTCTCTCTTTCTCATATTAAATTTGTAACATTGTTAAAAACATATGTATGTTAATTTGTCCATTACGTTTGTTGCGATTTTCAAATGTATTTGACGCAACATAATATTTGTCATCAAACTAATGTCCCTCCAATGCTTCATTACGAAACATTTTATTACATCGCATTACGCAGACATTTAGCTTAAGTTAAACGCTGCGTATTTGCTATTGGCGATCACGCTTTTAACGCAGTTCATTAAAGCCGTTTAGAATGTTGTCAAATCGATCGTCATATTTGGAACGGGTAGAGTAAGTGGTGTGCTGCAGTTGTTCCACTTGTTTGTGTATCTCAATTTATGCACGACACCGGTTTTTGCAGTTACTTGAACTGTTTTCAATTCCATGCGATATAAAAATTGTGTGCGCTTATATAGTCATGGCTAAGACTTGGCAAAAAAAAAAATATAAGTAAAAACGATCTGTCTGTAAACCTGTAAAGCTTGAACAGATTGGTTTTTCTTTTTTATTGTAAAAATAAATCAAGGCTGCAGTATGTGGATCGCGAATAAAAACTCGCACAATCACAATTAGCGCACGCAATATAATGTAATTAAAATTTAATCAAATCGCCGCAAAACTCAAATCATTGATTTTTCAATTTTTGATTGTTACAAATTTTAAACGAAAAAAAAACAGAAAAAAAGTGGACGTAACAAGACACATAACTTCAATTTAAACTAGTAATGATACGTCAATAGCTTTGAACAGTATGCTTTTTAAATAGGATCTAAAATTAATCGAGAAGTCTGTCACAATTGACGACGATGTACCGCAAAAGTATGGTTTGAACGTAAATGAAATTTACTGAACAAGCTATGAATGAATGTTTAGATACAATTAAAAAATGCCAGCAACATTATTATAATTATTATCTGTGCCCTGCACCGTGCAAGAGTACATTTGAGATTTGCAGCGCAATCCATAGATTCATCACCATTTGCGTTATCAAAATTTGTTATTTTCTGAGCGAATTTCAGTCTGTCTGTCCACATGATCGTACAAGTCGTAATTTTTAGGATATTTTAATAAAATTTGTACACTGACATATGTACGACCTACGCGATTGAAAATAGATCAGATCGAGTCATCTTTTCCACCCATATAAAGTAGCATTTTCATGTAGGCATTGTAAAGCAATGTGGGACATTCACAAGTTGTTATCGTTATTGTCTATTTTAAGTTCTCATATTTCTTGGTAGAAGCCTATTAAACTTGTTCAGTTTATTTATCACCGCCTATCAAAGTGCGAATTTCCCTTTTTGTGATATCATCTCTACGACGCCCCAACTTTCTCTATCGAAATGGATTTCATATGAAGTTTTATTTGTTCATTCACGTCAATTTAACTGCAAAAAACAATTAAACCGCCCGGTCGTCTAATAAGAAAAATTGGATGACTTTCTCATTCCCTCAATTTATTAAAATAAAAATAAATAAGTCTTTATTTATATTCTTAAAAAAGATTCGGAAAATATGTATATAGTTTAAATAAAATATTTTTTCTTTCCGTTAGCAAGCAGTTTTTCTTCGTAAAAAAAATAAAATAAAAAAAATGGTAAGGACTTAACGTTCTGAATGCTGAGAGCTTTTTCGTTTTAAATTTTGTCGTTGTTTATTAAAAAAATTTCCAAACTCCGCTCAAGTGTTCATATCATCACTGAGCGCTGCAGTCTGTATTTTGCTAGACGCAAAAATATATGGTTCTTGGGTTGTTGGCTTCGTGTACTTAATTTAGGTTCAGGTTGCGAGCACATCAAGCGGATCACTGCGTGAGAGAGCTGCTAATGAGGGGGAGAAATCAGGACATGGCTAGTCAATGAATAATGGTCGTATTTCTCAAGGATATTTGTACGATTTTTAAACGAACGATCATTTGTAAGCTCTCGATTTATGCCAACTCATTGAAACGGTGCTCGTTTAATCATCTTCAGTACTATTAAGGTTTTCAGAGTCATCAAAATTGCAGACAGATATACCTCATATGTGTAAACACATTGATATTAAGCGATATTTTATATAAAGAGAACGGTATATTGGGTATATTCGACTTATATAGGCGAGGGGGAGAGACTTTAATAAGTAGGTTGTTCCGGAGGAATACTAAAAGAATTTTATTAATTGATTATTTTCAAGCCGTTGAACAAAAATTATAGCAATCAAAAACAAGAGCCGCAACTTACTGCATCAACTGGTTGTAGAAATCTGCCACGAATTTTAAACGACCTACTACTGTCAGAGATTGAAAAAATGGGGGAAGGCAAAATCGCTCTATATTTCAAAGGCATGTCTACCGACGTTTATTTATTATTTACAATACTTATGATGCGGAGTATACCGTACGCAACGTACGTTTGTACGAAAGTGCACAAATAGCCAAGTCTGGCAACTTTGTCGTATATATTTTGTGTCGGCAATTAAAATTTTAATTTTTTGTTGAATTTCGTGGCTATTCTGCCTTATAGTGTGTGATTTTATAATATACTTTGAGAAGAAAGTGAGTGAATTCAAAGTAAGAGAAATATTTTTCTTTTACGATTTCATTTGATTCATTTGATTTTTGCAAACAAAAATTTTGAGCTCTGATAAAAATCTCTCTTTTTTTTTGTTTTCTCTCTTTTTCTCTGTTATTTTTTTACTGTTTGGAGTTTGTGTTGCTAGTGATCTCTCGTTATCGTGTCAACCTAACAGAGAAGTCTTGCACAAATTGGTTGATAAATTTTTATGTTCAGGATTTTTTTTTTTTTTTTTTAGTGATTTGTGTGTCTGTTCTTCATAATCAACAACTGTCTTTTTGACAGGACATGGAGTGTTTATATACACCTTGTCGGGCGAAATCAGGCCCGGATTCTGATAGATTCGTTTCTTGTTGGCTCTGCGAGCGCTTTGGTCATGCAAAGTGTGCCGGTATTCTCGGCCGTGCTGCTGACGCAGTCGCTGATCCGTCTAAAGGTTTAAGATGGTCATGTCCTGACTGCAGGCAGCGAGACATTGACTTTTATAAACTTTTTCACAGAGACCCGTTATGGTTTCTCGGAATTGAGTAGAAATCTCGGCTCCTTGTGGGAAAAGTTTGAGCTCATTAAGTCTAGGTTTGATGAGTGTCGCTTTATTGGACACTCATCTTCTACTCGTAGCGTAGCGTGTGGGACGTCACCTCTGGCTTTCTCCAAATCTAATTCGTTGGTACAAGTTACCGCTCCCTCTAACTCTAAAATGAACAGTAATGTTTCCGATATTGCTGAGTCGGTTGGTAGCAAAACAGTTACAAACAAACCGGCAAGTCCATCGGTTTTAAGCTACGCTGAAGTGGCAAGGGTATCTCCGCCAAGAGCCGCCACTCACTCTAATCAAGTGCCATCGCCTAAAAGTAATGAAGAGAAAAATAAGTCATCCTCTCCTCCTGGCTGTTCGCGTGTGAATGCTGGTCACCAGACTGGGCAAGTGTCACAAGCTGCCGGTACAAGGGCGATAACCCCATCTATATTTTCCCCCACTCGAAACTCTCCTACTGTGAACCCCCCTCCTGTTCCAAATAATGACATTTGCTTGACGGCAGTTCCTCCCAGAAACGAAATATTTGTGTCAAGACTGGCACCTGAAACATCGGTGGATAACATAAAAGGTTATCTGGCGACGAAAGTCCCATCAGTCAACTTAAAGCGTGTCAGCATCTTCAAAATGGCTCCTTCTCAAGCTAGGGCAATCTCCTCTTTTAAAATATTAGTTTCAACTGAAAACAGTAATATGTTGTTAAACAAATCACTGTGGCCAGTAGGATCCTTAATTAAGGAATTTATCCCTCGAGATCGTCCTCGTAATACCAAGGCAATAGTCTTGTCGCCTTCAAAAAACTAATTGTTTCTTCAGGCCCACTATCTCTCATTTATCAAAATGTTAGGGGCCTAAATTCGAAAATTCGTTCCACTTTTCTAAATTCAGTGAGCACGGAATTTTTCTGTTTGGCCTTTACTGAAACTTGGCTAAAACCCGATCTACATTCGTCGGAACTTTTTCATAATTCTTTCCAAGTGTTTAGAAATGATCGAGTAAATCGCATTGGTGGTGGTGTATTAATTGCCATATCTGCGTCAGTCCCGTCCAAATTAATTGAATTTCCCACTTCTCCTGAAGTTGAATTTATCGCTATTCGTGCGAATATGCCTGATAAACATCTACTTATAACCTGCTCCTATATTCCCCCAAATTCTGATATCTCCATTTACAGGAAACACGCTGCCCTCATTTGTGAAGTGGCCAAGCGGTCTAGACCCACCGATTTGGTCGTTGCATTGGGTGACATCAATTTGCCTCAAGTCACTTGGTGTAACACTGATAATTCTGGCTGTTTGGTTCCTACTTCAACGTCTGATAGGGCTGTTGTGTTCTTTAGTGAATTGTTTGATCATAATTTGGGTCAATATAATCGTACCCCTAATTGTAATGGTAGACTGCTTGATCTCTGCTTTGCCAATTTTCCCGAGATTTACGTAAATCGTTGTCCACCTTTTAGTTTACCTGAGGATCCTTATCATCCATCAATATGCATTTCCTTTCATCATATTAATGATGGTTTGTTGAAATGCCTTAATGTGCCAAATCAAACTTTTTTAAATAATTATTATGATTTTCATAAAATCAATATTGTATTACTAAAACATCGTCTCTCACATCTGACGCTTGATTTCTCAACCGGTAGTATTGAAAGCTTATTGCCATCGTTCTACAATACATTAAATCTAGCTATTGCTGCATCTGTTCCGATCAAGCATTGTCGACCTCGAAGCAGATGTCCCCCGTGGTTTATCAAGACAATTAAATATCACAAGAATAGAAAAACTCGCTATTCAAAAAATATTCGAAAAGTGGCTCTGCGCTCGACTATGTCGCTTGCTCGGTGGCGAGGCATAGATTTAACTCCCTCAACCATCATTATTATTGCAGATACCTTCAGTTCATTAAATCCTCTCTGTTTGCTAATCCTAAATTCTTCTTTAAATTTGTTAACTCTAAAAGAAAAATTTCCACATATCCCTCTCATGTTTCTTTTAATGGCTCTAGTTCCTCGGATGATTTTGAAATCTCAAATCTATTTGCTGAGTATTTCCGACGAAACTTTTCGATTGCTAATTTCGATTTATCAGCAAACTACCCATATCCTATAACTAACTCGGTTTCAATACCTAACTTGGTTATTTCGGAAGATGATGTTTTCAAAGGGTTGAGTTCTCTAAAATACAGTTGTTCGCCTGGACCTGATGGAATTCCATCATGTGTACTTAAATCTTGCGCTGTCGAGTTGTGTGGTGTGATCTCAAAGATTTTTAACATGTCCTTGTATTCAGGTGTTTTCCCTTCATGTTGGAAGAGTAGTTTCCTTATTCCTATCCACAAGAGTGGAAGTAGACAATTTGTTGAGAACTACAGAGGCGTAGCCAAGTTGAGTGTCTTGCCCAAGTTGTTCGAGCGTATTGTGAGTCAGCATTTGGCCTTTGCCATTAATTCGTATATTTCTCCGCACCAGCACGGCTTTCGGAAAGGACGATCTACAGTCACCAACTTGTTAGAGTTTACCTGTCATGTTTTCAAGGCTTTTTCTAGTGGCTCTCGCACAGATGTTATTTACACTGATTTAAGCAAAGCATTTGATATGGTTAACCATAGACTACTTATCTTTAAACTCCGAGCCTCTCGTTTCCCACCCTACTTAGTGGAATGGATAAGCTCTTATCTGCACAATAGATCCTTCAGAGTTTTGTCCAGAGTCCATTAGCTCGGATGAATTCCCCGTTACGTCTGGCGTACCTCAAGGAAGTCACTTAGGTCCCATTTTATTTAGTTTATACATTAACGATCTCCCATCGATGGTTAATTCCAGCCAGATCTTAATGTATGCTGATGATGTGAAACTGTTTTCTTCCTTCTCTGTTGAATCGCAATCACATCAGCTTCAAGGTGATTTGGATAATTTTGTTGCATGGTGCTCTTTGAATCTCCTGAAACTAAATCTGAGTAAATGTAAGAAGCTTTCATTCTCAAGAAGAAAGCCATTCATTACTCAGTATTTCATAGATTCGCATAAGTTGGAGGACGTCGATTCGATTACAGATTTAGGCGTTCTATTTGACCATAGGTTACGTTTTAACTTGCATATTGAGCTCTCGATAAGCAAAGCTAGGTCCGCGCTTGGTTTTATAAAAAGGTGGTCCAAAGAGCTTGATAATCCCTACATTACGAAAAGGCTTTACATGTGTTTGGTTAGACCCGTACTCGAGTATGGCTCTGTTGTGTGGTCTCCTTCATATAGGTGCCACGTAGATTCAATTGAATCTGTTCAAAAGCAGTTCTTGCTGTTTGCGCTTAGAAATTTGGGTTGGGATCCATTTGCCTCTCTTCCTACCTATGAGAATAGGTTGCTTCTTCTGTCCTTACCGTCTCTTGAGAAACGCAGATTTGTTCTTGGCGTTTCCTTTGTAATCAAAGTAATAAATGGTACTATTGACTCGCCTTCATTACTTGGTGAAATAAGCTTTAATGTCCCTAACCGCTTCTCCAGGCACTTTATCTTGGTTAAGTCAGTGTAAGTTTAATTATGAGCTGTTCAATCCGCTCAGAGTAGTTTGCAAGAACCTAAATGACGTCTACCACGTATTCTCGTTATCGGACTCTTTAAAGTCCATTAAAGCAACATTGCTTAATACGCGTGTTTTATTTAAACTAGCTTTTATCCTAAAAAGTCGTTACGTTTCGAAAGTGAATTATTGTCAATTTATTATCGGTTGCCAGGCTTATGCATGTTTGCGATGGCTTAGGGGTTCATTTGCAATTTGGTCCTGTACCGGTTGTAAGTCTGCTCCTATGCTGATAGTGTACATGCTTTTTTTTCTGTTTTCTTTTTTTTTTTTTCTTCTTATTTGTTTTATTATGCTTATACTCAATTTTATTATTAATTAATATTAGTTTTGCATTAAGAGCCTATTGAACTCGACTGTTATTTGTTTAGTTGAGTTTCTAGTATAAGTGGAATAAAATAAATAAATAAAATAAAATAAAAAAATAAAATTTCCCGATTATATTGAAGCCTATGTGTCTTTGGCGACCCTGGCAAGGATACAACGCATTAATTTGTTCTATTTAGTTTTGGAATATGTTGCAGACATCTTTTTTTTATTACTATATAAAGACAGGATGGGCGCTTTCATATTTTATGTATAGTCAAATGACGAAGTAAGCGGCCAGAAAATTTATATTTCTATAGCCGAATTCTCAAATAACGTCAAGATCTTCGCTGCGCAATTTTATTTCTTGGCCGAGGCTTCGATTGCTGTCCAATCGCCATTATCTTCATATCAAATCACTGGTTGTGTCGATGAGCATAAAGTATTTTTGTTGGAAAATTATTAAAAGGCAACAAGAATAAAAAGTCAAATAAAAATTTCAATTATTTTATTGCAAACGTTACCGTTGCTTTTCGAATATAATTTCTTACGAAATATTTATGCATGAGTATGTATGAGCACAAAAAATATTACAGCTATCATGGCCGTTTGTATGTTTACCAATACTGCTATCAACCAATATTCGTACAGCCGTATGGAAGCAAATAGTAGTTTCAGGCTAATTGAATACGTAATTGTACATCTGTATGCCTGCGAATGGACATAGTGCGTTTACACGCTCAATAGACGCAATATAAAGGGAGTGAATAAACAGGTTGTCGATGTTCAAATCAAAGTTGTTACTGGATTTATGGCTTTTATCTTCACTGTGAAACAACGAAGATGTAATCGCTGTCCCGTATATCTCTTGTTAGCTTTCAAAAGTTATTTTAAAGGGATTTTATTCTAAAATTTTACTTATTTTGTTGCTACGTCTCTGCCTGCCTTCAAATTACAGCTTTCCAATTGATGGCTAGTCCTAGTAAATTTTTCAAGGTTAACTCTAAAAATGCATTGTAACTCAATCATTTACATTTGTCTGAGTTGTAAAAAGTTTTGAACGAAGATTAATACGAATAAAAAGAAATTCGCATTCTGTAGTCAAACCGTCTTTTTTATCGAATGTTTTTTGGTACTAAAATTAATGATAATTGCTTATCTTTTTGAAAATTACGTCGGCCACTTGTATTTCCAAACTATCGTTGTGCATGACCGCATCTTTTTTGAGAACACAGCAGGCTTGTTTTCTTCAACGTGAATTCCAGCAGCAACATGATCGGTCCCGCCTGATCAGTGGACGCCGTTCGGAAGCTGAAGAGTGGACTGAAGTTTCATCGTCAGTTAGCAGACTGTGCAATAAATCAATCTATTCGACACTATTTTCGTCACAAAACCGATTGCACATCGTCAAATCCTTTCTTCTCCTGCTCATTAGGTTGCAATTTTCGCACCCGCTTTCCGAAGAATTATTAAAAGGGCAGTTTGGTAAGCGATTTATTAAGAAAAAATTTTCCGTCAGTTGACGGACCCGATCGATTTGACGATTTAATATTTGTGTGCTTTTTGCTTAACCAAGATATTGCTTGACAACAGCGATATTCACATGTTAGGCCACATGTAGTGTAGTACGCCTACAGTAGAGCGCCTCTTACAAGTTACACAATAAATAAGGCTGATGGCATACTATCACGCTGGCGACGGCCGGGTAGATAAGAATCGCGACGATCAAGTCGGCGTTCGCAGGATCAAAACTCAAGGCGGCTTTTGGTCGTAGCTGGACCGAATGCTCAATCAGGAAAGGCATAGCAGTTATGGGTTGGGAGCACATTTCATATGTTTTTCAATCGAATTTCCATATCTCACTTTGTTTTCATATGCTTTTCATTCCAATTTCTAACTGCGGTTACGTCCTATCTTTTCTTTCTCATTCTTGACTGATTCCATCATATGAAGAAGCCAAACAAAAAAAGGCACACAACAAGCGGTGCGATAAAAGACCAATGCCACGTTATAAAGCGTCAAATTTTTGATAGCCTCAATCAATTGTGACGATTCCTTTATCGATAATACTTGTTATGATAAAAAGTTCCTAACAATTTTCAAGAGTTGACTTAAGAAACACAAATAGTATGTGAGTTGATAAATGGCTATGTGGTTACAAAACAAGAATTGCTCAACATTATTTTCATTGCTTAAGAGGGAGACTGGAACCTTAATGGAAGCATCCTGCTCCTTATGCTAGGCTGATATACTAGGTTCTAGTCTGTGAAAGGAAAATTGGTGTTTTTTTGATTTTTATACCAACTTAGCATTTCTTTACTAACAAATATTAATTGCAAATGTCTTTGAGAGTTTAATTTCCACGGCCTAAGAACGCCTTCCATTGCCATTTTTCCTATGCCAATAAGATATAATATAAAGAAGAATATAAAGATATAATAGGGAAACCATACGGCGGAATGAAAAACTCAAATTCTATTAGTGTTGTGGTGAATTCTTAGGGTTTTGTTTTTGGGGTTTGATCAGAATATGATGGAAAATTGGATTAATGAGCGGCTGTGGCTCCTATATGATTAACCCCAAGCCCGAAGCCAGCACAAAGCTAACGAAATCGTTTAATACCACCACGATCATTGATCAGCGGAATTTCGTCGTGTTGGGCAGGCAAAAAACTTATTAATATTTAAAGGAATATATGAGTTTTGGATTTCTTATTGATCTACGATGTCTAAAAATTATTTGTCAGAACAATACCTAGTGGACAAGTCATTTTTCTTGTCTTCCTTTTAATATTTTTTTGGTATGAGGTTTACTTTTAAAATCTAGTAAATAGTTTTAGCTGGAGATTAGGTAACTAAATGACAGCTTATTTGCCAATAAGGTTGCGCATGCGTTTAAATAATTATAAACTAGTTTTTTAATGTATTAAGATTTTATAAATATTAAAATTTAAAGCTAGTTTGTGCTAAATGTGCATTAAAGCTCAAAAAAACTTTACTGAGTAGTTGATGCTTTTAATAATATTTACAAGATAGTTTCAAATCGCAAACACTAACACACAAACCGCAGCAATGATTTGAACAGGAAAATTCATTTTCAATTGAAATAAGGCAAAAAATAAAATAAACTATAACTATAAACAACAATTCTCTCAAGTATTATCTGACAAAATAGCAAAACTAAAAGAAAATATTTACGCTGCGAAGCACGATTTATAAAACGTAGAGAAAGTTGGTTTCTACAGACACATGTAAGTGTGCAATTATAAGCATTCACATACAAGTCTTGTTGAAAAGAAAAAGCAAAAATGAAAAAACAACAGCGCAAGTAATGATTATTTTGTAAACTGGCCTTTAAAATTGCTCTAAGCTAAACAAACACTTGACGGCAATACCACAAAACCATTAAGTAAACGAACTAATGATAAGCAAGCATGTGAGAACAGATCCGCCCACAACTTCACCACAGCTTTCCGTAAAAAGTCGCCACATTTACAAAAAACATATAACCAACTGAAATTTTTTATAAATGTTCTTCAGTTGCTGTCCATTTCTTCATATTGCATACGATTAAAGGAATTTATATAATTGTAACGACTCTTCTTGCAATAAGCTCGAAGATGGCTGCGATAAGTATTTATGACATTTTTTTTGGTAAATATCTGATATTTGATGAAATTTATTTGAGATGAGTTGTCGAGCAGAACAAAAATTTATTGCGTTGGAGAGGTAAAAGCAAATCATGGCCGGCTTTTAAAAAGTATAAAGCGTCTATTTCGGGAGAATGAACATGTCAGAGACTGGCATCGGCGACCATTAGGCGCATTTCCCCACCCCGGCCAATGCAAATCCTCATCTATTTTTGTTATTGAAACACTAATCCTTACACCTTGTAGCCGCATGAAGGCTTGCTTTTTATGCAAACTCTTACATGAAAAATGGCTGCGTACTTAGCACTGTACATTTATATATCACATCATTATTTCTTATCAATTTTGTATCGCTACATTTGGACAAAGGCGATCACTAAATAACCTCCGCCATGTCGCATAAAAAGGACGAGACATCCCAAATGTAAAAGAGTGGGCTATTTCGATGTTAAAGCGCTGCGCTGTGCTCGAAAGAATTCTTCAAAAAACTTTGGAATAACCGTCACATGCGAGAATGATATGCGCAGAAAATGGTCACAGTTGATAGCCATATGTAATACTTTGTTTTGGAGGAGATTGGAAGGGAATCGGGCATCGGATGTTGGCTGAACCAAATGATTCACGCTACAGTCTAGTTTCTAATAGCTACTGTTATTCGTCTGGAATTCGTCAATCGGAAAAGCGTCATCCTCCATCACCACAAATCAAATCGCACACATATTCTTAGTAATGCTAAGGTTAATGTAAAAATTAATGGAGGGGTAAACCGAGAATTTTATAGCTCGGGACTTGCCCTGCCCTGCCATTATTAGCTCCGCTCTCTGCAAAACTCTTTTAAAGATGTAAAACTAAGCCAATTGATTTAGTTTTTCGCGCAGAAACCCCACTGATTTCACTACAAAAAATTACAAGAGGTTACCGATTAAAGTGGTACACATTTGGTTGAATAAATTAATCAAACTGAAAGCATAAAGAAGGTGTATATCCATTTTTTTAATGAAAGCAGCTATGAACGTATACTTTTACGGTTGGTGAGGCCCTCGGCGAATGTGCTTTTGTTAGTTTGCCAAATGGTAAAAAGAAACGCTATACTTTATATACCCAATGGGTCATCTAAACTTTAATTTGTATGATAAAAAGTTAGTCTGTTAGGAACTGAAAATGTGAAAGAACCTTACTTTCAAAAAAAGTGTTAGTACAAGACGTAACGGAAAACGTCAATGCTTCTAAATTATACAAAAATTTGTTTTTGACGTTTAAAATATACTTGTAAAAAAAAAACATTTTCCTTGGAGGTTTAGTCAACCATATTTATAAACAAAAAGGCTCTACGTAGCAGAAGGTAAAGAAAATTTTGCAAAGGTTTTAAATAATTTTAATCATTATTGGGAAACATTAACATTACGTTATGTAATTTGAATTTGAGACTGAATGTCCATTTTTTGAGAAGGGTGGCAAAAGAATGGTAAATAGACAGAAAAATTAAAGAAGCTAAAAAAAATATTAGTCGAAAGCTAAGCAGACAATTATTGATTTAGTGTCAGTCTATAGAGAAGGTTACAACTTTAAAATAAGAAGTGTGGGGAACTAAAATTTGTCTCCTGTTTAGGATTAGGACGGAGGTCTGATCAAATTTTTGAATAAAGTGTAGAGACGTGCGCGTTCAAATTTCAAAGGTGTAAGAGTTAGTAGAACCGGAAATGCAACATATATTGAAATAATTATTTAGACCGGTCTCTGTTAAAAAACGGTACGCCATTTTTGATTTAAGGCTGCGTAGGATTCTTCAGTTACTAGCAGATTATTTTCGCAAACAATGCACAACCTGTCGTTGCATTTATATCTGCAATACATAAGAAAAAAAAAAAACATACATATAAACCGCACATTCAATCCTTTACGAGAATTGAAAAGAAAGTTAAAAAACTTATTCTAAAAGTAATTCAATTATATATAATTTGAAGTCATTTGTTTGATATGAAAATATTTGAAGTCAGGACTTCTTATTACGTAAATATTATAAATCTGTATATGGTAAACATGTTGCTACCTTCTTAGGCTATATAGATCGATCAAAAAGTTTCCGACATGCAAATGCCGCAAAATTTGCAAAATTTGGCAAATAGGTACGGATGGACGGTATAATGTCTTCTAAACCGATGAAAAATACACCTTTTTAACATTGCACAAACTTACAAATCTTTGCAAGTGCAGGCAATTGGTTTGGAAGCTCAAAAGCTCCTTTGACCGACCATCCTTTTAATAAACATGAATTTTGAGAGCTTGTCGTAAAATGCAAGTTCAATAACGCATTGTATGCGTTGCTGATGTAAGCACAATTGAAATGCGTCATCAATTATTGCGGCGTTTTGAATGCGGTTTGCTTATAAGAGATTGCCGTTTAATGAAAGAGTTGGAAAAAATGAGTCGGTCTCCGTCTTCTGAAAACTACCCTAAAAGGTATTTAAGGGACTTTACTCAATCCAATGTTCGGTATTAGAGTCTAGAAGTCCGATTTAAGGCAATAAAATAGTAAATTATAAGAATAGATCAGAAGAAATTATTACCGCACTTCTAAGACTGAAATATCTCTTTCAACGCAAAGTATATGAAAATATTACATTAAAAGGACTTAAGTTTTGTTGTAAACTAACGCCACTTAACAATGGCTTTTTTTATCTGTTAGCAAATATCGTACTGTAACACCCTGTACACTGCTACATTAATAAATTCGCGAATTAAGGGTTCAAATATATGCTTAAAAATGGACTAATTGTTAACAAACTGTTCATACAGACATATACAATATTTTTCAAAATCTCACGCTCATTGCGAGTATGTCAAATGGCAGATGGCTTCTAAAAAAAGCTGCAGATGAGTAAGGAACGTGTTGCGTATCCTTTTCGAAGTGGAGCGTTACAAATCGTGTGTGCACTAAAAATTACATTTAATGGAATTAATGGGCGTTAAACTTAAAGCGAAATAATATTTTTAGTCGTGCTAAAAGGAATAAGTTCGCGTGAAAATCGAGTTGCATTCATTTTCCTCTCCGTCTTTCTTTCGCTTTCTCTTCCCTAATTTCTCTCTCCTTTTCTCTCTCCATTTCCCTCTCTCTCTCTCTCTGAAGTACAGTTAGTATACTTTTTCTTTTCCATAGCATATTCTCAAGCGTTGCAACTGTTTGTTGTGCACCTAGCCTGTAGATATATTATACAATTCCGTATAGCAAATGAAATCAAATTGATTTTTGTAAAATTAGTTCGCAGACCGCACAATAAATTAAAGCATTCCAATATCAAAAAATAACAAAAAAAAAATAAAAAATTCACATTCGAAAAAATAACAACTACAACAGCAAGTATGACAACAAACATTTAATTTTCTGTTTGCCATTGAAAGACCACAAATTCATTTCGTTACTTTTATTGGGGGTGGTGTAGGTGTGTAGTTGCGATAAATTGTTCGAAACTAATTAAATTTGTATATATCTGTAGAATATAGAATAGAAAGAGAAATAGAAAACTAATACATATAAACACACATACAATTGAATCAGAAGATTACTTACGTGTCACATAGGTGCAGACTATTGATAAAAGGAAGCTCCCTTGTTTTCTTCATATTGATGGACGATTACGCATTCTTATTTTGGTTTATATACCAGTTTGCAGTTATGTGCAATTCAATACTTAATTATTAAAGTAATGGAGCAAATGCCAAAATTTGGTTTAATATACATGAGGGGAAAGCAAGTAATAGCCCTTCCAAAATATTTGAAAATATAATTTATGCGATATTATTCCTTCCGCTTGCAACATTCAGGGATGTGCAGTGAAGGTCGCATAGCACACTATTCGCATTATCTTTACTTTTAACCTTCATCTCCCAATAGGCTTCTTGGGTTTAGTCACAATAATAGCAATGTATTCATTCAATTTTTCATAATGACGATGCTTTCACTATGTGGAATATACGAAATCAGTCAAAATACTTACGATGGAATCAGCATAGTTATAAGTAAGCGCATCGAGGGAACCCTTCATTATTGGCGATCTGATATGATCTGGTAGATGTGTTTGCCACTCAGTTATGAGTGCGCCATTGATGATCCATGTGCGAATTCAAATAGAAACGATCTTCGAAAAAAAACACCCATTAAAAAAGTTGATGAAAGCGGAACGTTGCGTAGACGTTAAGGCCGAAGGATAAAGCGTGCGTTTTTGAAAAAATTCATTTTACTTTAGTACTCACGTTGTATGTAATGACGATGTGATCATTTTCATTCGGTAAACTTTTGAAATACGCCAAATATTGCAGTACATCGCCTATCTTGGCGGAATAGTAAATTCAATGGGCGAAGTAAATTCATTTCACTCAAGATTGCTTTCAGATATGTTACGTCCGGAAAAAACACTTTTTTTCTTTCACATTGAACGCGTTCTCGTAATCATGAGCAGATCATAATTGGTTCACTACAATATTTTTTTGCGTTTTAACCTTTTTATCCCGCAATCGGTTTAAATTGCGTGAACTTACTTCTAAATTTCACATGGATTTCTTCGCTAATTTAGAAAAAAATTGATTGCAATTGTTCCCATTCAGATGAAAGTTTAGAATGTTTTGAGGAAAATATTTTTTATCTGGCGAACCTACGAACCAACTGAGCAGAGAGTTGAAATTTTTTAAATAACCGGAGAGCTTTCGAATATCCCTCGGCGTTTGCGTTAAATATTTATAAGCGCATTGAGTAACAAATTACGCAGGCGTGAAGTAACATTTTTATGAATTTTATACATTGCCAAAGAAACGTGAATAAGACAAAAATAAGCAGATAACGAAAAAAAGTTGCGTGTTGGCAAGTTCGCTGATGATAAGGATTTGTAATTCGCTGCCGGAAACCGGCATTTGTGTGTTCATATGATTGTCCGATTCGAAAATGAAGGCCGAATGCCATTACCGGCAAGTTTGCAACTCATTCATACCTCGCGATTACTATTTAAACGCATAAAAATCATCCAGTTGCCGCGCATAATTCAGGCCGGAAATAATCATTTTCGATAAACACTGGTCGTGACGGGTGTAAAACTCTTTTTGTCGGCAGCTTAATCTGCACCAGGCATAAGCTATCGCCGGCCCGCGATGTTGTCGAATTCGATCCGCCACGTTTGTCACTCTTCATTAGCGACTCAGCTGTGCAGCTATCAACTTTTTTTTTGTTTTTTGGGTCATTGGGTCGTGAAATGAGCAATTGGAGGAGAATAGCACATTTTTAGTAGGAGTTGGTTCTAGAATTATTTATTTACAAATAAATATATAAAGTGAAGTTGTAAGCCGATAGCAATTTCCAAGCAGTTCTTCGAATAGCCACGAGCAAATTAAATCCAAATTATTATGTAATAACAAGTCAGGACTATTCCCAATTTAATTCATCACCTAGAGTTGTGTGTAATATGTTAAGTGTATTTAATGTGTAACATAAATGTGCTTATTACAAATTTTAATATTTTTATTTTTGTTAATCTATTCAATCTGTTGTGGCTCAGGCCGTCGCTTGATCTGAATCGAGCTTGCACAGCAGCCAGCCGTGAAGATAATGAAATTTGTGGAAAGACAAATTTATCCAAACGAAGGCGAACTCTTTTAACGAAAAATCAATCATTATGTTATGCTGACGATCGATATGTATATAATCTTTGATTGATACTCAAAATAATTTTCACTATTTTATCAGTTACGAAAATTATTCATTCAACATTTGAAATGTCACATTTGTTGAAATTGGGATTATTAGGAACGATTGGCTGCAATTATAGAAAAATATTACTTTTTTTTCTCTTTAAAAAAGCGCCTAAGTGTGGAGCATGTATTTAATCTATCTATGCGAGCGCATACGTTTCTCTAGGTCTGCACAACAGAAAAATGCTGTAAATTGTAAATATTTTTTCCATTCTGCATGAATAATTCAATGTTACATTATGAAATATTTGCACAAATTCGCATGTACAGGTAGGTAAAGTTATAGGTACAACAACTTCTAAAAGCACATAACAAGCATATGTGTATATTTTTATTAATTTATTTCCTTTTTTTTTTTAATATAATTTTTTTATATATTACATGAAGGTGGTAACCATCGACAACTTATGTAAATATTGTATATGTAAGCGAAAATTCATATTCATTACTATAATTAATTCGCTATTGTGCATGTGTAGAAAAAATTTTAAAATTCTAATAATTGCTTATTAGCGTAGTAAAAAATAATATCGGTGCTCGGTATCGCAATCGTAAGCGAACTTGCAAAACATTAATGAAATGGAAAACGAGCCGTTACGTTATTAAAAATGCTACATTTAGCCGATCAAGTTTGCCATAGTTAATGCATTAATCATATTTTGAAATGAACGCCTCCATTGTGCAGTATCTTAGCTTTATATTTAATACATTCGATTGCGAGGCATAACAAATGGAAAGAATTACCCTCAGACGAATTTTTCATCTTATCTTACTGTCTCAAGCAACATTCTGTCTCAAAAAGCTTTTCGTTCTTAGTTGCCGAACGTTCAGATATCTTCAACTAGCTTGGAGTTCCTAAAACTTCGATCCATAGGATTTTCTTTTTTGTTGTATTCGCGAAGAGTTCTACTCGTTTGGACACTTCGTTGTTTGATATGAAGTTGACAGCCTATGAATTAACGCTAAAGGACGAATATAACGAAACAGACTAACTATATCTTGGTCAAATACTGAACTGCAAAGTAATATATGACCGATCCTTCTCTAGTGTATGTCCATCTTCTGAATAACCTTCGAATATTTACCATTTATCGCCCCTCAGAGCATTTGCGCTCTATACATGAAGACAAGAAGGATTATAAGGAGAAGAGGCGGAGGGTACGTTCGACTAAAACTGTGGGATATAGATAGTTTTCGTGTTTCCTACGTTATAAATCAATCAACACCACCGAGAATAAATTAGAAGGTAATAACTTTACTTCATAGATAGAAGAGGTCACTGTATTTCTTCCTTTGACAGAAGAAGAGGGGTTTTGCTTAGAAAATGATTTTAGATTTTTAGTCGAATTGAATCGAAATTCAATACAATTTTGTTTGATTCTTACTTTGCAGATGAACAGGATTTATTTTAAGACAAATGTAGCTGTTTCTCACTGAAAACTTTAAAACTTTGATTTAAAACGTTTGATTTACTATATTATAGAATATGGAATAGAAAAGAAAAATATGATCCTTTGAACTCATAGTTCACAAAAAAGCGCTGCTCAGACACCAAAAATAGAAAATTATTTATTTGAACCATTTTCATATTTTATTAACTGTCTTGAACACAGCTCTTCATAAAGAACCAACTGGCATTTAAATATATAACTATACACATATATCGGTTTATATATGGTTTATTTATTGTTGCTATTGTAAAAACAAAATTGAAGTGCTTTCCGTTGGATGCTGAATGCACAGTCGCTGCCATATTTACACGTACGTATGTATGTAAGAATGTAGAACATGGTTAGTGCTTGAAACGTTGGTGAACTTTAACATTTTCAGCGGGGTGCATGCTGTCCGGTCCTCGTTTGCCTTTGCTTAGTATGTCTGTACCAAGGGTATATGTGCATGTGTATGGTTTACACGTAACACATATTCATTGTATGCCGAATAAAAAAAGAAACGGCAAAAATAAGTTTTAAGCTTATAAAGGTTATAATAATCTTAGTGGTTTTAAGCTCGAAGCTAGAAGGTTACAAATTGAAGATAATAGCAACATATTTCGTACCTTATCAATTACTAATAATGATCCCGGCCATAGAAATTCTTTCACATATATAATTTTCATTGATGAATATGTCAGCAGAAAGGAGAGGGGGACTTCTTTCCAAGTGTAGTCGCTAAGTCGTTTTACAGAGTAACAAAGAAGTTCTGGGCATACATTAGCGTGAACGATTGCAGGAGGAAGTGGTTGAGCTTACCCATAATCACTTTTGGTAAATGCCTTAAGAGAATGCCTTCGAAACATTGCAAAAAAACTCCAAAACAGAAATACAAGGAAATGGAAAAAATATTGAGTTAGTCTAGGTAAGGCATCACTAATAGTTAAACAGAAAGACATTACTCTTCCGTTTTAATGATGGGTGCAACATATTTTCCATCCTTAAAGGAAAGAACAGGCTGCTCCCAGTAATTAAAAACTGTCCAAAATGTCAAATAGGAAAAATTGGCATATCAAGCACTAAACGTCAAAAATGTAGCAGGAGGGCAAGAATGATCTCGTTAAGTTAGGATATATAAGTCATCAGTTCCTTTGCTCTACTGAACGAAAGTGTTAGGTGAAGCCAAACGGCTCACTGGCTCTTAAATGTTTCAGAAGTGCCCGAGCGCTTTCTTGGCTAACCTAAATATTATTACAATATTTCACAGGAAAAGCGAATAACAAAACTGCGCAAGTCCCTTCCTATATGCGCAATTAAATTGCATATTAACAAAGAATTCGCAAACAACGCAGGACTGCTATGCTATGCGATCCCGCTCCACTTTTCGTTAGCGGCATCTTTACTCTCTAATAAATTTTGTGTGGCAAGTTGTTTCGTCTTGCTTCAAAAGAATTTTCGGGCATATTCAACATTTGAAAATATCGCTCAGCTTCTTGGTTTAGAGTCAGGCCATTATCAACAATTTCAGCCTTCCTTTAACTAACTAGAGAGAACTTGAAAAGAAAAGAAAAGAAAAGAAAAGAAGAGAAAAATGTTTCCTATATACAACATTAACCTTATCACGCTTGTTTTTTTTTTCTTACTTCCCATCAATGAACGATATACTCTGCGAGCTTTCATCGTTTCATATGAAATCAATTTGAAAAGAATAAATTTTCGTGAGCATGCAGAGTGCCAATCATTTATTGATCTTTCCTTTTAGTTTTAAGGCCATAATTTATCTATTCGTAACGAATGCTTTCAAATTTACAATTGTGCATATCTCATTAAAAAATGTGGTGCTTAATGTTGTTCGTTTAATGCTGCACACAAATTTCAACACCGTCCAGTTCTCTTTCCTAGCCCGCTGTCTTTCTCTCCCTCCTCCTCTCTACTGGACAGATTCGGATTACAAAATTCATTAATGATTCGTTTTTTCAGGTCAAAAGGAGAAAGAAGATGAGGGGGGGGGGGGGGGGGGGTTATCAACTGTTTTATTTCTAAACTTTACAAATGTTAATATGCACGACAACCGGATGTTGTTTTCTTTACTATCGTTCGTAATTAATTTAACCGATAGAGTATTAAAATTTGAAGGCTTCATTGTTATAAGCACGATAAAATTAATTGGCATCGAAGATCCGCTGTTTTTGTGAAAATGGAAATTCTAAAATAATGGCAATAATTGAAAATAATGACAAGAAATGGTAATCTAATATTTTATTTTTTGATAATGTAACTAACAAAGAAGCGCAGTTCGATGGTAAACAAAAATTTTTGCCAACGAATGAAAACAACTTGACTCTACATGTACGCCTGCGAATGAATAAATGATGCATCAACAGGCAGCGGGCAAATAACAAACTGCTTTATGGAATCGGGTCCGAAGACCCTTCCTAAAACCTTCATGAAGACTTCACTTTCGCATGGAATTAGGATATCATTTTTGATATTTTGCGAAGTGGTGTCGCGCATTTAATGGTCGGTGTTATAAGGTTATCAAGTTTTCATATTTACCGTAACACCTAGAAATGTGTTGCTCAGATCAGGTGTTTACTATCGTTTCTTGGAAAACAAAATGAAAGGTCGAAGAAGTAAGAAAATGATATTTGGTCGTGATCGAATCTTTCACACCTGTCACTGCGACATTAAAAAAAGAAAAGCAAATCAATATTTTGTTAATCTATAATATTAGATGGGCACGTTTGACATTTCCTATATATGGAACAAAAGTGGTTATTTACGTGGTTCACGTGTTACGCTTTAGGAACACTAAGCAAAAAACACGAAAAGCGAGGATGTTCACAGTTTTTGGTACAAGACGTGTGGGCATCGTAGATGTGTTCTTTGAAAAGTTTAAGTCCTTTTACAATTTTTTTAGCAAGTTCGTAGGTAATATCTTCAATTTTGCGAACGGGAGCATGTTTACTCAGTTGCACAGAGGAACAAGCGGACATGCTTAAATCGATTCAGAATTCGATGCTGATCAAGAATATATATAGTTGTTGGAGCCTCTGAAGCTTCCTTCGGGTCGTTGCAAACGGTTTGACAAAGTGAAAATACCCCTCATCTTTTAGTGATCGATATGAAAATAAGATATTATATTATATCCTAAGCGAGTATGCATTAAAACCATCTAGAAGTTGGCGCAAAAACTTGCTCGATGAACTTGCTGATGATTTGCAATTTTTGTGACGACTGTTATGGCGATTATGTATTTTTTCCAAAATATGAATATTTCAGATTGAGATGTACAGCTTTCTCACTTGTACTTTCATAAGCAAAGTGCATGCAATTAAATGTGAACTTTTCTATTCCACGACATTGCTATCCTTAAGCTTACTCACGTGGGAAACACGAGAACACATGTGTGCATTATTTTTAGGTGACGACGAGTTTTACGACAACCTTGTAAGTTAGTTTAATAAATAAAAAGGCAAGAATTTCGCTAGAAGACTCTGTGCGCGCTGTCTGTTAGTGTGTTTGGGCAAATGAGTATGAGTACGAGTACACTTGGCGCACACGAGATGTAATCATGGACGATTGATCTTTTCATTTTCATTAGATGAAGGTAAAGATACCGAATTCCCTAAAGGTCGTCCTTGTACACATAAAATTGCATATGTATGAATGAATACGTTAGTGCATACCCTTAATGACTCTTGGAAAAAGGGTGTAAAGATTTACAAGTGTAGTCAAAAGCATAAACAGGTTTTAATTTTTGTGCATCGAAAAGTTGAAGTTGATGTAGAGAAATCTGTAAATGTCTTAATATTCTAGAGTATACATTATTTTAATTATGTTAAACGCGATACTTGGTGGTTGACTGTTCGTGACATACATAACTTATATCAACACAAAAGCGAATGTGCGCTTGCATGCATGTATATGCGCGCAAATACAAATTTCTAGACTCAAGCATATCAAAGTATGTATAGAGATTGTGAAAGATTTTAAGTTTGTCGTTAGTCACTAAGAAAAGTTTAGGCGGAAAATTTTTAATTGGAAAAAAGAGACTACTAAAGAGCTTATATAAATTGTTTAGAAATTGAAATTTGTTTCACATTTTTTTTTTTTAAATAAAATAAAATTTGCAAAATTTAAAGAACGCAGGCACACATGCGTAGGTACGAGCGCTCTTTCATGACATATGTATTTACAATTCGGAGGCGTTGTTCATTTCAAAGTTATTATGGTTGTTAGCAGCAAAACCAACTTTTAAACCGAGCAAAAGAAAAAAAAAAACGACGAAATGGGAGAGTAGAGAAAGAATATAAGAAATAGAGTATATAAAAACTGCTAACAATGTGACCACCGCCAACAATCCAATCATTTTTAATACGTGTGTTTTTATATACATGTGTAACACTATCAACACATAGACAAGAAGAACGACGAAACTTAGGTCTCCATGCCAAGAAGCTAGCAAACAAGCAACCACCAAGCAGGCAACCGACCGATGCTCACCAAAAAGGGAGTAATGACCTTTGAGAATATACTATCTGCAGAGCTGTGCTTGCTGGCGATGATGTGATAGTAGGTTTTCACTTATTAGTGACTATTCGTTCAACGGTTTGCTGCTGTCTGTATAATGACTTGTCTTGTTTAAGAACTCTT
>NW_023998464.1:6872003-6890534 GCF_014805625.2 Glossina fuscipes | reverse complement strand
ATGTTGATGGTATTTTCATCGTCGTTATGGTAATAGTTATTCGTTTTAAGCTAAAATCTCTGTGGATTCATTTATGTAAAAAGAGTCGCTTATAAGAGCAAGTCATGTAACAATCAGGCAAAAAATATCAAGAGAAACGAATTCCCATTTCAGATTAGTATAATGGTCTTGTTGGTCGTTCTATAAGGGCGCAACGCAATGAATATAATTTCAGTTTCCTATGCATTTATCTGCAGGTATATTGGCTTAGAATGAAAAGGAGAGTCAAGAATAAGCAATAGGCTTATGCTTATGCAAGTGTTAACCAAACGACGGCCCGCGTTTCGTCAGTTTTCTTGCATTCATAGTCAATCACGCTAAATAAATGCGTTTGTAATTAACGCGCGAGCTAAGTCAGTCGATCAGCCTGTATACGTCTGCCCACCATTTCATAATTTATATAATTCATATAATTTGCAACCAAAGTTGAAAGTAAGTAATTCGAAAAAAATTAACAATGAAAATAATCATAACTGTTTCGGTGAACCGGCCGCATTTATCATAAATTGCCGGAATGGAGTATGTGCTTAAATCATTGGAAGGGCGGCACCTCATAATCGAAAAAAAGCAATCTGAGAGCACAAACCAGTCTTCAAATTTTTTTCGGCAGTTATTATATGTGTACTAGCTTATGTAAGCGGGGGCACAGCATAGATGCAATTCTATATAGGAAGTTGCCCCAATTCTATACAGGTTCTATAGCTGCATAGATTATAGCAATTTTTTGAATTATGAATAAAAGCAATCATACTAACCGTGGAGAAAGAATGTTCGTTTGCATGTGTTTGACGGAAGTGCAGCCAATAAAGTTGAAACTGCCAATTCCATATGGATTGTACCTCGTTGTTGTCGAATTTGTTATCCGAATTCTTTGCATCGAGTGGAACAAAAACACTGTTATTATTGCGTAAACTCTTCGTACGATTTGCCGGCAAAAACACACACACACTCTAACACAACGCTGAAAAGCGAGTTTAAACAAATGAAAATAGAATAAGCGGTGAAAGATGTAAATACAGAAGTGTAAATATAATAAATAATAAGTGCTGAATACAATTCTTGTTTTAGTTAACCCAGAAAACCTCGTATATGTTATCGACTGTCTTATCTGACGAAAAAAACTGTAGGATTAAAAATTTGTGATTAAGGACAGCTGTCTATGCCAGCTTATGAGCTGCTTTACCTGTTCTGCTTGGTTTTTTTATAACAATAATACATGGGGTGGTCCTTTAACTGACTCTAGCTGAAGCTAGAGCGCTAGTAAGTAATATTTCCAGAGTTAGGTATGGGACAGCCATAATCGACAATAATAAATTTATATTTATAATATATTATATAATTATATTCACTCATATTTTCATTCATATTTTATAAAGTTTTAGTTAACTAATTCTCTAACTATTTTCGCTACCGTCCAAATTGTAATATTCTTGTTCAAAAGCTCATGTAATAAAACGTTAGCCATAGACGAGGGGACAATTCCTTTCCCCGTTCAATACAATTAGAAATGAGTTAGGGAAGAGAAGGGAGAAATTGTATCTTTAAATTCGAAATCAATTTTTACTAACAAGTAGCTTACGATCTATTTTAGGATACAAAAAAATGTTTTAATTATTCACATTATAATATATACAAATATATGTCCTAAGGTGGTGGTCTGTGCTTATGTTAGTCAAGTTAAATAGCAACAAAAGAATCGGCGGTTTACGTATTCATTCGTTGGAACTTATATCGTGCAGTGTAAGTATAAATACCAAGTCAGAAAGTGTGCGCTATAAGTTGACTCCCCAACATATAATTTAGATGTCGAGTGGCACTTGCGTGTGTTACAGTGGCAAAAGCTATAGAACAATTTCTATAAGCAGCAGTATTTACCTTGTTTGTGCTTGTGTGAACGCAAAAGGCAAAAGGCACACACTCGCATTTGTAGAAATACAGCTGCAGGATCGGATGCTTTATTAAATTACATTCTAATAGGTTACGAGATTTGAAGCTATTACGAAGCCTGTACAACCCCAAATCTAAATTTCCAAGAACATTTAAAAAGATTATGGTTTCTATGTCTTGAAATAAACAACAAATCGCGTATATTAACATATTGAGTCAAGTTATTTTAAAAAGGGAAGCTATAATAACTAGTAACTTTTACTTCAAAAAAATTGAATCGATTCCGGCGATTTCGACGAAAGCATTTGTCGTCCAACCTGTATGTCACGTCTGTAGCACCTGCTCATCTACTAACTAAAATATTACTTCTCTTACATTGTCCGGCAAAACGTGGCATCCCTTTTCTCCATATAAAAAGCATAACCTTTCTGGGAAACATTTATGTAGGTTCGGCTCAAAAAATCACCTTATCGGGCCAAAATTTGATACAAACAATTTTGTATGTCGAATTTCTGTTACAGAAATCGTTATTGCCATGCGCTGTTAAAAAGTAGACTTTCGTCACAATAATAAAAATAAAATCTTCTTAGGAGCAGTTTTATAGTAGGCTGAAAAATTGTCCCGTTCGATTCAAATTTTTCACACTAATTCAAAATGCCAAAAAAGTATTACCAAGCCACGTTTGTCGAAATGTTTCATAAATAGCAATTCTTTTTTTATATAGCGACTTCCGAAATGAGGTGCTATGTGTGGAGTGACCGGAAAAGAGTATCACGCATTCCGTGTTCAATGGTTTAGTTCATTGGGCCAAAGCATGCCAGTGGACAAAACTTTGTGAAAATAATTCAAAAATTGTGGCCGAATAGACCGGTGAATAAGATTAAATGGAATTTAGAAAATGATTTTGAATCGATCGGCGTTATAAGCGAAGAATCGCAATAGATATGCTGTGTCATCATGAGTCGCGTTATAAGACTTAAAATATCTTGGGCGCGAAATTCTAAATTGCATGTGTCAAAGAATTGAAAATGTAATATGTTATAAGAATACATGAAGTACAATAAAGAGAAAAGCATATTTCGCTATAACTGACCTTCAAATTAAAAATATCTAGAATTGCTTAAAACTGCAACAGAATACGAGTACGTCTCTCTTGAAAAACCTTAATAAACCGGAATATTTCAACAGTTATGCTCCAAAAGCACACCATTACACACACACTATTTGCATCTTTCTTTGCAAATTTTACTATATCATTTATGTACATATATGTTTATCTATATATATACTTTATATATATATATATACATATGTGTGTGTACATAATATAGTATAAATATGACCAACAACAGGTTTTCTCTCAATGAAGAAATTTATGGTACGAAGTAAACAATTTCGAAATTTTTCATACAATTCAACTGACCTTCTCATCGTATCGCAGATTGTCGTAGAAATTTAGTAATGTGTGCAAATATACATTCCAGTATATACTGAAAATTCTATTTGCGTGTGCTCGAAAACTTTGTGTTTAAACCTCGTTATTGTAAACATGACAAGGGATCGCATAAATATCTTTTGAAGCTTAGTTTGTAACACGCAACAGTGTGCTTTAGGAACCACATAAAATCGCATCCTTGATCCGTTAAACGTTAACTAAGTTGTAAAATACCAGAATTTTATATCCTCAAGTCGAAATCTTACAGTAAACATTGTAAAAGGTTTCTTCATCTACCAAGAAGGCGAAAAGACAAGCTGAACGTCTGAAACTAGAAATTCCAGACAAACTGAATGTCTCAAACTAGAAATTCCTTTGTCGAAAGTGGAAGGAAGGGGTGAGTTACTATGCTTATACACAGCGAATAAATAAATAATTGTTGAGAAATTCAAAAATTCTCATGATATTTTGATCCAAGCCATTTTATCATTGAAAGCTCTCGCTATTAAAAATCACATAATTTTAAAGAAATTTTTTCGAGAAACCCGCCTCTGAGATGACTACATAACAAGTAACAGGATTATATTCGTTCATGACCGAATCTTTTATACCCATCGCCATTATCTCAAAAATCACGGAAAAGGTAAAAGAACTATATTTTCATGCTCTAAAATACGAGGTGGGTGCGGCCAATTTTTTCCGTTTTCAAAATAAAAGTTTTTATCACTTAGGCATGTGGGCGTTGTAGGCATGTCTTTGGAAAGTTTAGATGATTTCTAAATCCGTTTGCCGCAGACACCAAGCGGCTTGACCGACGGGCAAATGGACGGACTAACAGACGGACATGTTTAGGTGCATTCCAAATTTGAAACAGGCCAAGAATAAATATGCTTTATGTGGTTTTTGAAACTTGGCTCTATGCGTTATAAAGGTACTGAAAGAAAATTAAATGTACACACTCTATGATATTGGGTAGGCGTGGTTTATTTTTTCCATTTCATGCATCTGTTATAGCATCACCTATGAAATATGTATTCAAATTTTTACAGATTTACTTTCTGCACTTCGCAAGTAATGACCAAAAAAACAAATTTCTACAACTTTGGAAAAACGGAGGTATTCCGATTTGGCCCGTTTTAATGCCGACTTCCAATGTTTCTGCCAAATTTGAAGTCTGTAGCTTCATTGTTGCGGCCGGGAGAATGTTTACAACACAAATTAAATAAACGGCCAGACAGGCAGACATGGTTAAATCGATTCGGGATTTGATGCTAATCAAGAATACTTTGTGGAATCTCCGAAGCTTCCTTCTGGACGTTGCGTACGTTTTAAAAAAATGAATATGCCCGTCATCCTTTGGTGATGGGTATAAAAATATTTGTGTATGCATATGTTATACGTGATCATTAATAGATTTAATTTTAATTATATTCATTTTACCATTCTCACTCCCTCAGTTTCCGGCGTCCCTTGCAAATGATAAAAATTAAATTTTATCCCTTTGATATATTTGGATAAAGTTTCATAAGTACATACGCATATGATTTGAGATTCGCATGCTTCAAAGTGCAGCATTGTTCATACTTAAGAGATGATATGTGCATGTTCGTCACATTTTGTCATTATACTTTGTTTTAATTGAAGGTATGTTCGAAATTTTGTCTTAGCTTAGCTGTATGCCTGTACGGAGTAGAATAAATATAATTGCGTACGTACCCAAGTGAAATAAGCCGCAGCGGTTAATTGTAATGCCGGTTTTGTAGGTTTTTAATGTTTTGTTTTTATGGATAAGAAAACACAAACATACACATAAAAATTATTTAAAATATTTTTAATATGAGTTGTCAACTTGTTTCCTTTTTGATTTCCTTCTTCATTGTCTGCTGTACTCAGAGCTGTTTTTTTTTTTCGTTATTATTATTAATAATTACTATTGCTAATAATTAATAATTAATGTTAAGTTATATAATTTTGCATTCATAACAGTTTGACGACAAAACCGGTTAAATGGAAAAGAAGTGCTTTTTTCATATTAAAAATTGATTAAAGTTAAACGTCTGACAGTAGCAGTTAGGTCCACAACTTTAACTACAATGAGAATAAGGAAGATATTGTGTAATAGAGCAAACTGTTTGGCTAATTGCAGTTAATATTTTTTTTTCCATTTTGCATTTACGAAGAAATTAAAAAAGCAAAAAATCATCCACTTGCCATTGTGAGAATTTTTAACACAGGATATGAATCAAGTCAAGAAAAAAATTTTACATGTACATATGTAAAAGAATTTAAAAAAGTTTTTTCTTTTGAACATTCACACTCACAAGATTAACGGTAATTAACAAGCAACAAACAAGTGTAAGACGTACAAAACGAATTGACCGCGTTTTCTTTCTGAACGCTTTGAGCATTAAAGCAAACATAGAAATTTGGCTCAAACGTTCGCTACACACATTTACATGAGTATGCTCAAATAGGTGCACAGTAAAAAACACACACATGTACGCGTACGCATGCAATCATACGGTCGTGCATATATACACCCATATGCTCGCTTTAAATTGGAAGTTTCTCTTACCGTCCGTCAAAGCAAAATATATATATATATATATAATTATATATATATATACATATATTGTCTCTCTTATCTGTTGTAAATTGAAAAAAAAAGACTGGTTTTTAGTTCTTTTTGTTCTTTTTTCAACAAGAATCAAATCTTCAAAATTTTTTGAAATTAATTTTTTCAAAATTTTTTTTTTTTTAGTATAAAAACAATTTAATTTAATTTAAAACAATTTAAAGGCACTCTGAAATTTTTTTAAAATCTAACGATAAAATAAACGTAAATTCAACGAACATGACGGCGAAAGGCTTTTACTGCAGTTCGCGCTTTATCCGCTTTATTCACTTTATCAATTCGCATTAGAGCATTAAAGATGTTACTCGCTTTTCACCCGTTTGTTTACGAGCATGAACAACAAAAAGCGAACTGAAGCAACTGACTGCGTGATTGAGACTGTAGGAGCTGTAGGAGCGACAATAGCGGCAAAACACAGAAGACATGTTAGTTTGAATTCGCTAAAGATGGGAGGTGTATTCATTTTACCAAAATGCCTGCAACACTCACAAGAAGGCTTCGTAGACACCATAATGAACATATATTTTTGCAATGGCGTCATCAGCACCAAATTCCATCTGGTTTCTACGCTTACACGCATATAAAAAAATGCAATTGACATTTATAATTAAATGGAATATTCTACACTGAGCACTCCACACTCTGAAGAATGGATTATCTTCCAGATAATTTGTAAAAAAAAAGTAGGCACAAAAAACAAATAAATATGCATATTTTTGATTACATTGCATTCATTTTTAATTCGTATCATTTTATTTTTATGTGTTATTATAATTTTATCAATTCGATAAATTATAAGTAATACAATAATGGCGTACATGGCGCATTTTGAGAAAAAAGGCGTTTTTTCAAAACTAGTAGCGAGTTAGATAGATAAAAGTTATTTTAAATCTGTCTACTAGCCTTTTGGATTTAAAAAAAAAAGGTTGTAAAGTAAATTCATTGCTATTTTTAATACTCTTATAGCGCCGGTGTGGTTCGCGGGAATTGGGACGGGGCGGACTACTTGTATAGACCTTTTTTCATAATATGGCAATATAAATCTTCAATTTATAGAAAGTTTAGGACAATAATGTCGGCAGACAATGTCATCCTTTTTTATTATGGCCATATCATCTGTTATTATAAAAATCACAAAAGTCTAAAAGTGAAGATTGCAATTCTTATAATATTAAAAAAATACGAAATATTTATTTATATAATTATTTAATATATGTTATTTATTCATTATTATATATATATATATATTTACAATTTTTCTTCAATATTCAAAATATTCAAAATATATGTGTTATTTAAATTATCTAGAAATTTTTCGAATTATTGAGAATGTATACGCTTATTCTCGTATGTGGCCAAATTTTTATACAAATACTTGAACAATTATTCAACAAATGTAAACAAATTGGACGCTTATTCTCAAATTGTTCGAATTATTGAGAATATATACGCTTATTCTCGTATGTGGCCAAATTTTTATCTATTTTTTCAGAGAGAGAGAGCAAAATTTACTTCGCCGTATACTCTTATTAGAGCAGTGTTGATTTTTTGAGAGTCAAATTTCATGTTAAACGTTTGCAAGCCACTGTAAACCAAAAAGAAATATTTTCAGATCTTAACAATTATCTGCAAAATAACAGTGGCGCTTATATACTAGTTTCTGTGCCAAACAGAATTTAGCATTGATAAACGAAAGAGAGGAACATTTTAATTAGCTATTACAGAGAATTTTCAACAGTTAAATTTTGTTTGCTTTTGAAATAAAAATTTCAAAATGTTTCTCTAAAACTTTTTCTTTTTTTAGTAAAATCACTCATTTAATAACATTCCTTCCACTAACCGCATAGAAAATTGAAGTTATTTATTGCTCGCTTTACTGTTTATCGATACTAAAAGAATGCCACATCGCGTTAATTTGAAAAAGTTGTTTGGCTTACGATTATTATGCTTCAACAATTGTAGGCAACTGACCATAACGAGTAAGCCACATGCGGGCTGTAGGTAAGCACACTATCCTCACTTTACAAAGAGTCGCAAATTTTACCATCGAATTGCTTTTCAGTTTTTGAACCTACCTGTTGTTAATTGATGGACTCTTTTCAATCAGCAAAAGTTTGCAATGTCCCTTCTGGAGTTTCGGGTATTCTCGGAATGTATGAACCTTAAACTACCACTAACGCTCACCGGCCGTAAATGCGGACATTATTATTATTTTTCTTTTTTGCGTTCACTTTACGCTTTGCCCCGGGCTTGTGCTCTGACCAATTGGCTCGTTTTCAATACCAAACGAAGAGCAAAACTTCTAAAGTTTCCATCAAATTTGAAGTCTGACTTCTGGGCCTACGCCGTTTGAAACAAAAATCATACCTAAATTCACTGGCGATAAAGACCGGCAAGTCCTAAAGTCTGATACTACTTGATTATGGAGGAAAATCGTAAGTTCACTCAGTTATTGTACCGTCAATTCCAATGAGAAAGCAGGAGGGTGGTGGCAAGCTTTGACTAAAAGGAATGAAAATCAATAACATTACAAAGAGCGTGACAAGGAGAAAAAAACTTTACAATTTATTAGGATGAGAAGTCGTCGGCCCAGATAAAAGAAGTCGTCCTTTAAGGTGAGCATAATAGTGAGCATGAAAGATATCGCAGAGATTTCAAAGAGACACGTTTCTAAATTAAGGATGTATCAAAAATCTTTTATTACACTGTGTGTGGTGTCACTGCTGTCAAAATAAGTAAATTGTAGAAGACTGCTAAACGAAACGCTAAATTTTTATTTCTTCTTCGTTAAATAAACAATTTAATAAATAAGAAATTGTGAGTCCATTGAATACTGTTCACAGACCTCAACGAGACGTTTCTTTCATGAAACGTTTCAAAAATTGTTTATTTTTTCAATGCTTACTTATTGCTCTTCTTTTGTCTTTCTTCAAGCTAACTATTTATTTAGCTTTGAGTTTATCCGTCATACAAAGAATGATAGGCATGGATTATAAAAAAAAAGAAAGGAAGAAGGTTATGGTTTCTTTGCTTCTTCTCATGTGGAAAATTAACCTAATTTCAGATTTCTTTCTCTGCATATATTTAACAGAATAGAGAAAAGAGTAGGGTAGAAATTCACACATGTTGAAGCAAACACAAAGATGAGAGAAGAGCGTCAGTCTGTGTTTTTAAAATTACAGTTTGAAAATAATTGCATATTGTGGAGTCAGAGCGTTAAATAAAAACATGACAACAACAAAACGTTACTATTTTTGCAACAACAAAATAAACACGGTATTACTTTTACAGCGACAAGCACACAGCTTAAGGGACAAAAACTGCTGAGAAATGAAAATATGAAATTCAAGCTCTGACTTACTTTGCTGAACATTTGTTATGGATACCTTGCAAAAATGCTGAGAACATGAAATTCAATTTCTGAGCGTAACAGTTACTTTGCTCTAAACAATAACACGTGCATGGCAAATGTAAACAAATTTCGAATTTGCAACAACGAAGATACACGGTACTAGTGTTACAACAACAATACGAAAACAGTGCTTTTTTGTTATAAAGTAAAAAATGTAGTCAAAGAAAACTTATTGTTTACACTGCTGGGAAACGAAAACATATGCAATTATTTTCTTTAGATATAGTTACCGATGAGAGATGTCTTGAAAAAAAATTACTCTACCAAATATAATGTCGTAATCTAGAAATTGTACGACCGATCCGACGATGATGGTTATGCAATCAAATGCTTATGGAACGGAGGATGTTAAAAATTTGGGGGTTTTTAATTTATTTATTATTATTATTATTATTAACTTAGCCAGAGAATAAATTCTAAGACTAAAAAACTTGAAGCGCTAGCAATCTAAGACTTTCGTCTTTATTAAAACTCTACCGCAGTTGAGATTTGCACCCACGACCACTGAGTTGCTTGTCGAGACTATTGCCTACTCGGCGGCTTGGGCGGATTGTAATTTATTTAAAATATTACATTTGAAGAAAATTTTGTACGTCTTCATCAAAGTACCCGTTGAATGGGAGCGCATGAAAAGGACTTCATGAAGAGTGAATGGCAAACGAAACGAAATTTTTCCTTTGGTTGACATTATACCTCATCCCATCGGCAGCACATATTATATTAGCGGCACATATATATTACCGGCACATATATATTACCTGGCGTCCTGTACCTCGTGGTGTTATTTTTGGTCGACAATTTTCCGTTTTGTAAATTTGCAACACCTTTTTAGTATATTGTCTCTGCATTATTTCGATGGAACTAATCTCATCAACTCGTTTCCCTACCAAGCTTGCAAAATGCTGAACAGGGCGTCTCTTTTCCATATCAATCTGGACTTGTTAGCTGTTTTTTGATTCAGTTCATCGTATATTATGTATAATATTACGTATGCTCTCATCAATGTTCTCGGTATCAAGGCGAGGTTTATTTGCAGATTGAGGTCTCGCGCACGATCAAATTGCTTCAGTTTACAAAGCGACTTCTCCATCATTTATACATACGTCATGAGTTAATTCATGACATCCACATCGTGAAAGTCCAATTTGTATTCCGCCGCAACTGCAAATATGAAAGTGTTACTGTATAATGTACGCCGTATATTTGAGAGTACGCCCTAACTCCTAATCTTGCTTTGAACTGCTCTACATTTCCATCTTACCCTTTGTTAAAAGCAAAAAGTCATTTGGCACCAAGAATGTTTTTCATGTTTTTTTCCATGGGTCGTTTTCATTGGGCACTTTCTTCAGCAAGTGATATCTACATATTTTTTGGTTTTGTTAGGCTCAGTAAAATACTGTACTCCTTACTCACTATCAAGTGTTTAGTAACTTTACGAAACAATCGATATATGATTGCTGTTACAGAGCCAAATAATTTTAAATGTTCTGCTCTAAGTTTTCTGCCATGCCATATTTCGTAAGGTGATGTTTTTCAAAGAGGTCAGCTAGATAGGTATTTGTTCACTGGTGTAGACTGCTTCACCACACAATAAGCGATCTATGCTCGTGCTAATCTGCATACCTTGTTATGGCAACAAGCACATGACTGAAACGCTCCGCAATACCATCTATATCATATATTGTTTGTGGCTGGCTCCCCTGTAGGCGTACACCCTTATAAACTTAACTTAAAACTATAATAATATTTACAATAAAAATAATAAATAAACAAAATCTCCGTTTATACATAATACATGTAGATAATATATGAATGCATGAAATAAATGAATATAAACACGATCGCTGCAATGCGGCTGATGATTCTTAACATCTTGATATATGCAAAACAAAAATATTGTGATTACTGAATTTTACACATAAGGGTGGCCACACACTTACTTACATTTGGCCTACGGAAGTATTGCATTCTGCTGAAGCAATAGTGCGTATGTTTATTTTTAAATCGAAAATGAAATAAAAACAAATGAATAATTTATTCATAATAATATATAAGGATAAACACAAACTTACCTTTGGGATGCAATGAAACTTCGCGTATATGAGATGGTGGCGCGATCGTTCCTGTTTAATCTAAAATAAAAGAAAGAAAGACCGTAAATAAGTAATACGTACTTATACATATATAATAATTTATTTACCTTTGCTTTGCTGCATTTCGAGCATGATTTCTCCTTCTTACTTCGATGAACTATGCCTCTACTGCATAATCCCGCTGTCTTAAAGAAGGCAAGCCATCCCACCGCGGTATGCGCTTGCCCATGTTCTTCTCCATCATTTTCTGGTCCATCGCTGAATACAACGCTTCATGCGCGAACTTCATTTTCAGAACAACTTATTTCGGTAGATGAAGCATTAATTCAGTTCTACCAAACCGTCAACAAATGCAAAGCGACCACCCTTAAAATCTTTATTAAACGTATTCAAATATAGCAGCGAAGTATAATGGAATGCAGGAAAAGTTTCCTGTAAAAAATTGCAATATATTTTTTTTTTTTAATTACTTCGTTTCTGAAGTAATTAATACGCTTTCCACCTGTTCACGCCAATACTCATCGTGCACAGATTTTGTAGAACAATTGGTTAATTGCGAAAAAAGATAGGATATATCAAATGCGAACGATAGGGTTCTATGCTGAATTTCTCTTATCTGAAATGCTAGTAAGATATTCAATTTACTCTATATACTCTTAAATGTTCCCTTTTCATAAATTCCATTGCTTGAGACATTTTGTATACGTTAACAAACTCGTTGCCCTTAGAATGTAGGTCCAGTGTTGAAGCTCCTCCTCTGGAATCAACCAATTTAATAATGCTTTCTATTAAAGTTTGCAACACGTCTACTGCTTTTGACTCAATCAATTGATCAGCTATAAAACGATCACCATTTGCGAGAACACGTGAAGGGAACTCCTGCATTTCTTTCCTGGAATAAGGAAATTTTTGAATACGTAAGTCCAGATGATTAATAGTGTTTAATCATGTTTAATATGGTTTTGATGTGAAAGTCTGCCAAATTTTGAAATGTTTAATCAAGGTTCATCATGTTTAAGCTTAATGGCTTTTTATATTCTTGTTCGCGTTTTGCTAAAAAATAAAAACTTCATTACATTTTCAATGCGTTACAGAATTTAAAAATGTTGATGTCTTTCCCAACCCAAGGTTACATTAGAAAACTTAGCAATTTTATTGGCCGTTTTAATTTGTAGTAAACGTCTTTACTGGATGTTGATTTATTAAAAAGGAGCGGAGCAGTTGGACATTGAACGTTTTTACAAAATCTCCGTGGTCATGACATAACCGGAATAATGGAAAACTCAGCGAGAGAATTTGCTAAAAAGAACAATATTTTATGGCTGAGGACATAGATGCATCCTACAGCGAGATAGATCGATTTTGTTATGCCGATCGATTCAAAAGCACTTTTAGTTGTGGTGTATATGGTACCATTAGGTGGTCCAAATTCTAGTTTGCTTCAAGTAATAAACAAAGGCTTATTGATAAACTCCGTACTGTTGTCACTTCTGAGAATTTTCAATCCTTTTCCTTTCTTTTATTTATTACCATTGCGCAATATAAAAACCCCTTTGTGGCCAAAACTCTTATTACCGTTCCAATCTATAAAATTTAGTGCCTAGAAGATTTAACAACCAGAAACGCGCACCCAGGTCCAAAGTCAACAATGGATACAATAAAATTAGATCAAAATTCTACTGGAGTGATCAATGAGTTTTGAGGGCGTAGAATAGGAGATTGATCTTAGTTCATTGGATATAGTGAGCGAGTGAGCAACCGTGATCAGAAATGATTTCCCAAAGTATGAACTAGTTATTAAGGGAATAGATATTTGTGCGCTGCTTGAAAGACGTATAAGGTTAAATCTTTGACCCAAAAACTTCGGTGTATGCTTCTTGATTATTTTATGAAAGTATATAAGATATTTTATAGACAGTGACATATGATTGTAATATCGATTTTCTTATTGACCGGAGGCAGAATTATGATCCCTTGCGCCAACCATAAACCTAGCACCATCGCTATTCACCAACAACTTAATCCTATGAAAATTATCAGCTATCGTACATATATATACTTTAATAAAATAGCTATGATATCACCAGGACATGGGCCACTTTATAACTTACATGATAGGACAATATAGTCGTCGAAAAGAAAGACACAATCTTGAATAATCAAGTTCTCTGTCAATAACAAATAAATAAATAAATAATAATACCGAAAATTTTTAATTTGCCCACAGTTTCTAGTTCACTTCCTCCCAATTGAATTCTCATATCCATTGTTCCAAATCTCGTAATTTTTGATTTCGGGATATTCAGCAGTATCGGGTATGATTTCATACAGCGTTCAACCCGATCTGAAGGGTCATGAATAATAATTTGTAACGCATCTTGACTGAGTGCCATGAAACAAAAACTGAATATCATCTGCGAAAGCGTACACCTAGCATATTCCCGACTCAACCACAATAAAGAACTCATTCAAATACATTAAAGACAACAGCGGCTCAAGGCTGTGTTCTTCTTCACTTCTCGCCTCTCATATATCTGGGCGCCGACCTTTAAAAGACACAAATTGTCTCCTACCATATGGATACGACTTTGTGAGTGAACACGAAGCACTTGAAAACTCACTGTTAAGTTTCTTTCACTAATAAGCATCTTTCCGTGATTGACTCGATCAAAAGCCTTGGATATGTTCAATGACACTCAAATACTTATTCCACCTTTATTTGTGGATTCAGTAACTCCTAGCAACTTACATGAGGCATTCCAATCGTCGAACTGTGCAATGTGACGTGAGATTTGAGTTATTCAGTATGAGATTTTAGAAATTTACGTCATTACTATTATAGAAAGAGATGAAATCTTTCTCAATTACACAAGACGCAAAATCGCAAATACCCATCAATGAGAAATCCTGGTACTCAATATAGTTACGCGGGGTTCTGTTTGACAACAAAGGCAATTCAAAGGAGGCACATATAAATGCACAGTGCGACGATAAAAATGGACATTGAAATTGACTCATAGTACACAATTGATGGATTGATCAGATATAGAGATGTTGTATTATTACACAGCTGAATATTGGTTGGCAGCATATTATGTCATTCAAAATAAACGCTCAAACTATGATACGGATATATTTCTACCTTTATTTGAAGCGGACGTCAAATTTATGATCGAGGCGTCTTAGTTAAAATCGATGATGAAGGCAATGAATTTATTGTTGATCGTGTTTATAATCGAGGTGCTTACATCTTATACATCATGGAACGGTGGAAGGCACACTTTCTGCTGGCAACAAGCTGAGATTGCTTATCGACACGCTACGTAGATCGTTGACAATGAAAAATCATTCAACTAGACGTGCCCTTAATTATTGCCTTCTTCAAGTATTAGGCAAGGATACAGACCAAACGGGTTCTCTTGTTGTTCCAGAAAAATTACGGTTCGATTTTAATAGCAAGTCTGCAATGACATCATAACAAATTGCTAAAACTGAGCAAATGGCACGAGAAACAGTTTATAAAAATATGCCTATTGATGCTAAAGAATGTTCCATTGCGAATGCAAAGTATATTAAGGCCGACGTTCGATTTTCGACGCAGTATATCCCGACCCAGTACGAGAAATATCTTTAGGTGTTACCGTTGAGAAACTTATGGAAAATCCAAAGGGTGACGACGGTGACCACATTTCTGTTGAATTTTGGGGTAGACTGTAGCCGCATTAACAAAACAAAGTTTACAGTTGATCGACACAAATTATATTCTTTGAAATAAAGAAAAAAAGAGAAAATTGAAAAGAAAAGAAGGAAAGGAATACAACTCTCAAAAATTATTATATATAGTAGCATGTTACTAAAGAGGCCACTGATTCTATACAAAGAAGAAGAGTGTCACATACATATTGCAGAGAATCCAGGAGTCAGTGGCATTTATAGCTCAATATTCAACATATTTCTGTAGATTAATCCAACTAGAGCTTAAGAATGGTACGTTGATGACAGCACGTCACAAGGTCGTCACAAGGTTCAAGTTGAGGAATTACAAGAATTCTTGGTACCTCTCTCCGATATTAAATACATCTAATGCAGACCCGACTCTTCAATTTTTTTTTTAGCACAGCATTGGGCACTGTCTTGCAACCAATAATTCGCTTTTCCCTCTTCAAATTGCCTCAGATCTAAGAAAGTTTACTGGCCATGTGTGTAAGGTGATGATTTAAAAAAATTCTTCTGTCAATATGAGCCACTTCGTAGTCTTCCAACACTTCCTTTAATTTTAAGGGGGGAGCTGCGTAATAAATTTTATTATGTAATCCTCCATGTTCCTTCTACTTCTTTCAAAGTTGGCACCCATACTCTTGCCCATTTTATGAATTGTCACTTAGAGTTGGGCACCAAAATCACGATTTGTTATCTATTTATCACTATAGGTTGATTAGGTGCACTTTTTCCAATTTTAAATTAAATCAAATAATTATTGCTAACCAACGTGCGGAGCCCCAGCGCTCCATGTGTCTGCACTTTCTAATGATATCACCATCATTGTTGAACGCAGTATAGTTCCTGTATTGTCTTTCTCTTTTTTCGCCTTCTTTCTGTTCCCCTTTTTTGTTCCTCTCCTTGTCAGTGGATAATTTTAGTCCATTTGCATTTCACCGTCATATAGTTTTTCCGCGAAGCAGTTAAATTTTGTAAAAGTTCTTCTTGGAGTTTCTCAAATTTATCATCTCTATTTCGGATAAGGTAAACTTTTACAAATCTAGCTTAATCGCACATGCGCCCACCCACGCGAACCATTTCGAGTTGTTCTTTTATTCGGTTTGCTCAACTGGTAATGGCTTTTGAGTGCATTTGCGTCTCGTGTAGGCGTCACAAGAAATATTTTTTGGCAAATAAATGTTAAGTTCTCGACCTAATTGGTTCGGTGAGAGTTACTTTTACTTTACTTTTACTATCAAGTGCTACATGTCCGTGACTATTGTGCCATTTCATTGCTGTCATCGATGACTTCATCATGTTTCATGGATCCACTGCTCTAAATTCTGACAAAAAAGAACTACACTGCAGGCCCGGGGCACATAGTTCATCGACAAGTGTCGTATTAAATTTCTTCATAACTAATTTTACAATGCTCTCCTCTTTGACAACCGGTTTGTAATTTTCTGCAAGGACAACTGTGTTCTCGTGTTTTTGCGTGTTTTTACCGATTGATAATTTATTATTTGAGGTAGTTGTATTGGTGTAAAACTCAGTACAGTAGTTCGCCATATCTGCATTGCCCTTTCTCTTTGGCTTGAGCAACTCATCCGACACGAACTCCTGCCTTTGCAAAATTCTATCAAAGTTACTCCCTGTGATAAGCGAGTTGTACCTATGCCGTGTTTAAACTAATAAAAAAATTTCACATCCACTTTTACAAAACTGCCAAAACTTCGTACATTCGTAAATAGAACTAAATATATTCATTATAATTCGTTTTCCAGCTTCTGCATGTTCCTAATGGTTCAGGGGTTCAGTTCTTACTCAAGTCTATAGCCGGATTGGGAGTGTGCCTCTGTGCTAGATGTTTACATGTTTTTTTCATTCTTCTTTTTTTTTTTTTTCTTTTGTTTTTTATATATAAATAAATTTTTTTTTTTATTTTTTTTTTTTTTTTTGGTATTTTATAAGAACATTCATAACAAGTAAATGAGATTTATTTTTAAGAGCCAATGTAATTCGGCAGTGTGTTTATGTTCACGTTAGCAGCGTTCCATGTGTAAGTAAACAAACAAATTACGATCTCACCTTTTTCTTTATGTTTGCTATTTTATCTTACAAACCCATCATTTTACACACTTTAAAAATGATGTTTTATTGTACTTGCATGCAACACTACTCTTCCACCAGGAATCAGGTCCTGGGAAAACAAGTATTTTGGTAAGTCAACATTGATGAAGATGAAAGCAAGAAACCAAGAAAGGACGAAAAGTATTTGAAAGTGAAGGAAAAGAAACGAACTATTTCGACACATGTTCATCGTCTATAAATCACAAGTTGAAATGCTTGGAAACACAGTAACTAATTTTATGACCGTTGAACGATTGCATGCCAGAATAAAGCTGCCGTCAATATGATGAAAATGTACAAACTTTGGTTTGCAAAGGAGCCGGAATTCTTTCACCACCTCTATACATCTGATCACAAGGATGAAATGGGTTTTTATTTGTGCCTTCACTATTCCTTTTTTGAGCCATCCCAAATTGGTGTTTTTAAGGTTACAACTAGTGATACCATTTAAAACTTGAAAACAGCAAATACACTAAATACAGGCTATTCTTAACAAAAAACGGGTCTCTAATTAATTGAATAAAAAACGACTTAACATATTAAAGTAAACCGCATTTTGTTTGGCGGCTTAGACATTGCAGTTGTGGTCTGATGCAAATCTTGTTAAAATGTCCACATCTGATGGCTATAATTGTCAATCACTCTGTTCGGCATTTATTGCATTAGGCCTGCAATAGCCTGACGACTGTTTACTTCCGTTTGTTTCGAAGGTTGTAGCTTGTCTGAATAGACTTGGCCCTCGCTGCATCCCACGATCGCGGCGACCAATTCATAAATCCACGTCCCGCGATAATCCGATCATCTAGTCACCATTGCGGGCAACAGACAGAAACTATTAGTAATTGAAGCCGTTATGTCGCCTATAAAAAGGAAAATAATTTAAATAAAGTAGTGTACTTTACGCTACACACAATCATATCGTCACACTTAATAAAAGTTCTGATAGTGCAGAAATCAAGAGAATAAATTTGGGTGTTGTGTGGGTATGAGAATACTCCTTAGATATATCCAGCAACAATGTCATTTCGCGCTATTTCTGGAAACGTAAGCCTGCTTATTGAAAGCATGAGCTGCTGCTTGACCTCTTGCACTTAGCAGAGTTACTATGTCAAGACGGCCAGACGATGCCTCTCTAGCACATCCACGAAAAGCAAGTGAAAATATAACCTCAATGCTAACATAGACCGATCGATATTTTCAC
>NW_023998464.1:6842402-6862003 GCF_014805625.2 Glossina fuscipes | reverse complement strand
TTAATTAATATTAGTTTTGCATTAAGAGCCTATTGAACTCGACTGTTATTTGTTTAGTTGAGTTTCTAGTATAAGTAGAATAAATAAATAAATAGATATATAAATTAAACAGCAAAAATAATGCTTCACACCAATTATATTTTGTCGGCATAAACTTCCGCCAGAATACGCCTTTAACGTATTTCAATGTAAGATGGGTCACCGAAACAAAAATAAAAGAAGCGAAACAAACAACGTCCTTCGAAACAATTAAAAACACCGTTACCCTCATTAAGTGCAAATATAGAAAACATCCGCCATGCCCACATAAAGTGAAAAGTGATTAAATTTTGCTTTTTTTCACTTCCTTGAGATTCTGTGTTTATTCAAGATCGAATATTTATAATCATTTTGCACACTCCTTAAATGAAGGCATATTATCTGCCTAAAAATGGGATAATTGTAAAAAGAATATGGTCGACACCGCGATTACTTTTTCTTTAGAATACTGGTGACAGGTGTATCAAATAAAAGAACTTGTAGAGTAGAATGTGATAAACATAGTGGTGGGTAGGCGAGATTCGAGCCTCGCTGAATACAACATTCTTACTTGTTATAGATCTCCTAAATATATTAACAATATATATAAATATAAATAAATGCTCTGCCATTCTATACATATTACCAGTTCTAACCCTGAATCTTTGACAATAGGGCTAGCAAAAGCACTTATGAAATGGACAATAACAATAAAACAAAACATCATAAGCATTTTCACAAACAAGCGACCGAAATGAAAGCGGCGCGAATAAGATATAGGGCGAAAATGAAACAAAAATTTATTAGAAAACATGATGACTTCCCAACATTAACGCAACAAAGTGTATCGGATCGATATAGAACAATTTTAGAAACAAATCTTACCCTAACATCAAGAGTAGAATCTATAAGAGAACGAGTACCCTACACCAATTCGCCTAGTGCAATTATTCAGTCGTTTTGGTGATAATATGTTAAAAATTATACATTCACATATGTTAAAAAATATACATATGTGAAGGCGTACTGCTCATGGAAGTCCGCATATTGGTGGATGTCCAAAATATCATATGACGTTGCCCAAATTTAGCAAACTTAACTCGTCACAGAAAACTAAAAATTATACTTTCTTTCCATGTAAAGACCTGCTTTTCATGATAACCCTTGTATATGTTAGAGTCTAAAAAATCGACCTATATGATCCACATTCCCTATTGTTAATTTTTTTGGTTACTTGACTAGTATGAATCAATTTTTATCACAGAATATTGAAAATTAAAGCTTTTCTGAAGGACTTATTATGCATGAAAAATTTTATATGAAGCGATGTTCAAGAAATACATTTATGTAGTTCAAATTTGGTCCATATACTTTTTAGGTCAAATTAAAAAGTAAAAGTCGTGATGCCGTTAAGCTGTTTAAGCCTTCGGTACAATGGTAGGAGTGGGCAGCATACAACAGCTAAGGTGTCTGTAGGCACCATTGTCCGCATCCAGCGAGGAACAATTGTTGGTGATTTGGATAAAGAAAATAAGATGTTTGTTGCCGCAAGGGGTAATAAGGATGCTGTCTGTCGCAAACCTATGAAATAGAAGATGCTTCTACAGTTAGTTATTAAAATGTATCTGAGATTCCTTAGCCCAAGCAAAATTACATTTCAGATGTGAAACACCACAATAGCGCCGCAAAACGGAGCGCACTCTCAGTTACGATAGATCTGGTTACAATAAAATTGCTGCCGCTGGGAACAAATTTGCTTTAGTATTGAGTATAAACCAAGCAAATTTACTACAAATCTCTCTTAGTTCAATGCGTTTTATACTATTATTTTTCGCATCTAATAAATATAAAATCGAACATTGAATTTCCAATTTGATTCCTCTTATTGATCATGAATTTGTTAACAACCGCCTGTTATGTGTGAATTTTAAATGGAAGTCACTGAATAAGGTCCTAAACACAAATTAAAATTTTTTATGTTAATATATGTTTATGTATTCGTTATTTTACTCTCTTCGTAGGTATTTATATTGTTGCCGCTAAACGGACCATCGCCCATAACGGCTTCTTAGATACTAAGAAGCAAAGACTATTCCTTTTTAGGGCTAAATTAAGGAACTATTAGTAATGTGAACAGAAGAAAAAGGAAAACTATTCTTTTGCTACAAATGGCAGAGATTTTCGGAAAAAATTAAATGTTAAACACCAAATAGAAAGCTGCAATAATCTCTGTCCCAATAAGGGCCGCTTGGCCGTTGACTAGATCCGCTTGGGCCGCAATTACTGTCCTTACTCAAAAGTTATACATCACAATGCTACATGGATATAGACCAATACCATACTTGTTAGCAATATATAAAGTAAACAGTAGATGCACAGTTCAAAGGCTGGAAACAAAAAAGAATAATCCATTCCGTGATTTGGAAAAGGAAATTTCACAAACATCGTAAACCTGTGGCGTATGTAGATACAAAAAATTCTGTCGTTCAACACTACATGACTGGTTGATTAAGATCCCGGAAATATACAAAATAGATGGATTTTTGAAGCGTGTAATAGGGAAATGGAGAAAATCCAATTAAAATGCAGCGACAGACATTCGACGCTCACTATGATTTGTATTGGGCGCCAACTTAGCCTTACCGTTATTAAATTCAAAGAAATATGGATTCAAGTTAACTACGAATAGCTATGACCATTTCATCAATCATCTATATGTAGATGATTTAAAACTTAATGCTACCACAGCAAGGGATGTTAAACATTTGGCTATTGCCAAATGACATCTCAAAGGAATTTGGATTAGATAAATGCTGTGCCCTACAAGAAAAAAAATTCATCTAATGGTTGAAGAGAGGCAACGCTTGAAAATTCATCGAATAAATGTCTTGGTATAGAACAAGCAAAGTGCATAAACCATACAATCATTAAAGACAAAATAAGAAAAGAATATATAGTGAAAGACCAAAAACGTTGATTAAGACTTCGTTAAGTGCGTGAAGTATAATAAGAACAATCAATACGTGAGGTGTCCCAATATCAACTATTCTTTTTGGAATAATTCATTGGACAAGTACTGATACTAATACTGAACATCTTTAAAGATATATCAGTACGGGTATGATGAAATTGAGAAAACACCATCCAAAATCGGCCATAGAAAGATTCAGGTTACCAAGATAAATGGGTGAAAATAGAGCATTAGGTATTAGAAATCTTACAGAACAACAAACGACATCATTCAGAGAATACTTTTACTCACAAGAAGAAATTCACCATTCTAACATGTACAAAGTTATATATCAAGCTGATTCAAAATTACTACTGATGCTATGCTATATGTTGAATCAAAACCAAGCCGAAACTGAAGTTTCGAATCCATGGTTAATTAATAATTTTTCATCGTATTTTCCCGGGAACAGAAAAATTCCTGATTACCATACACGATCAACTGACATACTTCGCAAACAGAGCATATAAGCACAGACATAATCTTATGGGAAAAATGATTTATTTAGCTTTTCTAGAAAAGAACAATGTCAAAATAGACATTCCATGCTGCAAATATAACCCGGAAAATATGATAGAAAACGAAATCTTCGCAACAAACTGTGGCAGAACTATCTTAATTGAAGAAGCGCCAGCCCATAATAGGCCAGATATCGTGATGGTCGGCAAAAAACAAAAAAAAGTATTTATACAAAAATAAAAGAATTCAGAAAAAATTAATAGATTGATAACAACAATGAAATGACAATGTAATGTTGAAAGAGTGAAGTTAACAGAAATAATAACATTGTCTACGGATATTATATTAAAAACGCTAAACAAAGGGCTCGAAGGCCTAAGAGTAAGTCCAGAAAGTTTCAAACAAATGCGATGCGCCGTAATCCTACAGACTACTGAAAACAACAATATCATCTGCCTTGAGTTATATACTTTTATATATATAATTAGACGTAAACTTTCATTTTTAAAAAGAAAGAGAAGGAATGGAGAAAATAATAATAGTAGTAATAAAATGTAAGAGCAATAATAATATAAAATAATAAAATTTAATAATAAATAAATTTATAGCAGATGAGGAAAAGTAAATAACTGCCAAACAATTGGTAAGTGATGTCATTGTGAAAAATGCATCATTGGATGGAAAATGCTCGTTCACTTATTAGTCAAGAATATCCTACAAATTTGACTTTACACTTTCCGAGGGATCGTGTAAGTTTTAAATTCTTCACATGTAATAAGTAGTATGCATAGTATCCTATATATGTTACCAAATTGTCTAAACACACGTTAAAAAAATATTTAGCTTAATTGGCAAGACTTTCAAATCAATTTTATGGCGTGAACGTCTCTAACAAAGTTATATAAGATTTCATTACGTTTCAACTTGGAGGCGTATGCACAACCCACCTATCATCCATATACGTAAAGCACCATCAAAAATTGTCACAGTTGAAATTCGTTTAAAGGGTAAGCCTAAATGAATCCGGATAAACTACCGAAAGAAGAAAGGGCTTTGAGGAACTTATCGTGCCGAAACAATCTCGAATCCGGTTGCTGCAAATGCGGTTGCTTGCTGCTATTTGTACCTTCGAAATTAATAATTGTCTTAAAAAATAATTTTGTAACACCTCCAAAATTGTCAATTATTTGAAGAATTCTTCACTTTAGAAGTGTAACCAAAATGAAAAATCATCCCTTCAATTATGTGAATGGAATAAATGAATTTCGTCTATGTATGCGTACATGCAAATGACATTGAACGTGTCTCATCATGTTCCTACTACAAAATGCATCTAAAAGCACTCGTGTTATAAGCACGCTGTCAAACATCATACCTGCATTTTTCCTCAAATCAATAATGTAAAATTACTGCACCTTACCTTCATAAGCGAACGTCATCGCAGTAATGATGTTATTTTTTCTAATATTGAATGTTGTTGTAATGATATCTCTGTACGCTCATGCTTACTAGGATATGTACAATATTTTAAAATCTCATCTCAACGTAGACTCAAATGTCATAATAATATCATCAAACAGTGCTGTTGCTGCGCTATTCCCGTAGCCAACCGCAAATGGATTTGTTCAGATTAATTTAGGTAGGCAAGGATGTAACCATCTATATACGGAATTAATTGTTGTGATCAAAACAGATTTGATTTTTTTTTTATTTTTAAAGAAAACAAATATTCTTCATACGTATATCCGCAAAAAAAATTATGGAAAGTGCTGGAGTCTACCGCATGAATACTCTTATTGAAATATCGTATCCAATTTATCCTCAATTTTAGTTATCTTTTTCAATTCACATGGTCGCCACAATATTAATGATTTCAAGCGAAATTATTCGACGAAATCAGTGAAATCCCCTCAGTGAAAAAACGCGGAACAAAAAAAGCAACAAAGCAGTAAATAAAGCATAAAGCTAACACCAAGTATAGAGAGTATCGATGATGAAATTATGTATTTTCGTGCTTTAGACATCTGCCAAACATTAAGCAGTCGTAACGCCCTTACTCTCATCCAAGCGCTAATAACTCCGCGATTATCTAAGGCATATTCAGCCAACACGTTTAGAAGGCAATCGAAGACCCCGTTAAAATATCTGGTATTGGCAAAGCTCACTATAAAGTAAATTTATACCATAAATTTATAATGGTTATTGGGTTATCATCCAATGTTTGCAGTCTTTATTAAAATCCACTGTTTCCACTAATTTACTTAACGCTTTAATGCTACCACGGCGTGCTTCGCTCCAATTTTGTATAAAATGATGCGCCATTCCAAATAGTTTTCTAAATTGTCCACTTTCAATTATGGTTTGGACCGATGTTAAGGCCTGTTCAGTTAGGCTTTACAATAATGCATAATCATCAAATATGGCGACGCCCCTAAAGCACTTATATAACCCATTCAGCACTCATAAGCCCTCATTAAAAAGCTTGATGGTCCCTGCATTGCGAAAAGGCTGTGCATATGTTTGGTATTAGATCAATACTTGAGTATGCCTCTGTTGTGTGGTCTCTTTATTAAGCTGTCTTTATTAAGCGGTAAAGGCAAAAGCCAAAATTTCTAAAGATTTTTCTTTTCTTACGTTGTCTACGATGTTAAAAATTGAAGCGCTCATTAGATTAGATTCTTTTGTAATTTTCCCAGTAGTAGAGTGGTCCACAGTCAACCAACTTTGTAAAGGCGATTCATTGCTTCGTTCAGATTCGATCACACACAAGGTAGCCTTGTCAGAAATACTCGTTTCGTATAGTGGCTTTTATAGAATTATCAAAATCTTTTTCACTTCTTGTAGAAGCGGCGACTCTTTGCCATAATTTACCACCTCTCAAAAAGAGATCGCTTCAGCCATTTCCGGTTCAATATTCGATGCATATTTTTTCGGCAGTGTTTCTTTCTTATACGTCGCTTTCGTTTCCAATTCCTTTGATCATTGATCTATACTCCAGATCGGTAATGGATATGAAAGAGTCGGTCGGGGACGAATATAATTTTCTTACTTGTTTATGTATTAACTTAATATAGTTCAAATAAAATCGACAAAACTTTAAATTCTTTATTCAATCGACATTGTAAGCCCGGAGTTATAGATGTACATTCTTCATTAATTAAAAAAGAAGAAAACCTGTTTCACTAGAGAACCTGTTTCACTAAAAGACATGTTTCACAAAGCTGCAGTATATACTTGAAGTCAATCGGCTGAGGAGGAACACATGACAAAGAATCAGCTCGAAAAATTAATTTGAAGAGTAGTATTAAGTGGGTGTGGCTTTAAACAGTTCTTGTGTCTTTAGTCGAAATGTTCAATTTTGGAGCCACATAAACAAATTTGATTGTCCATAAAATCCTTTGGATTATTTAGAACGAGAAAAACAAGTAAGAAAATTATATATTTATCTGCTTTGGTTTATGAACAACCAATTTTTTATTCCTTTTGAAAAACGGAGCCGTTCTGGCTTTACGTAGTTTTCAATCCCAACCTGAGTGCAAGAACCTCCAATGTTTTTGCCAAATTTAAAGTCGATTGCCTCAATATACTGACAGGCAACCCGACAGACGGACAAATGGACATTTGGGCAGACGGACATGTTTGATTTGATTTGGAGTTTGATGCTGATCAAGAATACATATGCTTTTGGTGGGTCTCTGAGCGTTGTATCCTTCGGTGATGGGTACAATAAATTAAAGGAAGTATGCAGACAAATTAAAGTCAATTGTATAATCGATACTTAATTTTATTCTCTACATGTATAATTCGCTCCCTCCCTCTCTTCATCCTACATAAATCAATTAAATTGTATTTTCGTTTAAAGTTATTTCTTACTCGCTGCTTATTATCTAAAGTTTTATACATATAAACAAATAAAAAAACACATCTTAAGAAGCCATACAAAAACTCTATATAATTGTCAAAGTTTCGAAGCTGCACTCTTTTTGCACAAGCATATGTACAACCAGTCTGCCCATTCGTCATATGCAGCTTCCCTTATTAATGTATGTATGTATATTTTCCAATTTTAAAACTTATAAAGAAATTAAATTCTAAGCTATTCGTCCGAGTGGTCGAAGGCGAGGAATCTCGACTAGCAACTGAATGGTCGTGGCTTCGAATTTTAAGTGTGGTAGAGTTTTTAATGAAAGCCGATAGCCTTAGATGCTAGTGCTTTAAGAGTTTGGTCTCAATTAAAATTCGCAACGAAATAGTAAGTGTATTTTTCAAAACCGTGACTTTGTAAATAATCGCCAAGAGAAGCGGCCATGTAAATGATATTAGTGACAAGCTCTCCCGCGAAAAATATGCATCCCAGCCCCTACCAAGTTCTCTTGGGAAAAATATCCATCATAGCCAAAGACTCTTTTAGTGTCATCAATATCACAGTGATTGGAATAGTTTTTTCGTATATCTATTTTGAGTGCTTTAAAAAAGTAAAATAAACTTTCTTCTAAACTGACATAAATACATAAGGCTAGGACCACGGTAAAAAACGGCTGGATCATAGTGATAGTTGGTAGCAAATGAGTTCAATTGTTTTTTCCCTGTTGAGAAACAAAAGCAATTTTTTAACCCATTCTTTCTAAGCGTGTAAAACGATAACGGGAAAAATTTTATTTCTTATGGATCCATTGCACGTAAAATTTTAATGCAGCTAAAATATCTGGACTGGAGGAGAAAAGAATCACCGTTCATTTGCTTATAAAGTTGTTCTTATCTAATTACAATACAGATCGTTATTTTTCAAACTCATTAAATCTGGTACTCATTGATTTTCGATGTTTGCAACATCTTACAATGTTTCCACGTTATCCTTAAACAGCTTCTTCCAAAAACTTGATTTGGAGGAGAAGAAAAAATGGCCTAGAAAGCCTCCGAATTAGTTTTAATGGCCGCAAAGCACAAAGCAAAACAGGATAAAAATTTTATTTCTTCTATACTATTTATATTGCATTAAAAATTTCCTGTATCTTTTTCATTCTACGAACTTTTCTGCTAACAAGCAAGGCGTACAGACGCAATAAGATATAATAGATGCGGTCACACATATCTTATATGGTGTTATTAAACTACTAATCAATGTTAGTCGATTGTACGAAATAAAACTCGAACGTCGCTTGAAAAATTATCATATTCGTAAATGAAATGTATGGAAGAGAGGACACCAGAGTGTTGACAAAAATGTGAATACGTAACTATGAACGTAACATTTGTCAGTTAGAAGCTGGGCCGAGAGATGAAATATATTAAGGTTTTCAGGGACCACCCCCGTTGGTTTTACGTTTAGCCCTACATTAGATGTAAGAATTCGGAGTGCCGGAACGAGAAAATGAGCGCTGGCCCTTCTATTTATTTTGGACAAAGCGGCGCCTATTTACCATATTGTTTAATGCCGACACTATTTTGTGTTAGAAAAGGAACAATTTCACCAGACATTCTGCAAACAGTGACATTCCTCGGACTAGACGATTTAAATGGTTCCTAAGAGAGAGTCTATACATATATATACATATATGTATATATATATATATATATATATCACACACGTTACAAGTAGTGTAAGCCGCTCTTGCATTTCTAGCATCAATACTTCGTGCTATGCCGTCCAATTTTCATACGTACGCTTTCAAGTACCACCACAACAATGCCATCTTCTTAGTCACAATACTACTTCTGATAAATCTGATAAAATAATTTGGATTTTAATAGCAGCTGATTACCTTTCCTCTTTCTATTCTATGGGACGAACCTCTAAAGGTCCGTACATGATATCCGTTAACAAAAGAGATATCATTTTAAAGCAATCACGCAATAGAGTTTTGGTTTTACGAACTGAAATTATTTCTCACTTCCATTTCATTTCGACACAACTACCACGGATTGTTTTCTTACGTTTGATCTAAAGCTACAAGCAGTCGCTAGTTTTTGCTGGGTATTCAAGATTCAACTTTAGAAAGGTGTAAATTGAATGAACGCACAATATTATATATAGAGGTAACATATTTTTTTTAAATACCATTCATTGGCGCTTCTCTCACCATTATATATGACAGCGCAAAAATATTTTTTTCAAGAAGGAAAATTATGAAATCTGCTTCAAATGCAGAGACCATTACTCTCTCTTCGCCCGAGCAATGTAAAAGAATGTCTTCTTCGCATTGTATTACAGTATTAGGGAAAAGTGGCTCAAAAGTTTACGCTTAAAACCTAATACCATTCACATCGACGGCAAGACCGAATCGCTTTGGCAGAGAGACGATGCTTTGTGCTTGATAGGACCAGAAAAGTGTGGTTATTTGCTGTCGGAGACCTGGCAGTGTGCTTAATATCAAATGCTATCAATAGCAATTAACCGATTTGAACCGTTTGCTGCTGCGCCTTCAGAATATCAAAAACGATGCCACATGTTCATTTTTCTACACAGTACACATCTGTCCATCCATAGGTCAAAACCGTTCCGCGACATATTGGAACTGAGAAGCACTAGCCAACGCGGCTTAGGATCCGAACTTGTCTCCTTCGAATTGACGCTTGTTGCGCCATTCTTGTGCGTCGCTTTGGTTCGTATGGAGATCTGAAAAAAGTGGCTTCTGGGAAGATTCTTAGCAAACAGCGGGGATTGAGATGTGCAAACCATGCGCAGACGAGAAAAATGTACGACCAGCAATGGAGTATATTGTGAATAAGCTATTTTTTTGTCATTCTGCCGAATTCAATAGAATGTTTTCGAAAAAAAAACAAAATCTTTATTTCGTACTCGGAGACTCGAATATGTGCTGTAAGAGTACCATTTAAAAACTGTTTATTTTTTCAGAAGATTTTTTTCTACATCGCAACTGGTTTTAACGATAAATCAATGCGAATTATTTATCTAAATATAAAAAACAGTTAAGTAGAAATTTTTTAAATTTTCACAAACTTGCCTAAAGTATGTTTAGTTGACGATGTTTTGTTACTGGTTTTCGCAAGAGACATATTTAGCAAAGAACTTATGTATATTCATATGAAAACTGACGAATTTTAAGAGGAATATGCAAAAAAAACACACAGTTTGAACAAATACATTGGAATATTCCCTGCACGACATTCATGGACAATAGTACCAAGGGTGTTGACGCAACAATAAGCTGTCTACACCGTAAACCTTTAAGCTCCATATATAACAAAAGCGGAAACGTAGAAGGGTTCATGGAACTTATACCCTGTGTGAATAGCTGTACACTTTTTAAGATATGCTTGCTCCTTAAGCTTGTTAGAAATCACAATATTTGACTTGCGCGAATCTTTTTTTTTATTGTATTTCAAACTCTGGGCAGTATTTAGGGATGAACCGTCCTGAAAATAATAAGATTGGAAAGCTCTATTGCCTTCATCCAACAGGCTATTATTTTTCACTTTTCATGTTTGTTAGAGTGGCTGTAACGTTCCAAAAAATATTTTAAGGTTTTAACGGAAACCCAAACTTAGTATATATGGTAGAATGGTAGCTTGTATAAGAAAAAAGCAATAGCTAAGCTTACAGTATCAAGAGTTTCTTATTGAAACACTCGCAAAGAACAAAAGGCTAAAGCAGTTGTTAATTGAAGAGTACTTTTTTTGTGATTGTTTGGCTTGCATTCGGATACTTTATCGGTAAATGAAAAAGAGAATAAATTTTTAAAATACAAAAGTAACTCGAACCTTACGTGTAATATTTGATCGCACGTTACACGAAATCTTACATATAAAAAACGTTTTATTTGTCGTATATGATATCGCCTATATCGTATGTTTTTATACAATTTTTCGATGCTTAGTAGAGGATTGTACAGACTAAAAATAGCAGTACATAGTCTTTGATTTTTTTTTAAGTGTGGTTATTAAATTCGTATCAATTTTAATCGCTAAGCTTGAAAAGCAATCGCGGCTTGTTGCGTGTATAAGGCGTATCTTATTTACATTGGAATTTTGATGATCGAATTATACTTTTTAGAAAACATAGAGCCCAACCTAAAATCTTTAACTAAAAGCTCGACAAATTTTAAGTCACAATTAGAGAACAATCAAAAAATTGTCAGTTCTTCTTTAGGCGTATGCGACCCATAGACTGATTGGTCGGTTTTCAAATTGAATTCAATTATGATCTCCTTTTCTAGACAAACTTGAAGCTCATAACCGCAATTTAAGGAAACACATGGCTTAACCTTTTTCCTTAACTCGAAGGAAAGTGCTTCTGCTTTGTTGGAGCACGTGAAAAATCGACGCGACACAAGAAACTGTGGTAAGGGCTATGGCCAGCGACTGTAAATCTATATATTGTATACGTGACCGTTTGAGAGTAGTAGCTGGGTGTAGTGTATTATGACTCGCCTCGTCGAAACCGTAGCTGAGGAACAATATGCTAATCATCATTATCATTTAAAAAGAAAACGAAGGCAGTATCCGAAAAGGACTAATGTTACAGGTTAATTTTCCAGCAACATTGTGATTGACCTCATACTGAAAACACGTCCCAGAAACATTCTTAAAAAAAAACTGGCAAATACTATCGCCACGCTGCGTTAGCCGATGATTTATTCCATGCAATCTTATGGCGATTGGTAAAAATGGATGCTTACTCCAAAGACTAGATGTCCTTTAGGCGCGAAATTCATATTTTGTCGACAATGCAATACTTTAGAAGAAGGATTTTTACTATTCCCTCATAAGAAGCTCTTTTGCCTTCTAATGATAACTTCTTTCTAGATAGATTCTTTCCTATGACAGATATAATGACCTCTCTCCTCCTTGTGTGAAAATGACTACAAACGTTTTATTACAAAGAAAGAAGCTGGTTCGGACTCATTTATCCATTTCTTAACTTAACATATTGTTACGGAAATCCCAAATCTAGTCATTTTCTACAATCAAATGTACATTCAGATCGATGAAAGCGATTAGCGGAAAAAAAACAGACAGGTAAAAGCGAAGTGCATATTCGCAGGCGCCTCATGCAGCAGCAGGCCGATGAAAAAGGTTACCAACAAAAGCAGGTTATAAGTCATAAAATTAGGTGCTAGTAATATGATGGCAAAAATGTATATAAATAGAATATTTGCGAAAGTAGAAAAAGAATATTTGAGTTAAGCAGTCGAGCAGTATTGCCATAAATAATTTGTAAATAATCCTACATTAAAAGAAATATAATCGTACATAAAAGAACTTTAAAGTGTATTTCTCTTGATTAAAATATCCGCGATCTAGTGATACGGACTGTATCTCATAAAAATATATTCTGACAAAGAAGCCGTTAACTTATATACAGAACAAAACTTCAAGGGTAGGCAACAAGGAATTAGAGCTTATGATTCTACCTAAATTCACACCTAAAAGAATGCTCAATTTACTTAATAATAATTTCGTCATCTGTAAAAGGGAAAGGATAACGTCCTTTCCGCATATTTCATTTTCCTTGCCGAGATTCGTTTGTTGCTAACAAACGTTAATTAATGTTATGCCTGGAAGTATCTGTAGCCACTTCGCTACATGGTTCATGTAGTGACACGAAAAAAAATTTTCCTTGCTATTTGCTCGCTCATCCCAAATGTAAAAGTTTTTAATAAAATTTACCAAAGTTAATAAACAATTACGCTAATTCCATTTAAAAAAAAAGGACAAATCAGTGATACACTTTTCCCGTACACGTGTTTGAGAGTATTTCTTTTGTTAGCTCCTAATAAAGTTTCTTTTAATAAAAGATATGTTATGTATTTCATTTTTATCTACAAAATATATGCATTTTATACAAGAGTTCCCTCGAACTCATTATGACCTATGGCATGCAATTGTGGGAAACAGCCAGTAGCTCTAATATTGAAAGAACTCAAAACCATCGACCTAAGGCTCTTTCCCCTATTATTAGTGTCCTCCTAGTCTAATCTATATCAAACCTTCAAAACATCTTCTCAGACTGAGCAATCACGTAAATCCTTTGGCGATATTTCTTCTACGTGAAGACGAGAACGACGACAATGAGGTAAGCAGATTGAAAAGATATCGTTTACTAGATCTTCTTTCTAAAAAATAACTTATTTTTGTTTCTTAAATGGTTTCAAAGAGTCTTCTAAACTTGCGCAGCTTTTTTTTATGTTTTTAAATATGGCATCTATTGTTATACTGATCCCATTACGAGACGATAACTTGTGTTATTTTCCTCGTCTTACCACAACGTTTACTTACTATCTTTTTGGATAGATTGTAAACATGTTGTAAAAAAGACAGAACTAATCACACTAATAGAGGTTGGCGTCTTCTTTTCGCAGAAGGTTCTATGAGTATTGATCTGTCCTTTACCTACGCAGTAGCAGATGCCGCAGAACAAATTCAAGTTAATTATATCCTATACGTATACGCACGTTAACATTTACAACCTCAGCTAAAGTTATTCTTCAAAGCTTCAAAGCTATCCAAAATTCAATCGGAGTACGGTTAACAAAGAGTTTTAAAGAGAGAATTCGTGAAAAAAGTCAATATTGCAACGTCAAGAAAATTAGAATAAAATCATTGGCAAGAAACTGCCCTAGTCTTCCCATTGCCGAAACATTTTCAGAGTTCGAGGACTCGTTTTCGTAGGAATTAGAGAAGCTTGACAAGCCTGAACAGAATGTCTCGCGGCAATCAATTTTCCTCTGTTCGTATTGAAATCGTGCACTTATTGTAATACCGTTCGTTTACTTTTGACCACTTCTTGAAAATTGGTTCATTTGAGTCAGAAAAACTTGCAACTTAGCACAAAGTGACCGCACCTATTATTCTAGCTCAAACGCATTGCTTCGGCACGCCGGAATCTACCTAAGAGAACATACAGAGAACAAGGCGCAATAACAAATTCACTGAAGTTTGTAAATTTTGATTTTCATGTATCTCCTTTTCGTCCTTTGTAATCGATGTATAAAAATTTCAAAATATTTTTGTCATTACAACAGGTATTCCAGTTAATTGATGGGAAAACAAGGTTTTTCTTTATTTCATCAGCCTACACCTGGTCCTGCCCCGAACGACTTCTATGCAGCAGCGCTTAGTGGTGGTCGTAAAGAACCGAGGAAAGAGAAAACATTTGTGTATGGTCGATTTGAAAGTATAATTTCCTAGAACAAAAGCCAGAAAGGACTTCAAGGAGATTATTCCAAAAGAGGGCGTTGAAATTAAATCGGGAGAAGTCGCGATAGTGTTTTCTGGTACATTGAATGAATATAGGATAAAAATTGTGAATTACAAATTATCGCTTCTTACAGAAGTAGAAGTGAAATCATCCCATTCAGTCCATTCTGATATTTTAGGAGATCGTAGCAACCAATAGTGGGCATTCCAATGCCGAAGAAAAATCGGTCTGTTAGTCAGAATGATCGAAGCTTAGGCACAAACTTAATTTTTTCAAAATCTTGTGAATATATATGCCGACTTGAGCATTACAACTGAAGGCATATCTACCGCTTTGCTGCCTAGTAAACGGAAAGTATTAAACGCTGTTCTTAAACACGAAGTTGGCTAAGGTCTCCTCACATCATTTATAATTATTTTGATTTGCTGTAGCGTTTTGGTTTTAAAGTGCTATTCTTTTTCTTAGCACTCATGTTGCTTTATAACAAATATTTACACAATTCACATATAAACACACATATACGCACAATTGCAACTAACTGTCGCTTACTATAATTTGCAACTCTTCATTTTTATTTTTCTATTTCGACACTCTTCCCAATTGCATATTACACCTTTCTATACTGAGCTACGTTAAATATTTGCTCAAGTATATTATAATAAGTATTAACTGTACGAATTAATGGAATATCTGTAGTATATTAGAATGTATTAGGCACTGTTCTGAATATACTTGAAGTGGCTTTTTTGTTTTTCTTCACACCATTTGAATATACGAAGAAGATCGTGAGACTTGCGAGTCCTTCACTTGCACGCTTTGCAAAGCAAAGCATTGGAAAATGAAAACGTATTATATATAACACTTCAATAAACGATTTCCTAGGACTTGACCGAATCACCATGTAAGTGCATAAGGCAGTGTCAGATGGATTTTATATGTAAATAGCTAATATAAGTTGGGTTGTAAATAAACAGATCATTGTAACAAATTCGATAATTGGAATCAACTAGAAAGCCAACATAGCTCCATATGCCATGAGCTTGCTACAGTTTACCCCAAAGTACTTATAACGATTATTCTTAGAGACTTTCATAAACATTGCAGAATGACTCTGGCAATTTGTAGTATCTCCAGAGAATTACATTGTTTTTTTATCCAGAATTTAACTCAAGGCGACCATCGTATTTTCTTTGTTTACCTGAGTTAATTAACAATTCTTGAAATATTAGTTTGGGGAAAAAGAAATCCATTATTTTTATATGAACTTCAGGACTTTATTTAACATGCTTCGGATTGTCCGATTTGGGTCAAATATGCACCGTTTTATTGTATGATTTGTTGCCATTTTACAGGTAACTTCAAAATGCCTCTCTCATAGAAGTCCTGGTCTCTATTTGCAAAAAACTCTAGTATTCGATTTTCAAAATCCTCCCTAGCATTCAATTTTTTATCATTAAAGAAATTTTGCAATGCAAGAAAAAGATGATAATCGCTTGGTGCCAAGTCCGGATTGTATGGCGGATGCATTAAAACTTCCCAACCAGGCTCCCGAAGTTTCTGGCGAGTCACTGTAGATGTGTGTGGCCTAGCGTTGTCCTGGTGGAACACGACACCTCTCCTGTTAGCCAATTCTGGCCGTTTCTGGTCAATCGCTATCTTCAAACGGTCCAGTTGTTGACAGTAGAGATCAGAATTTAGCGTTTGGCCATATGGAAGCAACTCATAATAAATAATCCCCTTCCAGTCCCACCAAATGCATAGCAAAACCTTCCTGGCCGTTAGTCCTGGTTTGACCACCGTTTGAGGTGCTTCACCGCTCTTTGACCACGATCGTTTTCGCACAGGGTTGTCGTATGTGATCCATTTCTCATCTCCAGTCACCATCCGTTTAAGAAATGGGTCTATCTCATTTCCTATGGCCAAGGCTTCGCAGATGGAAATTCGATCCATCATGTTTTTTTCTGTTAATTGGTGTGGCACCCAAAAATACACATTCACATGTGCTTATCAATTTGTTCCAAATATATACGCGTTTGCAGACGATGTTTTTTTTTTTTTGTTTTGAGAAAAATGTTATCGTCACTTACTTACGAAAAACTGATTTAATAAAACTGTGAATATCAAAACTTTGATTGCTTTTTGTGGTTGCTGGCAGTGCAATTTATTTCTGAATTCTTACATTTACATTCCTTGATTTTATAATTAGCACTTCATCTACGAAATAGATTAAAGTAGATAAAGTTGTTCGTAATAACGCGAACGACACATGGCACATTCAACAAAGCATATATATTTTGGCCATTAAACGGATGACGCTTAATCTGTGAAACTGATTCCAAAATACCAAACACATAAGCGTCAGACTTAGCCAGGATGCTAATAAAAATATCTTTAATTATCTGATAAAAAAAACATTTCAAAAGAAATAAGAGCCTCCTGCGGGGATGTCGTCGAAAAAATGATCCGATCACTCGTAAGTGTACGAAATTTCATCACAATATCTCAAAAATTGCGGTCTATCAATCGAACACAAGACGACTGGGAAGATACACGGACAGACAAGCTTAACTCGGTTCAGAAAATGTTTCTAAATCGATTACTATAACAGAAGGTGGAACTATCTCAAGCCCTTCTGAGTGTTATGTACACCCGCATAAAGTTAATATGCCTTTGTACCAAAAGTAATGTAGGGTATGAAAGAAACCCAATAGACTATTCTTATCAAGCTTTTACCAGCAAAATAGTAACCTCTCTTGGGGTAAAGTAAATATGATATAGGACACTTAAAACTACTACGGGACCTTCTAAATGATGACATCCCTTCCATATGATATGCATCCAACAGTTCCAGAAAAGCAACAAAAAGATTCAGGGTTATTGGTATCTTCTAAGGTAATGTTATCTGAAAACGTTTACTCACGCTCTGCTTAGAATATTGTCTTTGTGTTGATCAGAATTATAATTTAAGATAGTTTGAAATGAAAAAGCACCAATAGTGTGTCGAAATAGACTTATTTCTTTTAATTTTTGCATAGTTCGTGCTTCATATGAACGTAGACACTCTCAGTTCATCTTTCTTCGTTAGTTATTCAAATTTTTACGAAGATTTTTTCTCCCACACGAGTAAGACGGAGGAAAGAGAAAAAGATTTGGAGGTGACCGCATCAAAAAGGATGCGTGTTCAATCAGTAAGTATTATTTTACCGAATCAGTACTCATTATAGCTACGGCTGCAGTAAACTCTACCGCATAGAAATCTGAAGTCACAAACACTCGCTTCATAGTCATGATTCTCATCTACTCGGTTGCTATAGGGCCATATGTATATAGGCTTTAAAAATAACATTATTGACTGTGATCTCTACAATTCAATTTTATCAATTTTTCTCGATTTTGTTTATCAACGTAGTCTTGCTCAGTCCAAGACTCCTCCAGACTTCTCATTACAATACATTAACGGCTTTTTTAAAGTGCGGTCTCTATCAGGACCTACAAGGTAGACTTGAGCTTCTCGCGGGAACATAGCTTTTAGATCTGCAAGCAAATGGTAGTTACTTGGGGCCAGATCAATTATTCAATTTGACCATTATAGCCATCGATTTGTGACACGTAGACATCGAATTTGCTCTGCAGTAAGTTAACTCGACGTCCATCTGAAAAAAGTTTTCTCCTGCCCACTTTCACATATCTTAGTAAATATATTATTTTTTTATAAATTCCCTTGTAACTGCGCCTTTCCCTTATCAAGAATAATTTTCGGTGTTTTCAACGTTTTTCAGTGGCACCATCTCTTTTAGGCGTTCATTATATTTAAAACCAGTAAACTAATAACAAATTATTATTTTCGGCGGAAAAGTCTTGCCGTAACATTTTTCAAGTCAGTGATGGGTGCTTTTCAACATCAAAGTGCAGCATTTAATTAATACGTGAACTTGAGAGTTTTGAGAATGAAAAAAAGACACAAAATTTTGGAACGCGTCGTTTGAGGGTCGGTACGTTCTTGCATACCAAGAATTGAACTGAATCTTTTCGATACAAATGTTAACAGTGCTTCTTTTTATTTAATATTATGTTCGTTAAATGTTTTTTCAGAATGTCTCGATCTCTAAAAATTCATGGTGATGTTTCAAGGCAAAATACCCACACCTTTCCGAAAAAAAATTTTCAATTCGATTTATGCTGGCACATTCACATTAGCCTTTTCTTCTATTAATGATTGAGCCATATTCTAGTTTTCATAAATTTTCAATACCATTTTGTATTAACTTTGTTCGGATGTATGCGACATACAAAAGGACTTGGTATAGACCCAACTTTTATTATACCCCACGCAATTTGTGGTACATTATATGTTAGGCTTGTGCGGACATATGCAATCCGAAGAAGGACTTCAGATAGAGAAGCTTTTCGTTATACTGATCGATTCAGAATCATTTCATGGAGAAACAACAATTTTCATAATTTTTCGACAAAAGGGCTAAGTAATAGTATGTCGGTATTCAAAATGGGATGAAAACTCTGGACCGGCTGGGGTATTTATTTTAACTCCCTTTCATTTAACCATTCCTGTGGAAGCTAAAGATTTAGATGGTGAAAACGTCGAATTTCAAATACTTCATGGTGAAAATTGGCTCATAATAGTAAATTGACAAAAAATCTACCTTGCCGAATTTGGATCGCGCAGGCCTACTACAAAAAAATTAAGCGAACCTACTTTGAACCACATGGGTCTGTCTCTTTCCGCACTCCGTATAAGGTAACTCATGATCCCTTAATATTTCATAGGAGCGTTTCTGCAAAAACAAATTAACTGTAGGGAATTTGTGTCACATAGATCGAACCTAAGCTCTTATATGGGGAGAAAAAGTAAGCTTCCAATATGCGGGCTTTACATAAAATCGCGGCTTTCTTTTTGGTGTATTATTACCAAAATGAGCGAAGAACTGTACAAGG
>NW_023998464.1:6816710-6842002 GCF_014805625.2 Glossina fuscipes | reverse complement strand
GCATAGCAAAACCTTCCTGGCCGTTAGTCCTGGTTTGACCACCGTTTGAGGTGCTTCACCGCTCTTTGACCACGATCGTTTTCGCACAGGGTTGTCGTATGTGATCCATTTCTCATCTCCAGTCACCATCCGTTTAAGAAATGGGTCTATCTCATTTCCTATGGCCAAGGCTTCGCAGATGGAAATTCGATCCATCATGTTTTTTTCTGTTAATTGGTGTGGCACCCAAAAATACACATTCACATGTGCTTATCAATTTGTTCCAAATATATACGCGTTTGCAGACGATGTTTTTTTTTTTGTTTTGAGAAAAATGTTATCGTCACTTACTTACGAAAAACTGATTTAATAAAACTGTGAATATCAAAACTTTGATTGCTTTTTGTGGTTGCTGGCAGTGCAATTTATTTCTGAATTCTTACATTTACATTCCTTGATTTTATAATTAGCACTTCATCTACGAAATAGATTAAAGTAGATAAAGTTGTTCGTAATAACGCGAACGACACATGGCACATTCAACAAAGCATATATATTTTGGCCATTAAACGGATGACGCTTAATCTGTGAAACTGATTCCAAAATACCAAACACATAAGCGTCAGACTTAGCCAGGATGCTAATAAAAATATCTTTAATTATCTGATAAAAAAAAACATTTCAAAAGAAATAAGAGCCTCCTGCGGGGATGTCGTCGAAAAAATGATCCGATCACTCGTAAGTGTACGAAATTTCATCACAATATCTCAAAAATTGCGGTCTATCAATCGAACACAAGACGACTGGGAAGATACACGGACAGACAAGCTTAACTCGGTTCAGAAAATGTTTCTAAATCGATTACTATAACAGAAGGTAGAACTATCTCAAGCCCTTCTGAGTGTTATGTACACCCGCATAAAGTTAATATGCCTTTGTACCAAAAGTAATGTAGGGTATAAAAGAAACCCAATAGACTATTCTTATCAAGCTTTTACCAGCAAAATAGTAACCTCTCTTGGGGTAAAAGTAAATATGATATAGGACACTTAAAACTACTACGGGACCTTCTAAATGATGACATCCCTTCCATATGATATGCATCCAACAGTTCCAGAAAAGCAACAAAAAGATTCAGGGTTATTGGTATCTTCTAAGGTAATGTTATCTGAAAACGTTTACTCACGCTCTGCTTAGAATATTGTCTTTGTGTTGATCAGAATTATAATTTAAGATAGTTTGAAATGAAAAAGCACCAATAGTGTGTCGAAATAGACTTATTTCTTTTAATTTTTGCATAGTTCGTGCTTCATATGAACGTAGACACTCTCAGTTCATCTTTCTTCGTTAGTTATTCAAATTTTTACGAAGATTTTTTCTCCCACACGAGTAAGACGGAGGAAAGAGAAAAAGATTTGGAGGTGACCGCATCAAAAAGGATGCGTGTTCAATCAGTAAGTATTATTTTACCGAATCAGTACTCATTATAGCTACGGCTGCAGTAAACTCTACCGCATAGAAATCTGAAGTCACAAACACTCGCTTCATAGTCATGATTCTGATCTACTCGGTTGCTATAGGGCCATACGTATATAGGCTTTAAAAATAACATTATTGACTGTGATCTCTACAATTCAATTTTATCAATTTTTCTCGATTTTGTTTATCAACGTAGTCTTGCTCAGTCCAAGACTCCTCCAGACTTCTCATTACAATACATTAACGGCTTTTTTAAAGTGCGGTCTCTATCAGGACCTACAAGGTAGACTTGAGCTTCTCGCGGGAACATAGCTTTTAGATCTGCAAGCAAATGGTAGTTACTTGGGGCCAGATCAATTATTCAATTTGACCATTATAGCCATCGATTTGTGACACGTAGACATCGAATTTGCTCTGCAGTAAGTTAACTCGACGTCCATCTGAAAAAAGTTTTCTCCTGCCCACTTTCACACATCTTAGTAAATATATTATTTTTTTATAAATTCCGTTGTAACTGCGCCTTTCCCTTATCAAGAATAATTTTCGGTGTTTTCAACGTTTTTCAGTGGCACCATCTCTTTTAGGCGTTCATTATATTTAAAACCAGCAAACTAATAACAAATTATTATTTTCGGCGGAAAAGTCTTGCCGTAACATTTTTCAAGCCAGTGATGGGTGCTTTTCAACATCAAAGTGCAGCATTTAATTAATACGTGAACTTGAGATTTTTGAGAATGAAAAAAAGACACAAAATTTTGGAACGCGTCGTTTGAGGGTCGGTACGTTCTTGCATACCAAGAATTGAACTGAATCTTTTCGATACAAATGTTAACAATGCTTCTTTTTATTTAATATTATGTTCGTTAAATGTTTTTTCAGAATGTCTCGATCTCTAAAAAGTCATGGTGATGTTTCAAGGCAAAATACCCACACCTTTCCGAAAAAAAATTTTCAATTCGATTTATGCTGGCACATTCGCATTAGCCTTTTCTTCTATTAATGATTGAGCCATATTCTAGTTTTCATAAATTTTCAATACCATTTTGTATTAACTTTGTTCGGATGTATGCGACATACAAAAGGACTTGGTATAGACCCAACTTTTATTATACCCCACGCAATTTGTGGTACATTATATGTTAGGCTTGTGCGGACATATGCAATCCGAAGAAGGACTTCAGATAGAGAAGCTTTTCGTTATACTGATCGATTCAGAATCATTTCATGGAGAAACAACAATTTTCATAATTTTTCGACAAAAGGGCTAAGTAATAGTATGTCGGTATTCAAAATGGGATGAAAACTCTGGACCGGCTGGGGTATTTATTTTAACTCCCTTTCATTTAACCATTCCTGTGGAAGCTAAAGATTTAGATGGTGAAAACGTCGAATTTCAAATACTTCATGGTGAAAATTGGCTCATAATAGTAAATTGACAAAAAATCTACCTTGCCGAATTTGGATCGCGCAGGCCTACTACAAAAAAATTAAGCGAACCTACTTTGAACCACATGGGTCTGTCTCTTTCCGCACTCCGTATAAGGTAACTCATGATCCCTTAATATTTCATAGGAGCGTTTCTGCAAAAACAAATTAACTGTAGGGAATTTGTGTCACATAGATCGAATCTAAGCTCTTATATGGGGAGAAAAAGTAAGCTTCCAATATGCGGGCTTTACATGAAAATAGTTTGTACTTTTTGGTGTATTATTACCAAAATGAGCGAAGAACTGTACAAGGCGAAGTGGTGTAGGATACGGGGTGGGCGTTGCCCGAACAAAAGGAATGTAGCGTCACTACAACGACTGAACTTGTAAACCAACGATCGGGATACCATGAAATTTTGCCACATTCCTTTTACTTATTAGTACCACTTGAACATCTACGGGTCTGCGAATAGTGATCTGTATGCCATCCTATAACCTTATTGAACCATATGTTATTTGCTTGGCCTACACCTTATCTATCTGTAGCTATACACTGAAGCAACATAAGAAATGTTAACGAATATTAATGAGGATCGCTTATAAAGTTTGATACGAAAGTGAAGTCTGTCGATACACTTATTAGTATATTTATGATTGAAGTTGGTGGGATATTTGCTTGAGAAGTCCTTTCAAAGGGAACACAAATTATTTATTCCATAAAATTATGTGAGGCGTCATTAGCTTCCCTGCAATAATTTAAAAAAAGAAATGATAATTTTTTTCTTCACATTTTACTTTGCATTTTCTAAGGATTTGTAAATTAATGTAAATTAATTTCTTTGTAATGTTTGCTCTTGTTTCCTATTTTCTGCATCGCTCCTTGCCCAAAGTTAAGCGGTAAAGTTTACGCCAAGTTTAGCTTCTATAAAATGTCATTAGTTGAATTCGTTTTATTTAACCAAGACAGCGGTTCAGCGGAAAAGTTAAGTAACTACGAAAATTGTAAAGGATTTTACGTTTAAAAAATAATGTGGACAAAGCAAGTATAACAACAACACGAATTAAGAAGCGGCATCGTGTCGAAAAGTGCGATAATACACCAAAAACCGCGTGACAACTGTGGGACAATGTCTGATGGCAGACATTACTATTTCCCTTAGCATTACTGCTGATGATAGTTGCCTGAGTAAATGACAAAAAAAAATTTTCGTTAGAAATTTTTATTCATTTATTAAGAGACAAATGCGTTGCTGCTGACAACGCAAAACTGATTTTGTTATGCATGTCAGCACTTGTAAACTGCTACATAATGCGAATACGAATATGACTGTAAGGGGAGATTAACTCAGTTCATAAAACGACCGATTTATCATTTTGTCGCAAGGACATTTTTTTATTTTCACACACACACACACACATATATATATATATATGCAAACATACATACATACATACACACATACATACATTTATATATAACTTTATGTATACATGTATACAAGAGATGTTGTTGTGGTTGAATAGCTATCTTTTGTAAGACATCACAGTATCCTTTCTTTAAGCTTTATTAAAGCAGGGAAAAACTATCAAACAATAATCGGAGTGTCGAGGGATGTTTTCGAAAAGCGTGACGGCGTAAATGAACGAATCTAATGCCATAACAGTAATGACGTCATACATATTACGATGATTATCAAGACAATCTTAATCATCTGCTTTTTTGATACGATAACACGCAACTTAGAAACTAAACTTTGCTTTAACATTCGTAATGTTTTCAAAGTCGAAAAGTGTCGGAAAAAAATAATAAGATTTGCCTGAAATGCGCTCTTTTTTGGCTTAGCAATAATGATGTAACAAATACCGTCAAAGAGTGACGCTACAGCAAACAAGAAAATTAGATTCGCCTCTGAAGTAGTCTTACACAGTCAGAGGGTATAAATATAACCAGTCACTCTTTTGAGGAATACTAATGAGACCTTTTCTTATAGCCGCATATGCAAAATTCTTAAGGTATTCCCAATGCGTATTTCTACGCATCACTTAAGTCATGCGAAATTCAATAAAGGAAAAAAGGACCCCTCGCGCATGAATGGCAATCTTAACAAGTGTAAATATTCGCTTCCGTGCTAACTTTGGAAAGCTTTCAACTGTCCAATGCATATACAGACTTATTCACTTGAAAAAGTATTGATAAAAATGCTAGCCAAGTTTTGTAATAAAGTTTGCCGTTTGTCTAACTAATATTTATTCACTAAATGAAAATAAATTTCAATTGCTTTTACTGAAGGAAAAAATGCAGGAATTGTTTATACGGCAATGAAAATAATCCCATGATGAAAATTTTATTCGCATCAGTCGGTTTTCATCAATACTTGGACTCGAAATAAGATTATACGGAAAATTAGCTTTTCATAATAATTGTCGAAGAAAAATGAATTATTATTTACCGTCTTAAGACGGTAAAGCGAAAGCGAACAAATCGAGGGAGATTGTAGAGAAAAAGCGGTTCGGAAATTTAGTTTGCTAACGATGAAACAATGAATTCTTTATGGTAATCTCCCTGCATTTCCCCATCAATTTTGCAGGCAGATACCTCTGAGCTCAGTTTCTCAGGCCCTGTCAAGATGTTGATCTGCAATTATGATTACATAAAAGAAAAAAGTTAAAACACCATTAGAGATTCATCATACTCCAGCGTTTCAATTCGCCCTCCGACTTCTTTGAGCATATTCGTTGCCTAAAACAGGGACCGGTGTATATCTGCCAATATCGAGTACTATCGATAGCTGCCGATTATCGACTCGCTGATATTTTGATAACATTTGGTACACTGATGCGCTTTCGCCGAAGCATGAACGCTATTGAGAATGGTTCGGATCGAACCGCTTTATCGACCACTTACCATATAACATTTTCTTTTGAGAATTAGTTACGTACGTAACTTTAGGGCAAAATAAGGTATTCAAAGCTGCGATCCGCTATCCGATATTAAATCTCCCTCAAAGCACGATCAATTTCTTCGATATCGGCAGCTGTGAACGGGGCCCCAGGTACTCAATATCACATTTTCAGGCACAGAGAGATAGAGGCAGCAGGCTGGAATGTTTGTACTCGATCGGTAAATATTATGCCTCTACCAACCGAGCATTCCCTATGCCTGCGACCACACGCCAAACGAACTTGAAATATGGTCTACCCCACGGGCAGGCTTAAACCCGAACGCTTCAATTTGATAGTTGCACTTCTTATCTACTAGACTCTGCTCGTCTTTAAAAATTTTTATCACTTCTATTGATTTCGAACTGATCATCAGCATTACCTCTTTGCGAAGTTTTCTATTATTAGTAAAATTCTCTCATCAGATCATAGCAAAGCACAACCTGCACCAAACAAAAACCTCATACTTAGTGTTTTAGCGAAAATGTATTGTGCCGATCCAGTTGGATAGATCTACACTCTTTGCGCGTGCGCTTATGTTTTGCTCGACGACCTTAGCGATTTATACACATTGTTTAGCTATGTTCGGGCGGCCATATTTAGAAATTTGCCAACAGAAAATATCGAATCAAATGATGATTGCGATGAAAACGAGGATTTAATCTAATTGGAGGAAAAGACTTTAAATGCGAATTTGTTGGCAATGTTTTATGTTATGTTTTTTTTCGGTTAAACAGCTTTTTATGCTGTAGTTTAATATGAGAAATGGCTAAGCTTTGCTTAAGTCGCTATTATTTCTAGCTTAGCTAATTATGGAAGAAATAATCGGCAAACATAAATAATAAACATACATTAAAAGATTTATTCATGTTGTTGTCTGTATTTAACAAAGGCAAGGAATATTATGTAATAGATATGTAATAAAAGAACCAATTAAGCATTTATTAATTTTAGCGTATTTTTTATGTATGTATTTAGTATATTTGTTCTACAGGTAGTGTAGAGTAGTGTAAGGGGATTCGAAGCATCCCGCATAGCCCTCCGTCTCCGTCTTACAATATTTCTCTGTCGCGAAGTTCGATCTTCTTCCGTCAAATTGTATTAAATGACGTCTCGAAGCTTTCTGTCTAATATTAATATATTGATTAACAAAAACCATTTTTTATTAATACTTAATAATGTATAATTTACCTTTCACAAATTCAAAACAAACTTTTTTTTGGGGCTTTGTTGGCATGTTGTTAAAGGGACTAGACCAATGAGTTCTGCAAAATGTTCCTTTTTTCCAATTTTTATCTTTGTGGCTAACTCAAACTTTTTGGGTTAAATATTTCCTGTTTTGTTTTTTTAAATTTTTTTTTTGTTAATTGGTTAAGCTGTTTGCAAGTAAATAACTTTATTTGAAATGTATTCTCTTTTCAGTTTTCAGCTGTTATCTCTTATCTCTGTGAGCTATTTGGCATTCGCATAATTTGACAGCTGTTGTCGGTACGTGAACATAAAAATCGATAGTCATTAACCGATGCTGCATGCTATCACGTACGCGGCGAAACTTTAAATAGCGGAAATCTTGATCTTACAAAAACAGAAGCCGCGGATAAAACTACTAAGTAGGCCCAGGCCTAAGTGGAACAAATCGCAATGTGCTAAGCCTCTTAAAAAATTTATCCACATACCAAATTCGATTTTAACACCCGAGGTGAAAGTACATATTCAACGGCAGCGTATCGTATGAAGTTCATTTTCAAGCGGGACTATAAAAAATATTGATACCAACTTCAGATAAAAACAAATCATCAACGTCGACTCAACTTAAAGCACAAGTACCCGTTTAAGTTTCAAAGATTGAGTTATAAGCCATCAAAAACTGCCGGGATCACTTAACTCAATAATTTAACAAATAAGTTAGAGTTTCGCATTTAAATAGCACGAGCATATCCAATCGTATAGGTTTTTTTCTTAACTTGGCAACAATTTAATTTAAATGTGTGTCTTTCTTAATTAAAACGCACTTTTTATACGTTTGCCACGTAAAGTATATGCATATTTTTAGTCTGCATCAAATTTTCAATCGTCGGACCGTCTATATGTCCGTGCTATGTTTGTCTTAAACATTCTCCTGGCTGCAAGAATGAAGCTATCAGTTTAAAATTAGTTAGAAACATTGGAAGTTCTGGCAAGCAACTTGATATTGGAAATGGTGCAAATCGATCCAAAAGCACACCTCCAGTGCCACATAATCTGAGAGCACTTCCGTTTTCCAAAGAGAAAAAGAATTGGTATTTTGCGGTAATTTTGGTATCAATGACAAAGAATGGCTTGGAAGACCAAAAAGTTCAAGGAGCATGAATTAAACGAAAACCCAGTTGCAATTCTCGAAGCACTTTCAAACTTTATACATCCATCTAGTTCACAAATTTCTGACTATTGTTAAATTCGAAATGCACCTAAGCGCGTTCGCCCGTTCGGAAAAATGAAGACATCATTTTCAAAATTGTAAAGAAATTGAGAAATATCCCGAATCGACCGAAGGACATGCCTGCAATGTAACAAAAACTCACAACAATTTGGTTTTCGTTCTTCATGAACTGCGATAGGCACACGCAGTATAAACTTCCACTTTTATTCTACACAAACATAAAGAAACAGCCGCACATCCAATATTATCGAGTATGAAAATTGAGTTCTCTCCCTTTTTTACAGCCGAATAGAAGTTTTTTACTTGGTGACTTTGATCTGCAAAAAGTAAACATTTCAATTGTCCTCATTGACTCGTCTTACAATTACTTGGAAACGTGTGTTTTGTGTTCAAACGAATGGAATTCAAATTCTTTACGGCAAATGGCGCAGCGATGCTCTTTATAGCTATAAGGTGGATTAACATATGAATGCCTTAGTCGCCGACTCGATTAACGCCATAAAACTAAAAGTGGAGAAAAGTGACGTTTTGACACCGTGTGTCTAGTAGCGACAGAAAACGAATTTTATATATACTGAACTTTTCATTGACCTAACAAAAAATTTTTTAATTAAATTTTTATTATGATTTACATTAGGATATGAATCGGCTTCGGGAAAAAAATTAGTTATTACATTTGATTAAAAAAGCCATTGTTATTATTATTACCATTGGTGAAAAAATGTCGTCAGTTAGTGTTGTTAATATTGTAATAAAATGAGTCTGCATGAAAACTAACCAATTCTAAAAATTGTAAAACCAAATATGGACTCATCATTGCGAAAAGGCTAACAACAATTCGCCGAACATATTGCCGAACGGGAAGGCAATCAAGAAATTTCAATCTTAATATTCGAACGGACACGACCACGAGACGCATTACAACTATAAGTTTCTATAAAGAATTTCTAAGTGGATCTCCTAAGAATCGCAAGTAAAGGTTGCGTTAATCTAAAAATCACAATTCTCTGCTTCAAATTTAGACTCAAAGGACCCGCGTAGCAAAATAAAATCGCCATGACGCAACTTTACGTACAATTATTTATTGCTGGAGCGACTTGTTTTGAATACATGCTGTAGGGAGTCAATGAAATTCTTTTGATATTAAAATTTTAAAAAAATTTCACAAAGGCGAGTTAAACGATTTGACAAATGAACCATTCGTGTAAGCCAATCCATAAGAGATGTTAGCATTTATTTTTTAACTTTATAAACATTTACGATTAATAGTTGACGTCAGTGATTCTAAGTTCTTAATAATTGAATGATCACCATAAGGAAATATAATTTTTATAACGCTATTAACTTAATGGGGGATCAAGATAATCACATTAAAACAGAACCCCGGCTTAATATTTTTCAAACATTTGTCAAATTAAATACATCTTCTGTGTGTTCCCTGGCGTAAAACTGTCCAGTGCAGTTTATGGCTTTACCGTGCAACGACTCACACTTCCTGAATGTTCAGAAATAATTCGAAAATTGTTATCGCTTGTTCACTAGGTTATTGGATCGAAATCACCGTTTCCGGTGATAAGAGAAATATCGTGATCATCAATAACAACCGCTACAGATCCATATTACGCGAGTTTCCTTCTTCAGACTTCGAGGTCATAGTGATGCTACGTGCCACACAGTTGATGATAAACTCAATTTACTCAGAGAAAAGTTGACTGACCCGATTATCCCTAAATTTGATTTTGTGAATTGTCTTCTGTAGCCGCAAAACTTAACAGCCAGGGATTTTCTTCTTTGGTACTACATCGAAGCCCAGCTCTATACTAACAAGCCACAATATTCGGAACGTTTGGAGGGGAACATTCGTCATTGGACAATGCGATTAACAATTGGAGCTGTCGTGTGTATCAATCCTTAAGCTTCAAAATAAAGCGTACACATTACATTGATGAATGGTTTTGTTTTTTCAAACTTCAGAATGCATTTCTCCCAATGGACTGCCCTTTCCTAATTCTCGGAAAAACTTTTTCTCTTTCGCAAATATAATTTTTAGGTGGATTAAATATTTTTTGAATAGATAGATACGCGTTTGCTAAGAAATTGCTCGCAATCTCGAAAAAATAAATGTAAAAACTTTACTTCGCAATTTTCGAAAAAGGTATTGCATATGAACGAATAAAACACATCCTAAGGCGATATTTAAGTATTGTGTTAGATATTTTGTCCATTCATTCAAAGTTCTTAACCGGGTAACAGCCTAAACCTCTTTGTGATGATGGCTCTTTCACAATACCTTGTAAAATTAATAATGCAATAAAAGATGTTATCTAATTATGAAGTGTGGACTACCATTATTCCATTCCTAATCGCGGCTTCAAAATTATGATGGGTTTGTAAGAATTGTTATAATATAAGTTTTATTTGTTTGAGTTGCCGCTAAAATTGTAATTTAAACTGCAAATTCTCGTTATTTATTACTCAACACACAACACAATATTTTCTATTTTTTTCATCATAACTTGTCAAAAAGAGTAAAATTGTTAATAATAATTAACGTTAATGTTAAAGAGTGTCTTAAAAGTGTAGCGGCATATTCTGATCTTGAAATTTTTGGCAAAACAATTTCGTTGTTTCATAATCAGTTCGCTGTGACGAACTAATTAATTAAAGTTTCAGACGCAACATATTCGCTAACCCTTCAAATGTCATAAACGGTTTTATATACCTTAGTGTCTCTTATGGTTAGTTTTTTTTCCTACGAGAAATTAAACTGAAATTGCGTACATACTTTTGCTTTTAGTACAAATTCTTCGAAATCATTGCCAGCCACAGTCTAATAGACTGTTTTTTCAATAAATATATGAATTACTTTTCTAGTCCCGCCTTTGTACCTGTGCTTTAATCTTTCGGAGAAGGAATTGCTTATAAACACTTTCATATTAAATTTTCTCTTCAAACCACAAGAAACGCTTTCAATTTTTAAAAGTTTTTTTTTTTTTTCCTGTTAGTATAAGAGTAGAATACGAAAAATTATATTTCAAAATGATTAGATAATGTCTGTTATTTAATCATTTCACATTGATGTTATGGTAATGAAGGTGAAAAGGAAGGAAATAAATGTATATTAAATTTTTTACCAAAAAAAAAAAAAAAATGTACAACGCTTGATAACGCTGTTAATTATAAAGCAAATCTATTTTCCTCAGCTTCCGCTCCGAAGTCAACGCTGGTGTTGACTTTGGTGATGAGTGTTGCTCAAAAGTTCCTACTTTCATTTCCGGGAAATGTTATTTCTTTCTTTTCTGTTTCTTTTTCAAGCAAATTATAAAAAAAGAGCACAAAATAGTGCCATATATGTATTTATTAGTAAGCACATTAAAGAAAACTTTTCAAAAGTTAAATAACAAATCATTTAATTTACCAAAGTTAAAGCGAAATATAACCATTTTATCTTTTATAAGGAACGTAAAAAGGATACATTACTAGCTTTCTGTTTTTTAATTCGTTTTTTATGAGTATTGCAATCTTATAAAGGCAAACATCCTTGTATATAAAAGTTAAAGATTCGAGAAAACAATAAAGTTTTGCGTTCGTTTACGCAATCTGACGTACAGGCGTATGAGTAATTTTAAGCACATAAGACAACATTTCGCATTATTGCTTGATCATACTCTCACCGCGCGGGCATATTAGATTTGTTAACGTTAGAAATACGCGTAAGACCAAATTTACGCGCTGCTCTTTGTACGCGTTTTCGGTATTGCACGGTTTTTAAAGACAACAAATTCAAATTGCAAAAGAAAAACATATGAGAAACACAAGCTTTGACTTCATATTCACTTATTTCTGTTTAATTTGAATTCATTGTTTCCAAAGCACTTATGGCATAAGGTACATTAGCACAAAAGTGTCAAAATCCTACTTATTATTTAAAATAAACACTTTATTGCTTTAATGAAATAGATTGAGACTTATTTAAGTACTCTTTTATTATTATGTTTGGTATACTTAATATATAATTAGAAAAGGCACATTTGCGGATGCTTTTCAAGCTACACTGTTTTAAATGGAAAAAATGTTCATTTGACATTTACACGATGTGTGTGAGATATCCGAAAACGATGCAAGACGCCCGATACATATGTATGTGCTTCCGATTAGCCCGATTAGAAAGCAAAATCACAAAGTCAATCAGCCATACATAAATAATGTGAGACAGTTGAAAATACTTTGTCGTTTCTACAATTGTCTACTCAGCGTTCTCAAATCGTGTGAATTATCTTCGATGCATTTGTTGCTCTACCTTTCAATCAACTTGCCAGGGTTATTAAATTCCGTCTTCGCCCGGCTATACTTGACTCGGCTCGTAATTTGACCTAGTAATGCACACACAAAGGTACAACCTCCGCGCTATTAATAATATGCTCAAAGGTTTCAAGTAAAACTGCAAATTAGACGACAAACTTTTTCCTTTATCTTTTGCCCGAAGCCTTATTGCAAATCCGTATCATCCCAACCGAGCTCGTTATTGAATTTTAAAATTAGAAAAAAAGTTTGTAGAGGCGCTTATGCAATAATGCGTTTATATAATATGATATCATTAGGAGCATATTCCGGACATCTTGCATCCATTATTTTATTGCGTTTTACGTTATGATTATTCCATACTAGGGTTTGCTCCACCTATTTATGTATACTTGTGATCTGCTTGACAACTGTTTACATTGTCAGATAGCTTTCATGCATTTCTTCTTGTTTTCATCTCGTTAGCTCTTCACTCTCCTGAAGAAACGATGCTCGTAAGAGCAAACTTTTGAAAAATTCAAAGGATATTTAATGTGCATCTTACCAGGAATAAATTCTTGTGTTCAGTTTACGCAATTTGTATTCAAGGTTGACCTTCCTCTTGCATATATCATGCTTAGAAATTGTATGGCTCAGCTGTATCGGAACAAACCTTGTCATAGTTGGATGCGCGAGTTATTGGAGATTTTGACAGTTTAACGCCTTAAAAGCGAATTAATTGTTCATAATAACTAAATGCGAACATTTCTATGCACATACACATAATTACATGATAGCGTATACTTCTGTGTATGTGCGTGCATATTAAAATGTTGTGGTCGAGACTTTGCTTTGTTTAGCGATGGTAAACACACTGGCATGTTAAATGAGATTTCATGTGCACTTGCAAGCTGTGTAGCTGCGGATGTACATGAAACATAAATCAGCACGTTTTGGTGTCTAATCTGTTATTACACTTGTTCCTCGATTAAAGAACGGGTTTTTGTAAACTCGCTTATGGAACTTTTATCAAATGATATTTTCAGAGCTTTTCAGAGTTTTACCGTCCCGAACACTTGACGTAAAGGCTCTATCTCCGTGATTACGATGAATTTTTGTAAAATAATACTCGAATCGATACATTTATGGACATAGCATGTCGGAAATATGTTATGAATATTCTAAGAAAATGAAAATTAAGGATTATTTAGCTCGTATAACCTGACGGACTTGTCGGTGGCGATGTCTACCGGTTATATTCGTAATTTAGCAGCGACAACAATTCCAATTGTGTGTGTTCGCCCACAGAAACAAGAAAATTTTATAAATAAATAAATATATACATATGCATATACATGCATATAACAAAAATTTGAAATTGCTCACATGTACAAGATAAACCATCTAATTCTGGCAGATACAGTCGCATAATTTGCCATATTCGGAATCCCAGCAAACAGGTATGCTCAATTTCGCGTCATAAAAGCTGGAACGACACATCATAAATTTGATAGATTGGATAAATGTAAAAAAGTAAATATTATTTATATAAACGCATACGATCGGTCGACCGGTTAGCGCAACTAACAGTCTGTTATTAGTTACACTCTTACTCTTTCTCTCTCTCTCTCTCTCTCCCTCTTTCTTTCTTTCTTTCTTTCTCTCTCCCTCTCTGTGTGTCGCTTCGTGTCACCTTCTCGAATTGTTTATGTTATTTTCAGTTTATTTTTTTTTTAAGTTGAACGAAAAATTCTTTCGCTTTATTAAAAACAATAAACACTCTTTTATTTCGAGGAATATTCGGCGAAATCAATTCAATTTATCTCTTAAGCTCTTAACTTATTAGACAAATTAGAAAATTATTCAATGTATAAATAACTTTTATATTTACAATTGAATAAGTTTCCGTTATAACATAGATGATCTATTTTATTGCATGTGTGAATCGAGTCTAGTATGACCTAGTTGACAATCATAGCGATCCTGAGCGAGTATAGAGTCAACAAAACAGTTGAGTTCCTCTGACTTAAAGGATATATAGTATTTGCAAAACGATCTAGATCTAAAAAGACATTTTCACCACTGAAGGCACGAGCTAAACGAAAACAGTCGGGCTGGGTGCTTGTCACTGCATTCCAACCGTTGGCTGCCCTAGGTATAACGACATTTTTAATAGTATCGTTCTTGCCAACGATTTTAGGAAATGCAATTTGATTGTAAGCCTCCAGATAGTTAGCTCGTGCCTGTTTAGTAAAAAGTAAAAGACATGTATTCTGGAAAACGTGAAACTCGTAACGCACAGTTGAGTCATCGAAGGAATGCATCCTCAATTGGCATAATCCCACCTTAAGCATCTTTTTTTCGTCAGAAAAACGAGTTGAGTGAAGAAAGGCTTAGTAGTACTATCTTAAAATTTATGAGGCAAGGATTTTATTGAACTTATCAGAGAGCGCCACAGAACGCAGTTCCAAGGCCAGGTACCTCTAGTTTAGTGTTTTAACGAAGTTGCAATATCTTTTCGCTTTTTTACTTCTAAAGACAAAGTACATTGCACCCACAAGTTTTTATTGCCTCCCCTAAGGCATACAGCAATAAAATTGAATACGAATCCCTTTAATGTGTAGTCTTTTCTTTCATTTGTTGTTCATAACTGAAGTTCGTGTCAAAGGTCGAAAAATTTGCTTGAAATATATTTTATATAAAGGTAAAGGTTTCTATGCCTATTCATTGGTCTGAATATGTTCAACCTAAGAATGGAAAGCGCCAATGCATGAAAAGATTGAGATGAAAACATACTACCAATCAAAAATAAACTATCCTTCGGAATTGCATGTAAAAGGAAAGTTGCCAAGGGTATACAAATTTTTGTTTCATCGCATTTCATTTTCCATCAACTTGTAGCGGAACCCAGCTGGATTAAACTGCCACAATCTCTCTAATTTGCAGAAGGACCCCAACGTGCTTCCTTGAGAAATTGAAATTTCACAATCGCTGTTGCACTAATTAAATATCCTTCAAATGACGACTGTGTTTGTAAATTGGAATAGAAACAAAATTACAACATAGTTTAAGGGAAATATTCCAGAGTTAGCAGCAAAATGTTTGTTGACATATGTTTGCGTTGAATATATAAAAAAAAAAAAAAAAAATTTTATTTACAAAAAATCTGCATGTGTTGGATGCAAAATATTCTTGTTGATATTTAGAAAATGAAAATTAATAATTTCTTCCTGTTTCCCTTTCTGTTTTTCTCTTTCTCTCCAGAGAATGCTGCATGAATGAAACATGCATGCATTTGTCATGAGAAATTTTTATTTTCGGATTTGGTTTATTTATTTGATTTTACATATTTCGAAACGGAAAAGAAACGGATGTTCATATATTTTAAGGTACTCTGCACACATTTGCATAGAAGAATTAAATTAGTTTGCATATAAATAAAATGTTCCTAGTTACGAAAAGACGAAAAAAGATGAAATGACAAAAACGTAAACTCAATCGCAACAAAAACAACGACAAAAACAACAACAACAGTATGAACAAGCATCTAGAGAAACATCAACGAAAACTAAATTAGAAATAGACAATCGAGCAAAGACACGAGTAACAGGGGTATGTATGTATGCATGCATGCACATGTGCATGGGTACGACGACGCATATGCGTAAGTTCATTGCAATTGAATTAAAAAATAAACAAAAACACACCACAACTCGACTATCAACAAAACAATCTTAAATTTCTGTGGAACAGTTGTGAAAACTTTCGTTGTTTGTTTGCCAAAAATTTTCCTATTTCCATTAAACACTATGGCGCTGTAATGGAGAGCAACACTTGTTTCAAATGGCTTAAATAATAACATCATCACACTCATAATCTTCATTTGCAGTCATTTTAAAAATTAATTTTCAAAATGTTTACGGTTGAATTTGTAAAAGCTCCCTCTGTTTAATAAAGTAACCATAAACCGCATGTGATGATCAAAATTGAAGCAAAAATACAATAAACAAAAAAAAAAAAAAAAAATTAAAAACTAAACCATATCCAATTAAGGTTTGAAATTTGTACGAAATGAAAATTTGCAACCTCTATCAAACTTGTCGCCTAGAAATTCAAGTCATACTTTACTTATGACCACATTTGTAACAAATAAAAATGCGTTCCAATGTATACACATCCGTGTTATGTGTTTTTTACGCTGCGCTTTAATTACGCAATTGTACACTATTTTCGAACTATTGATCGTCTTTTAAGATAAAAAAATTTCTGATCGCCATACGAATCGATTTCGTTAGCTGTAGTGTTCACTACACAATTGAAATGGGAAGATTACCTTTTTTACGTCTTTAATATATGGCCATAATCCAATCTTGGTAATCTTAATGGAGGAGGACTAAACAACTACTCATAGGAGTAGTTTCTGAAAGAAACTCCCTTTACTTTACAAGTTTTACGCGCCCCTTCAAGAAGTTGCAAACTAAAATGTCATCCAAGCTATATATTGCTTTTCGACCGGTCACCAACTGTTTAAAAATTGCTTATAAAATGCACCTCATCGCCAAATTTACAAATGGCATAACTCAATTCATTGTCATCATTATGCGAAAGCCATTATACTCCATCAGTAGTAAATGTTAGAATTTCGCTCTTAAGTGAATGTAGTTTCCTTTGGTTTCGAATATTGTTGAGCGAACAAAACCATCAATTAGTGCTGCTATAAGCATTAGCATCTATATAAATAAAATTGCAGTGAATAATTATATTTGCCTGCACGTCTAATTAACGACATAAATCACACAGAAAGAGAGAGAGAGAGAGAGAAAAAGAGAGAGAATTATCTAAATTACAAAATTATTCTTTATCCCTAAAACTTAAGATATATCGAATCCCCATTTTCCCATATTCCTGATTGTTCGAACAAAATATTTAAATATATATGTGTATATATTAGGAAATATTGAGAAGTGCACTTCGCTATAAAAAAAGGTTGAAACTGCGCGCAATTCTCAAATGATTCCAAACTGTCAGGTGGTTGGTGCTGATTACCGCCCCCGCTATTCACTGACAGATTGCGTGCCGGTCTTGCTCCACCAGTTGAAAAATTTCATCGACTTTTTCGGTGACTGCGAAGTGACATCGAAATTTCCAGAACGAAGTGGATCAATATACTTCTGGGTCCTCAACCTAAACTTCAAAAACAAATTTTTTTTGCAGCGTTCTTACCTTTTTTATAGTCGAAAAGCGTCATATAGCGTATTTCTTCAGATATTCCACTTATTTTTGTATCAATATAGCTTTTCACACGATCTAAGAATTACAAAACTATCAAAACTAACAAAAAGGCTGAGATGTTATCTTCTAAACACAATTTCCTTTGAGACAATCCGGTGAGTGTTGCCCGATATATAGGCATCAACACCGGAAAAACCCTCGGAAAATTTTCATTATGACCTATTATATGTATACATATATATATTTTCTTACTACGGACATTTTATCCGTACTTATCGGTTCAAATGGAGCAATTGATATTTATATGATTCGTCGATATGATGCTCAGTAGTTTGTAGTACCTAAAATTGATTACCCCAATAGTCAAGAATCATTTTGACAATATCGTTACGCAAATGGCGCATTATCTGCGTCATACAGCTGGCAATTGGCGAAAAGATTAAAAATAATTGGCAAAAAATTTAGCAGGAAAACGGAGTAACCGATTAAAAAAATCGTGACGAATTTAAGTAATGGTAACTTGCTTGTCAAAGGATATATAAGCAGAATATGAAGCAGAAAGTGATTCGAGAGAGCCAAGTGAAAAGAGTTGAATTGCAATAATCGACCGGTTAAGGCCAGGGCAAGAATTATAGTGTTGCAAATGTAAGTTCCTGTAAATAATTTGCGAGTAGATCTGCTAAAAATTCATTAGATTATTCTAAACATCACAATTCAGTGATGCGAACTTCATCTCTAAATATAATAAACTAAAGTTCATGATAGAAAATATGAAGGTTACATTTCGTTGTTGGTGAACTATTGCAACTAGACAAATATAAATGTATGGCCGGGATTCTTACCTTTACCCGATGAGTTTTTATTCGGGCTATAAGGATCCTTGCATGTAAAACATATCCATAAATTTTGATTTTGACTTGTCAAAATTTAGTTAAGTTAGTTAGTTAGGGAATTTACGATATTTTACATTCCACTGATTTTCCCAAGCAGTTTATTAGTCTCTTCTGACTATCGTAGCCAGCTTGTGTACTGTAAGTAAAAACGGAATGAAATGAGAATATCATATCTCGTCATTCGAACTGGATCAACTCGATACGAACCGAAGCTTAGTGGAGGAGAAGATTACACATTCACTTCTTTGTGGATCGAACAGCCGACTAGGTAAAAGGCTACTGTCCGAAATAAACTCCCTCATCAACCGCCGGGATTGCATTCTATTGGTACCGAATTAGGGATTAGGGGGAAAGAAGACCATCCGTTCCATCCGATAACCACTGACGATAGATCGTTTAAGTTAAGCGTAAATTTTAAATTTTTAGCCGCTAGGGTCTTTCATTATTATTCGAACTATGTATTTTAGTTAGTGACATAAGTTAATTAATAAAAGAAAATTGGATTATAACGTCAATAGATATTAGGATTTTATTTAGGTGAGGGATATAAATAACGAATAACGAAGGTAAAGACTTCTGGAATAGCCCCAGCATTAATTTATTAAAAGGTAAATTTTTCCAACTTGGGAAAATTCCGTTCTTCACAGTGTTGTTCGTCGTGAACTTCACCGCGACGATATATGCAAATTATCGATGTCACTCTAACACTTATTGGCTTATTAACTGTATTCCCCAGCCTGCAATAAATAAATTAACATGTCCAAGATTTGGCTATATAAGTGTGATCTTCTTTTTTTCTAGTTTCGGGTCTTCTTTGCCGTTTTCTTTTTTATTCATTGAATAAACTATTAAAGCAAAAACAAATACGCTATATTCAACAGACGAGATATTGTTCCCCATTCTCCTAAAACGATGTCTTTAATAGCTCATAACTCGGACAAACGAAATCTCAATAAAATAATCATTTATCGCAAAGTTTTTTTATTAATAAGGCCTTGTAAGCTCATGCTTTAAGACTTTAGTTTCAGAATTTAACAATAATAATAGTATGGCCAAATATGGCTAAAATAAAATGCCTAAATTAATAATAATAATAACAAAAATAATAGTAACATAAAAGATCGAAAAATGTATTGTAAAGTTTTCAGGAAAGAGGCCATTATGCATTTCCAGTAATCTGAACAAAATAATCACATTTTCAATATCCTGTCCAAAGCGTAAAATAAATAAATTTTTAGTTAATTTTTCCAATTTATTAAAGGTAAAGGTATCCTTAGTGTCATTTTTACATAATTAAAAGCGAAAAAAAACAAATTTTCGTACTAGGTAAAGCAAAGTTATTTACTTTTATGGCGGAGATCCGACATAGACACGAGTATACAGAATCGTAACAGAAAAAACTTTTTCAATCATCTATTCATCAATCGCTGATAGAATAAAGAAAATACTTACAGATCGGAAAATCTGATAAAGCTTAACACGTTCGCGGGCTTCAATGATATAGCATTCGTTTGCATTGTGATGCAAAATGACATGTGTGCCTTAGCATGCAATTTTATTTATTTTTTATTATTTTATTTATTTTTAGACAACTTCAATATATTAATAATAATTAGTTAAAAAAGAGGTCCAACGTCGTCGTGGATGTTATCCCATTCATTATATATACGCAATTATATTCGGACCACCCATGTAAAATATATTTAATCAGATTTCGGATATCACATCCAATTTTAAAATAAATCGACTGTCATTTGTCGCACATCACTGTAATCATTGCTATTCGCGTGCATTAAGTAAGCATGATAAGGTAAATTCCTAATAGTCCGTCTCCAATTCATTATCTAAACGAATCAAATAACTGTCACCAGTTTTAATAAAAATTTAGTTACAAAAATATAAAAAGTATATCTTTTTAAATAAATTTAGTTTTAAAGAAATTTTTAATAAATTTAATTACGATAATCACTTATTTAATAAAATGTATAAACATAAAAATTACGTAAATTTTTTATAAAAGCAATTTCCATAATTAGTAAAACAAAAATGACTGCCATTCGTCGTAAAATGCCGTAAAATAAATCGCGTTAGTAAGGAAGAATTTAAGATTTTAGAAAAACTCCACCAAAACGAATAAAAGTTGAATTCGCCAAATAGTATTCTTTATTCAGTTGCATCCAAATCCAGAAGAAAGAAAGAGAATACGCACCACTAATTATTGAAGATTGAATCACGTGTATTTTGTGTTGAGTTAAAAAGACTTACACCATTAAACGGTTAACAAAGTCACTTGCTTAAATAACCAAATGTGCAGAGAAAGAAAAGAAAAAGTTGTCCGTTAGAATAAGCTACAAAAAAATCACGCATCCACGCATAGATTGGTGTCATCTAACGGTCGCAACAGAATACGATTAACTGGTGTTTCTTTTATCAAGTGTGAAACAAGTGTCAAAAATATCAGGTGTTTTCATAAACAAATGTGGTTTAATTATTCCAAACATATCGAGCCTTTTTTGATCTCAAAACCAATTATTAACAGAAAAGTTGAGATTATTAGCAAACAACCCTGCTAATCCATGCATTTTACGGGGGAAACTCAGATTTTTTCGCTAAATTTTAACGCATAAAAACAGAGATGTTAAGATATTTAAAGGCAAACGTGCGTAAAGGCGGAGATGTTAAATTATGTTGAAAGCCTAATCGAAATGTTAAAACGCTAGGCGAAACGTTGGCTTTGCATTTTAACATCTTTGTTTTCTGCTAAGTTGGACAAAATTCTTTATGACGCTATCTTAGAATTTATTCTCTGGCTAAATTTATAATAATAATAATAACTTTACAAGTTAGCCTAAAAGTAGACCGCTATAATTTTTTTTTATTATCAAATTAAACAAAACATTAGCTAAATTTTCTGCTAATTTACAGAACGAACATATTACTCTATACTATTTACAGAGCGAACGTAATGCCTTATGCTAAATTACAGAAAGAACGTAATACTCTATGCTAATTTGCAAAGCCATCGACAAAAGTCCACAATTTGTTCCAAATTCTCTTTTAATCAATAAAAACATCTGTTGAAAATTTATACAAACAAACAAACAATTTGGCAATTTGACAACAAAAACAACAGTAGTAATGAATAATAGTGAATAAAGCATGTAAATAAATAAAATAAAGTGAAAATAAAGTGAAAATAAATAAACCGTTTATAAAAGCCGTTTATAAAATTGCGGTTTTTCTTTACTTTTTAACTTTAAATTAATTTACACCTGAAGGTAGGCAAGCAAAGCGACCGTTAAATTCCCTGCTAATTTACAGAGTGAAGGTAATACTCTATGCTATTTACAGAAAGAACGTAATACTTTATGTTAATTGTAAGGCCGACGGCAAAAGTCCCCTAATATTATATTTTTTATTACTTGGCAACGGTATTTGTCCAAATTAGAAAACTAGTTATGACAACGGAGCGTTAGCAACGCAAACATAGAATTGATTGTATCAGGACTACTTTTTGAACATTTAACAGACTGAATAGCGTTTTCATTTGGTAGAAAGCAATATCTAGTTAATATGGTTAATACCATAATTTCAAATCATATAACGTAAAAAAGATTTAAATTAGTGCAATAAAAACATGGATTAGATAAATTTAGTCTCGCCTCTATTTCTTCTACGTTCCAGTCTTTTTATTTTATTTCTTTGTATACGTACAAAACCATACCACTTACCAACCTTCTAATCAATTTCCTAATATTATATAGGAAATGTTTGTTAGTATCTCGAAGAAAAAATGCATTGGTTACTTATAGCATAGCATAATATAGCATCCTAAAGTTAAAAGGGTACAAAACCATTGGGATACATTCATTTGTACTTATGTCATCTCTTTTTTCGACATATATACACACATATTACATATGTCCAGTAATTTCGTTCACTTACCAATATTTTCAAGTGTAAGTAAATGTCTAACAAAAAAAAAAAACCGCAAGAAATTCATTTGAATTTTTATTACTTTTGAATGCTTGGCTTGACTTAATACGATTTTCAAATTTGGAGTAAAACTAAAAGATTTCACACATTAAACGGTTCAAATAACAGAATTGCGTTTATATAAAGAGAAGTCAGGTAAATAGTTTTTTACATTAATTAATTAAAATGTACTTAGGTTTGAATTGCAAAAAATAAAATGAAGTTAACAATATCTTGGATCATCATTATAATGTAGACTTTACAAAGCGGAATCAAATCGAATTACTCTGAAACAATTTATCTGGCATTTGTGAAGAGTACATCTAAAATTCCTTCGGGAATATATATCGTTTATGAGTTTTATATTTCCGTTCGGTTCATCGCTAATTTGATATTTCTGCTAACTTCGACTGCATATAAAGACTGTATTTCTGGCAATCGAATGACTTTGGAATGTATCATCTTACATTAATCTGACGTGTTCGTTTTGTAATCTTCTAGATATCTGCATCCTCCTTTGTCATCGTTTGGCCGTTACACCCAAAGTTAGGTAGGCTTTTTTCAATTTGCGTTGTTTTAAATTTAAAAAATCCAGAAATTTACATTTACATTACGTTATTGTAAGAGCTGCCGACTACTACTTGAGATGGAATCGCGAAAAGCTATCGTGTTTGTAACATATTCCAGAAGTTCTATTATAAAGGGAACATAGTCATCAGGTCACTAATCCTTCTTTGTTTTCCTTTACAACAAAACCTAATTAGTGCGAAAATGCACCTTCCGGTAATTGCCCATCATCCACAGATAGTATCCATCTCCTTTTGCGGCTTGATTCCATTTATTCAGATGCTTATCTTTTGAATTTTGGATCATATCCAGGGAACACGGTGTAGTAGCCATCCTTGTTGTAACATATTTTGCGCCGGCACTTCTTATCTACATTACGGCAGATATGATAAATGTTGTTTTTAATGTGACAAGAGCCACGGGTGAATTCAATCAAAATTTGCAGGGATATTTACCTTGGCTGCGGAATTTTAAATGTCTTTTATATGCTTTAACTAGCACGAATGTACCTTCTAGGCATCGCAATTGTGTTTAGCGCCCAAAGTCGATAACTTTATTTCTTTGCATTATTGGAGGATTTATAGGATATTTAATTTCTAACGTAGCTTTATTTTTTTTAATAAATGTATATTTTCGTATAAGATTTTTTATTTTTTAGGCAGAATATGATTTATAACTTATGTTTCTACTTATGGAATTATTAATTAATTATTAATCCATGCAGACGTTCAAGATGTGAATGCAAGATTGAATGCACTCATACATCTGTCTCGTACATTGTTAAAACCGTGAGTAAATTGAGAGCGCAAAACACCGGTTAAAAGCAGAAAATAAGTATTGCGATAGAAACAAGATGAATGTGAAACACTCCTTGGCATTTATATGTATAAAATATATTGATAGAATTATACAAAATTTATGATTGTGTTTCACAACTCATTCTAATTTATTTTATTTTTTTATTTCTTTACTTCATTATATATTTTTTTTGTTTACTTGGTCTTGATTTCGTTCGATCTATGAAGAGTACCTGCAGAGAAGTTTCCCGCCTTTCCTAATGTTCTTACGTTTAAGTAGAATGAATGTATATACAAACTGCAATATTCCCTACTGCAAGTTTGGCAGTACGAGGGCTCTGTGCACTTATTTGCGGAACTTTTGAGTTAGGTTCATCCGCCTCTAAAGCTGCTTCTTGTCCGTAGCTATTATTTGAAGCTACGACAGTAACATTTTCTCTGCTTCCATCGTCCAAAATTTCATTATCCACAGAGGTTAAATTGTCGGCGTTGGAAACGAGTGATGTTGTTTTGTCCCAGCTGAAGAAATATCACTTTTCGTACTAGTGCCTTGATTGACCGCAATGCGTGATGTAAGGTATGGTAAATAAGTCTATATGTGAATGAGCACAAATTTCCGAACAGAAAAGTAAATATAAACCGATTTTCAACATGCTAATGTCAGGCAGATATTGCGCACAGTATCGCCTTAAGTCCTGAGTAACCCAAATTAGGGTGAACCAGAGTAACTATATTTCTGGCACTACGCAATTAAAATATTGATTAGGAAATAGTAAAAAACAATCACCATAATTTTTTATATGTATTCTTTTGCTTTGTTTCAATCGTATTACTACAATTTAGTTTTCTTTATTAAAAATTTTGTTCGTAAAATAAAATCCTTATGTTAAAACTATAATAAAGATGCATTTTGATTTAAATACTTAATAAATAATTCGATTCCTTGTTAATAAATATTTTAAATCAAAAAAAAAAAAAGAAAAAAGCAAGTAAGAAAATATATTCACAACACAATATCTAGCTTCAGTAAACATAACTTTAATAAGAGGCTGTTTATGCTTTGGAGTTACAAGTAGAAACGACGTCCTGAAGCCTCCATATAGTTACGCTTATTGCAGATAATCTATCCACCGTTTTGCTGTACATACATCCAGCTACCGCCCCCTCCTATGGACCAAATATAGACGCTTACTCTAAGCTGTGACCAAATTCACACATAACAGGCGGTTGTTAACAAATTCATGATCAATAAGAGAAAACAAATTAGAAATTCAATGTTTGATTTTATATTTATTAAATGCGA
>NW_023998464.1:6789802-6806710 GCF_014805625.2 Glossina fuscipes | reverse complement strand
GCTTGAAATATAATATATAATCTTGTATATATAAATGTATAAAAAATATGCATTCATCTCCCCTTGTACGTCTCCTGAATAGTTTTATACAATTTTTATAGGCGTGGCATTCGATTTTTCCCTATTTTGAAAAATTTGATGTTAATTCTTTCCATATATTCATACTATGGTCATAAATTTATTACCTCACAAAGGTCCGGGTTTTACAAGGCGATCTAAATTTTGTTGACAGAAGAAAAAGAATGAATGTTTTTCAATTTAAATACACTCCATTCTCTTAGATATAATTCCCGATCCAGTGATCATCATCAGCACGCGTAACTTTTGGCAAAGAAAATACAAGTTTTTCTAATATTATCTGATGAATGCTTAAAATTTGTAAATGAAGGAATTTTTTATGTACATCTTGAGATAAGAGGTACAGATATAAAACGTTGTTTCAATTGTTATTGCGGTACGATTACCAGAAATACTTACATGTTTATACCCAAAGGCAACAATGCGCTATTTATCGTCGCATTACGAACGTGTACAAATCTTACGGCAAAAATAGTATCGCTTACGACAAAAATAGTATCGCTTACGACAAAAAAGTATCGCTTACTACAAAAAAGTATCGCTTACGACAAAAATAGTATCGCTTACGACAAAAAAGTATCGCTTACGACAAAAAAGTATAGCTTACGACAAAAAAGTATAGCTTGCGACAAAAATGACAACTACAACAATGTTATCAGTCGACGTTAGCAGAAATTTCAAATTAGTGATGACATGAAATTTGTTCAACACCATTATATATTTGCATTTTTAAACGTAACTAAAATCTGATAAATGCTTTAAAAAAGGCTGCCGCTGACTTCTCCTTATGTAACCTCGCTTAACGCATCCAATCCGTTAGTCTTACTTTAATTTTGAAATTCGTATTAATGCATTTCAAGCGTTCAAAAACGGTATAATTTAAACAAATATGTTACGGTTTTTTCGTTTTTGCACACTTATCAACGATTAATCAGGAGTATATTCATCTCCTCAAAATGGTTGTTACGATCTGAAAAATTCTGAATCTATCTAAACATATATGCACCTGTCTTCATCCGCGTAATGGAACGGACGCAGTCAAAATCGGTGAGAATACATAATTTTCCAAAAACACAAAATATTGAGTCTTTTTTTTCACGTATATTCCGTAGCTGACCCTTCAACACTTCAAAAAATCGAATAGGACTACCCAATAGTATAGACTGTTGAAATTTCATTCTTCTTTCAAAATATCTATGACATCATGGAGCACACGCTAGAAATAACACCCTCTACATAACATATATCATCGATCAGCAACATTTTAGTCATATTTGTCCGTCCGTCTGTCATTCTCCTTGCCGGCCCGTTCACTGTAGTAAACGTCCTCCAGGGGGTCGGGTGCGCAAAAACAAAAAAAACAAAGAAAGAAATCCCAAGGAAAGATCAAGAGTAATTGTGAAATCAGAAAACGTGACGTTGAACTAAATATCCTGTGCGGAATGCAGTCAAATGTATGATTGTTTCCCTACGTATCGTTAAACACAGCTCAGGGGCGAGATGACAAATTGAAAGATTGGAAGTGTTCTTTTTGCGGAAAGATTTTAACATCTGCGTCTCGCCCTGAACAACACGTGCAAAGTCGTTTAGAAAACAAACGCGAATTCCGAACTAACACAATAAATATTAAATTAGATATTACTTGCAAAGAATGTAGTGAAGAGTTCGATTGCTTTGAAAAATCATTAATGCCGTTTGCAAGGATATACCGTTGTCAACATTTTTTTATGCGATGTCAGTGAGGTTACTTTTAACTATCTCTTTTTTTTTTGTAATATAAGTCATACTATGTACAAATTGAAATGAAAAAATTAAAAATCTTAATGCCTTGGCATTGCTTTGAACATATCTTAACAGCTCTGTTTTTTTGTTACTATAAAATTTTTCTCGCGATTTTCCCCGCCATCTTGAGGTACCCTGATAGGCGGATTGCTTATTGTTTTAAATGTCTGGCATCCCCTCTAGATCTAGAACCATTGTTAACTTAACTTAACTTAATACATATAATAATAAATTATATATACATATTATATATATAATAAATTAAGCCCCGCGCATTTTTTTTTTTTTACAATAAGAATACATTAATAACGAGTATATAAAATGTATATTATAAATATATAAATATAATATAACATTATTTATATAATGTAATAAGAAATATATAATATAAATATAATATGATAATAAATACACAATATAAACAATTACATAAATATATTGGCGGTATGCGGTATGCAGTAAGTTTTTAGGTGAGTGTTTGCTGATGATGATCTGTAAAATGTAACAATTTAGTGATTACTGAATTTTCCTGTAAGTGATAATGTTGCTCGTTGATGAGTGTGGCTATGGGCTGTTCCGTGAGCGTTGTTTTGGGCGGTAGTGCTTTTTTGTATTCTAAAATAAAATAGAAATAAATGTTATAATGTTTATATATATATTTACATACAGATCTTGTTGTTGGGCTTATGGTGAGCGGTGTGCATCTTTTGTAGGTCAAAAGAAGAAAAACGAATAAAAATAAGTTAATAAATAATTAATATATTTGTATATATATACCCTTGGTTGTGTGCTGCTTGATGGTGTGTTGTAATTTAGAATTCAGTAATTTTTTGTCGAACTTCTCTCTGAAGTTTTTCCATCATATTTGTATAGAAAATTCTGTAGGCTGCCTTGAATACGCCGTGCACATATTGTGTTGAAAAGGCCGGCTTCACGCTGGTGAGAGTAAAGTTGTCTTTTTTGTCGTTGGCAGCTTTTCGATCGCCCACGGCTTCGGAAATGTCTTCTTCCGCTTGCGGGAGGTCCCTTAGACACGCTTGGCATGATAGCTGCTAACGGATGTAGCGCGCGATTCCGTGAGCAGCCGTAAGTAGCCCTCTTCTGCATTGTTTAGGTACCGTATGTTAAAATCCTTGAATGCTACCCCATCAAATGATGCAAACTCCTCTTCGATCTGGACTCCAATTTCGTAGTCCATTATGTTGATGAGGAAGTAGTCCTCGTCGATTCTGAAGCCACTTAGAGGCCTGGAAGTTGAATTATTGCAGCAATTTGCACTGATGACTTCACAACTCTATGGGCGATGTTTGTAATGTTGTAAAAGCACCTTTTCAAAAGATCTTGGCTTACCTTGTAAGGCGCTATAGTTGTGTCAGGGTAAGCTTCCAGTAGCTTCTCCGCTAGCTTGACAAAATTATCGATCATAAGGCGAGTGTCGATCGCTTTGAGTTCTGCCTTGAACCATTCCGCCAAGTACTTGCTGACTTCTTCGAACTTGGCTTTGAGCGCCGTCCCTGTCTAGTCGACTATGGAGCTGCGGTGCACAACGTTTATGATCTGGGTAACTATTCCACTTAGGCGCTGCTTAGTAGCATGTTGAACGCCACCAACAGACTTCACACTCCTAAAATGAGAACAGTTTAATGTTCCTCGATCTTCGTAGCGCCACTGCCGCTGTATTCTCAACAAGTCTGTCCTCCGCTTGATTGTGGACTGTCATTTGGTTTGTATACACTTCGTCAAAGTATTTGTACTATTTTGTCGGGACTGGTTACCTTCTCCACGACTTTTTTAAACGCTTTCTTCTTGCTGCTACTATCCGCTCGTCGCCACTGTATTGCAGTTCATCCTTCAACGTTTCTATCTCTTCTTTTAGGCGCAGATTTTCTTGCATCAATGATGCATTCGCCAAAGTATAGGGGCCTAACATATATGGCACAAAGCTCGATACTTGCGCGCGGTTTCCTACCTCCTGAATTTCTTCTATCGCCTGCAATAGTTCTTCTAATTTTATTCTACCTACCTAGTCTCACACTTATTTTTTATCTTTTGTATAACATCCTTTCTGGCTCCACTATATGGGGTATTTTTTTTAAACTTCGCAGAAAATTTCATTAGATATAAGTGCCACAATAACAAATAAAAATGTTGCGAGGAGAATTTTTCTTAGTTTTTGTTTACTATTGCTTTACTTTACTTTTACTTTAAAAAACATACGTATTTTTTTTTTCAGACACATTCTAGTTGATTTTTGGTAATTTTGAGAGACCAGCGCACTGGTTTCTGGTAATTTTGAGAGAAGTTTCAGAGAATTATGCTGCAGGTATTTCTGGTAAAAAATTTCACGCAAACGTATCAAATATAAGAGGAAATAAATAAAAATTTTAAATAAAATATCATTTTAAGTGCTAACAAAATTTAAAGTTTATAAATGCGAAACGAAAAAAGCGAATGTGAGAACAATTTTTAATGAAAAAGTTTAAACAAATGTAATATGCAGTAATTTTTTTCACAAAATTTCAAATTCAATTGTGAATTGTTGCTATAATAGCTATAAAAATTTGCCGCCAACTGAAAGTAAGCGTCTATGATTCTCAATAATTCCAAGCATGTGGGAATAAGCGTCTGGATTTTTTTTTTTCATTTGTTGAATAATTGTTCAAGTATTTGTATAAAAATTTGGCCATGTACGAGAATACGAGATAAGAAAGAACTGAAGAAAATACTATTTTGATTGACTCAGCAATATTTGCCTGGTTTATTCCCAGGATTTTTAACTTTATCAGTATATAAATATGTTTCACACTCATACCAGCCGATTAATATTAGTCATTTTTTCTTTTCTTTTAGATTCACTGACAGCCAGCACAACACTTCCGCATGCAATCAAGGCTCAAATCCAACTCAACTTCTCGCAACCGATCAATACCTCAAAAAACCCACCTTCAAACAAATTCTCGCATCGTCTCTCTCTCTCTTCTTCTTGCATAGCTGCAAGCCGCTATTCTTGCGATCACGCGATTTTGCATAACGGAATGCCGTTATTACTGCATTTACGACAAAAACAGGCCGACTGACACTCTACCTTAAATTCGTTCGCGGACGCTACAACTTTTTCAGAAGATCATGCCTCTACTATATTTACAATTTTTCTGATCTTATTTTAATTATTCATGTATATTAAAACAAGCAGGAAAATTATATTCGATCGTGACCGAACCGTTTAAGATCTATTGCCACTAAATGGTTTACATTATAAAATAGAATTGGTGCCAGATAATATATATGGAGTTTTTAACCATAAGCTAATCGAGGCTGCCACAACAGCGACGATATTCGCTATAATATCAGTAACAAATAAAAGAGCTTGGAAGATAAGTGGCGCTAATAATTATGCAAGGTATCATACAATAGCCGATTTTCCTTTCTTATCAGTTCTTTTACCATCAGCATTACAGTGGAAGTCAGTTAAATAGTTTTTTACACTAGTTATTTAAAATTTACTTAGGTTTGAATTGCAAAAAATACAATCGAGTTAACAAAATTTTGGATCATCATTATAGATTTGGATTAGCTTGCGGTAAGATTCCTTTGCAGGAAGTTTTTAAAACAAAAGTCCAACAAATACAATTATTAACTAAATTAATAGTTAAAAAACACAAATAGTTAAATGCTTTTGCTAATGTAAACAAATTTGTTCGATTTTGTATTAATGTTGCAAATATGCACAACTATTTTGGTGCAAAATTATAAACCACAATGTCAACATTATCATTGTAAAAAATCTCATTTGTTTCAGCGCAGACTTTATCCCATTCAAGAGCATCAAGACCGCAACCAATGCTCGGTCTTGCTAATTTTTGAACATTGTTGGAAATCTGTAATGGAAGCCACAAATTTTTATGTATTTAGTTGAAAAAACTTAAAAAATCTTTTTACCATATGCTGTTGCATTGCTTTCAAAGATGGATCTTAGATTATCATATGTAGGTTTTTGCCAACTTTCATCTTTAGTGACTAAATAACGAATAAAGCGTTGATAGTCGTTGAGAACCGCAATCCCAACAGTTCCAATCTTCTGTGCACGAAGTGCGTCAACTTGACCGTAAATGAGTTTAAATTTTGCAGCTATTCCAGCGCCCATACGAAGATCAGCAGCTACACAATGAGCTAAATAATATTTTTTAGGAAAGCTAAACTTACATTAACTGCATTTCTCCATGCGTCTTCTAACACCTTTGGATCAGTCCAAATCTATAAATAACGTATATTTGAAATGTGATGAGAAAGAAAAATTTTCTACAAATAATGATATCTAAGGAGTGTTTAAAACCTCATTAAAATGGATATGCAGCAAATATGAATTATAGATGTTAAATGATGTCCTCAGCATGAACTTCATGATTACCGCCGCTTATTTAGCTATCTTCTTTAAAAGGTCTTCGTCGTCTTCATAATCCGTCCAACTATAAAGAAGAAAAAGATTAAATTGAATAATTGTTCAATTATTACTGGATCTAAAGTAATTTAGTTTTTTTGCCTTTATTAATTGATTGAAATAATCAATTGTTACTTACTTAATTGTTTTATAAATATTAAAATATTAATTATTTTAATAAATATTAAAATTCAGTAAATATGATACGAAAGATTTTCGGTACACTCTTTTTTCTAAGCTATATTGGAAATTTATAGATAGTTAGTTAGGTTAATTTTTAGCTTATTGAGCAGGAGGTGTTGCAAGATGATTACGAATTGACTGACAGACGGCCAAGAAATAGTGCGAATTGTTAGCATTTGTGGTAGCATTTAGTAACGTTCGTTACTGTTTTTATTAATAGTTTCTAAAGGACGCTATAGTAAGCTTTTACATATAAAATACTATGTTTCTTCTTCTTGCAAAAAGTTTCTCTTTTATATATATATATAGATATATACAAAAGTGCTTAGAGATATGGTTTGAAGAATGGGTAGTGTCCAGCAAGTATATGTGACACAGAAGGAGTATGCACTCAACACTCTGCAGGGGATGAATATGGAGAACTGGCTCCCTGAGCCCTGGAAGCGCATATCCGTGCTAGCTAGAATTGCCAGTTACCTGAACCAACAAAACCGAAGTAGGCATATGTAACAAAATTTAATATTGCGTAATTATGTAACTCGCTCCTTCAATGCACCCGTAGTTGATTCCTTTAACTGATTTAACAGCGATTATGCAAAAAAAAGACAGAAAACATACTGAGAATATCGTAAGATATTTGAGCGTCACGCAAAACCCAGATTGGACGACAAATCGAACGAAAACAAGAATGTATTCTTGCAGTGTTTTCTACTTGACAAATTCCCAAAGCAGAAAGTTGACCGAGAAATAAGTAGAAGAGCACAAAAATTAAACTTAAAAACAGCATTGGTACCATACGCGTATAAAACATCTAGAAACGCGACGACGTTTGTTCTTACGCGAGAGAAGCAAATGTGGCAATGTAGGGTCGAAATCAACGAACGGATCAAGCAAAGTTACATCAGTGGACGTTTTAATGAAATCTCTCATTGCACCAAAACATTGCCAATATGTTGGTAGATTAGATCTAATGAACTGATAATCACAAAATAACGTCCGTATTTCGAAGGCAAGTGTTCGAGAATACGAATTAGTTACTTTATATAATATTACAGTGTTCGTAGTAGTAGTATAGTTTCTATCACCGGAAGAGGGGGGAACATGCATTTCATCAAAACGTTTGGAACAAGATCGTACGTAGTATACGAAGCGCATATATCCGTGATCAATATCAACACATTGTGAATCGAGTTAAGCATCTTTGTATGTCCCTCTGTCCACTTATACAATGTCTATGGCATACATCCTGCCAGACCCAAATACTAAGATATTAGACTCCAATTGGGTAGAAAAATGGAAAGTGCTTCCGGCCAAGCTTGACTTCGCTCCGAAAACTAATTTATCGGTGGAAGCATTGGAATTTTCCGAATCGTGCGAACAATTTTCGTGTCGATAAAACTACACTTTGTTTGGAAAATACTTTTAAGCACGGTTTGCAGCACTTGGGCAGCCTCAAAATTTAGGAGAAGAAATTTCTTATGGTGTTGTGTAACATTTTTAAGTTTCCCCGATCAAGTTGGATAGCTTTTGCCGTCAAATTTCATGCGATAGTTATTTTCCCGTTTGACTCCAAATCCTGGATACAAAAACATATTACATTCTTTTTCTAAAGTGCAGTGATTTCAACGCAGGCTAGCACTTTTCATCACAAATCGTTAACAATTAGGCCTTTTTGGCATATAAGGACCATCGGTTCCTGTGAATCCTTATATGCGACAGAATTCAGAAAATAGACCTACGTGATCCAAATTCGGTAAGATTGATTTCATTATGAATTTTCTCTAATGAAGCAATTTCCATTATGAAGTATTGAAAGTTTGACAGTTTTAAAAAATAAAATTTCGTTTTTGTAGGAACGATTAAATAAATTACAGCCCCAGCCCCAGCCGAACAAAGTTTCTCATACGAACTTAGATTGACAAAATACTATTACATAGCGAGTTTTTGAGAATTGCAATTTTTTTTCATATAACGAATTTTCAAAATAAGGCGTTGGATAAAGAATGCAACGATCCGAACCACTTTCAATAGGGTTCATCCTTGGTTCAAAACGCGTCAATGTATCAAATTTCATTCAAATATCTGAAAAATTGCGACCTGTAGGTTGAACACAAGTATACATACACAGACGGATATGCGGACAGACAGGCTTAGATCTTTACAAAAAATTATTTTGAATCGATTGGTATAACAAGCGATGAACTTATCTTAAACCCTTCTGAGTTTTACGTTCGTCAACGTCCAACAAACTTTATATACCCTGTATCATAAGTGGTGTAGGGTATAAAAATATTGGGGAAAGGAAATTAAATTTAATTTAAGACCTTCTTGATTTTCAATAGCTTATTTTGCAGAACCTACAGGCCGCGAAATATTAGGCGCTTTGTTGAAATTTGGTGTGTTTCGGCCCAAGATCAGACGTTATTAAAAATGGTTCGAATTGCGTTTCTTTTCTGACCATTTCCCATATAATGCTTGAATTCTTGAATTTATATACCCATTATAGCTCAGTGTTGGGTATTTAATGGTGGGTCGTGACGTAGTACAGTGTTTTTACTTTTTATTTAATAATTTTAATACACCTGAGAGGAATCCAAAAATAAGTTCCAGCATGTGTGCACACTATAGCGGTGAAAGCATTCAATTATGATTTGAATATTAATATTAAAAGATCAAAAATTTGGCGAATTTCGAGCCTGAAAATTCCTAGCTTTCGCATAAATTTCCTTCTATGGGAAGCACTTCACTTCTCGACAGCATTTAGGCACAAAACTTACGAGAAGTGTTTTTATTTCTTAAAAATCGATACTCCCGGTTACGATTGCGTGAGATAACGTCCAAAAAATATATACATCAAATAGGATGTACGGACCTCTATGAAGAACGTTTTTCTGATGTTAGTAGAAGTTCATCAGTACCGTAATTGTTTACAAATAAACTTGGTCAAAATTGTAATCGCTTTTTGACTTCTATTACATAAGTTATGAAATATATAAGTTGAAAAGAAAAAAAAAAAATTTGTTAATATCTTGAGAGAGCAAAATGTCCATACAAAATATTCTAAGAGAATTTCAAGATGATTTGCAGGAAACGGATTATGAAACTGAATTAAAAGATATAAAAGCTCGGATATCGAATAAAAGTATGGAATCCAAGTTTAGAACAATCGCAACCAGAAAAAGAATCCAACCAAACTGGGCATTCGACTTTGAATGTCCTTGTTGTCATAAAATCCAAAATTTAATTTTAAATAACCCATCGTCTAGTTGGAGCTTATAGCAAGAAACAATTTTTCAACCGCTTCGATTTGTCATTGGGAAAATCAAAGCAGTCAACGCTTTTCACAATCAAATGCGAAGTATATCGGAATGTGCACAATTTTTTTTTTTTGGCGTTAAGTATTTATGAATTAATGACAAATGATCGTTACGGTGACTATTAATTTAGTTTATAAATAAACTAAGTTCTTTGGCAAATTTATTTTCCTAATTTTTCTTCTAACAAGATCATGTAAGAGTTTTTATTATTAAATAGTAAATATTTATGTATTATGCCATTATTATTTGTTGGATAATTGTTCACGTATTTGTATAAAAATTGCGTGCATGCGAGAGTAAGCGTATAAAACTGAAAACGATTCTCAATAAAAAACTGGCATTTCCAGTTGCTGTATATTAATTTATACAATTTATATTTAAATATAAATAGCTTTATTTGTATAATAGCTTTATTATATACTTAAAATAGCTTTATTAATGTATATAGAAATATATATATATTTTTAATGGTTTTAATGGTTTCTTGATTGTTTCCGATTCTTCTGCCTTGACTTCGTCGCTTTTGCTCTTCTATCGTCACCTCTAGATGTTTAGGTGTCAGTTTGTGAAAGTCGATAACCCTTAACATAGAGTGTTAAAAAGCATTCAGTATCTTGCGCTTGCAAGGCATTTTTCCTTTCCTTTTCTATTGTCATAGTGTCCATCTTCTTTAACAGTTCTTCGTTGATGTTGCTTCGCGTCTGAAAGAAAATTTAAACTTAAATCCGTTTTAATTAGAAATTCAAAAGGAAACCTCTATGAATGACGAATTTAATGAAAAGTGTAAAATGATACGCTGGGAAGGTAACAAAAAAAAAAAAAAAATCTTACAACTAAAATAAAAATTTGCTTAAAAGGATTACATAAAATTAATTTTTAGATACGTTCGAGCTTGTGAAAATATAAAAGCCTGCGAACCAATATTAAATGAAAGCCCTATACTGATAATTGCTTGCCCTGGTGATAAGAGATGCAGTAATTGCTTTCGGTTGACTCAAAGTTATTGTAGGTAAGTAAAATACAATTTTCATTTATTGTATTAAAGAAAGTCTTATTAACTTTAGCAAATGTTCAATAACTCCATTATGCTCCAATTGCCGTAGTCATCATTTGTATGATTGTAACACATTTTCGCTTATGTCTAAAGAAGTGCAGTTCGAAAATTTGCGTAAAAATCCAGAATGTTACTTCGAAAAAATATGCCGATGTCAAGCATCCAAAGTGCCAGCAAAACAAAACGGAACTAAAGAGATACCGCCTCGATTTGCGTTTTAAGCAAAAAGTTTTCATCGTTTTGATTATTTACACCGATAATTATTCAGGTCTGAAACAGGAGATTGCACCAATATTAAGAAAGTCCGGGTAAGTGATAAAACTTAATTTGTTCCTGATTTTAAAATGGTTACTTTCAAAATTATTCCCAGCGCTATGATAGACACGAATAACTTGTTTGAAGACTATGGTCTTATAGAAGCAACCGTCAGTAAGGAGCGTTTAGTTTCATCAAAAAATATTGAGGAGTTAGCTACAGAAGATGCCATCGAATGTGGAGCAGAAGAAGTTGAAGTCGCTGATGCCGCTGCAGGGCTTGTTAATGTAAGGCGTTTAGAAGCGAAATCTTCGAATGCTGAGAATACTGAACTTCCATGTTTCTATTAGTTTATTTGCAGACCTGAAGAGTTGCTTTCCTTGCGGAAATCGATTGAAACAAAAAACTATATCATCGAAAATATGGAACACATCTATACGCCCGTGGTACATTCAATTGTCCATATTTTTTTGCTTATTGTTTATTCATTTGTTATATTTAGAAATATGTGGAGTTGGCTTCAGAGGAGAACGCGGGCTATGAAAAGTTTCTTGCCAAGCTTCACCAGATTTCCGGTATAGAAGAGATTTATGACAATTTGTTGGATACAAGAGATTAATAAATTTAACATAAAAAACTAATATGAAAGAAAACAATTATATTATTTTCATTTCATTTTCATATTTGCAACATCTGCTTTATATAGCTTAATCCTTACAAGATGGTTCGATTAAGGCTAATATTGACGTTGATCGGCAGAAAACTTGGCTTTATTCTCATTTTCATTTAGGCCGTATGCATTATAAAAACACTCATCAGAGTTATCCTTTCATCTGAAATTCACTGATTAATGATATTAGAGAAAAAAGTCTTAAGAGTCTTCATAGTGTTTCACTTTATTTCGCTTATTTTATATACAGTTTTTCTTCTTGTCCTGAGGACCTTAAGAAGGCCTTATCACATTTTCAGGAACTTGTGCAGGAGCTACACGAGCTCTCTTCCTTTTCCTCTTTTTTGCACGATGTATAGTTGGTACTTTCTCGTAACCCACTCCTTTGCGAAGACATTATCTGAGGCGGAACAATTATTGATTCCACTTGCATTTGAGATCCCAGAACTGTCGTCGTTTTCGAAGGATAATATCTACGAAATTAAAATTTTTAAGACAACTTTGGTTTCGATCGCAAACCCCGAGTTTAATTGAGATTTTCGTTGCTTGAAAACTTATCTGAAAAGTCACAACAAAATAGTAGAATGAATGAAATTAAATGACAGACACCTAATCTCCCTAATCAAGTAATTATCCTTTTTGCTCCTTTTTTGCTTTCGCAGGCTCAAGGGATGTCTACATAACGACACTGGGCTGGTCCACAAGGAATATATGTGAAGGAGAAGGAAAAGGCGAACCATGCGTGAAATTGGAAACATCACGAAAAAGGGCAAGACTAAAAAATTGTTGAGCTCTTTACTGCACAGGGCGGAGCGTCTCTGAAGAAGATCTTGTCCTATAACCATACCTCGCTGAATTGCATATGCAAATAAAAAGGATCATCGGTAATTTCAACGAGGAACTGCCAATTAGTGAAGGCAACTTTCGCACAATTGGAATCGATGAAGAATCCGTACGTTGTTGAACGACTTCCGATAGTTCAATAGATTGGCAATTGTCGTCGACCACCACCACTGACTGGTTGAACGCGTCTTCCACCTTAAATTCATTTTCTATTAACCAATGCAAAGATTCTCTCGTAGCTATGCTTTTTTTGTTATGAGGTCGTAAGCACTTAATTTTCAGAATTTTACGTTTCGGTAGCGGAAAACATAGTCGATATTCTTCTTCATTTATAATACAAGGTCTTCTCCTCGGCCATATTGACCTGTGATCATCACATGGAACCGTTAGTGAAGAAAAAAATCCGCACTGTTGCGTTTCTTCACGCAAAGCCACATCGTGTTCGTTAATAATGTCCGTTATATTAAGCAAAGGTGGTTCTGCTTTTGATAAATTAAAAATTCCTTCTTGCTCTTCTTCCTGTATTGTAATCATTTCAGGTGAATCACCTTTTTGTTGATAGATATCGATTATATCGATCGAATCCTCACTCATATTTTCATCTAAAATCCAATTTAGAAATTCTTCTTGTTCTTCCTCAACATTTATAATATTGCGTAACATGTGAGGTTTTTCCAAATGCGATCTTTTACTTTCGGTGGCTGATTTAGAAAATGTCGGTCGTGCTCGCTTCGCTTCATCAAAATTCATTTCATAGGCTTTTAGTAAATAAGAGTATATCAAGTAACTTTGTAAAAGATTTAAGCTTTTTAAAATCTCAGGCAACTTTTCCATGAATTGCAAAACAGTATCGCGTTTAAAATCTTTTGGTATCGAAGCAAAAATTTCATTATGATAAATTGTTATTAAATGCTGTTACAGAACAGGGAGGAGAAGACAGAGAGAAAAACAACTCACACATATCCAAAAGACCCAAAAACCGTATACTTAGTTAGAGACTGTTAGTAATTATTAACAACAGAACAATAGTTAAAGTGATGCATGCAACCACACTAACAACTTTCAATTAATTCTTACCTCGGCCACGTCCTCCTCTGGAACCGTTAGAGTCAGCTTCCTCCGAATGATGACGGTTATCAAAAGGCCCATGAGAATCACTTAAGAAGAAACGACCTAGAAAAAAACATATACAATATACAATATACAATAAATTCAATTAATTCCTACCTCGACCACATCCTCCCCCGGAACCACGACCAAAACCTTTTCCAGTTGCCATCTGAAATGAAATTAAATAAACGAATATAAATCCTACATCGTTTTCTTTTAGATCGTTAGCAGAAAAAACTAATGGTAGTTGAAGTATATATATACATGGACACATGTGTGCATGTCTTGGCTAAAAGTACATATGTACTTATATATGAAATTTCTACATGCACACATACTATAACGACATGTATTATAACGGCATTTTATAACGGCACCTTTTAGTTTTATATATATATTAATTTATGTTCCACCATTTAACATAATTTAATATACAATTATTCTTAATTCCCGGTTTTCAATATTGCCCACCAATATTGGGTGGATCGTCAACATAAAAAAAAAAATTTTTTTTACATAGCAATACATACAAATTCACCATATCTCAAAATCTACACACGGTGCTTTCAAAATGTCGACTTCTTTTTCATTTACTTCTTCAAATAAATGTCAATTTATATTTCTATACTCGTCTATATCACACTTCAAAATATACTTTTTAGACTTATTAAAAAACTTCCAGTAAGAAGTCTTGTAATGCCATAAATAATTATATTTTATATAAATTTATTTATATATTTTTGCGTTTACTTTTATATTTCTTGAATTTATTTGGAAATACCTCTTCTTGCACAAATATACGCGACAAAAATTCTAATACTTTTTTTCGTAAGAACTGAACTAAGGATAATACACTGAAAACTGAAAATTTGCGCTTAAACAGCCTCGAGCGTAAACAGCGTTGCCATTGCAAAGTGTAATACAATAAACATAATATATTTTATTGCGCTACGTTCAATTTGAAACGAAACAAAATTTACGATATCAATTTGTTTGTTGTGTTTTGCTTGCGTAAGAAAGAAACAAATGGAATGATGAATTATGCTGATCTTTTCTTTACATATGGCAAGAAAAAAAAAATTATACAAAACACACACACACTTACCACATTCACGGCCAACTATAGCCGTATAACGGTAAAATCGGTAAATAAAAAAAATGGCGAAAATCAAAAGGAGATGAATAGATTTGATGAACATGCGGTATTCTGCCGTAGCAGTCAGTTTCATGCGGTTTCATACCGAATTTAGAATTTCAATCGATTGTCCCAACGTCCATTTAGCTGCAGACACTGAAAATTTCCTAAATTAACCAAAATTTTGCTACAAAAGGCTTTTCTATCAAGTTAATAACAATACGCACATGACCTTGCCAAATTTATCATCCTAAATACTAGTTTTCAGTTTGCAATCACATCTTGAAACAAATTACTTTCATTTTTAACAACAAGCTTTCTAAAACAGTTAAATCTACAACAACTAACCAAAGCGCGAACATGATTAGCACGTTGACGTTCAAGTTAAAATTGGTAAGTGTTTCCAAAATCATACTTTTTTTTTTTTTTTTGTTTTATATTACTAAGAAAACAGAACTGCTATAGACGTCCTGTACATCTACAATTACACGGGATGGACGTCGACAGACGTCGTTTATGACAACGGGGTAAACCTGCTTAGGTTGACCTAAAATGTTCAATATTCAAGAAGTGAGTGCACTTCTGTTAGGGTTGGGTATGCAATGTATGCTTTATAAAATAACTTCCGCGTACTAAGCCAAGCAACAAAAAAAAACTGCGTCGTCTTCGTTTTCGTTTTTTAGCCATTTACGTCGCTGTGAATTTTACATTAAATTCTTGCTTACGAGCACACATCTAAAAGCATGAGAAAATTATTGTATTTTTTCTGTTACAACAGATGGTCGGCCGGGCAGTACGATTGGTTTACATGCTCATAACGAAAGTACATATATAAAAGCATACATATGTATGCCAAACGTACTTTTTCTTATAAGATCATGTGTTTATTTTATGCGCTATAACGAAAATATTTTATTCGTTGCTTTGGAAAACTGAAATTGATCACATAACTGTAAAGGTATTTTGCCTACTTTGGAAGTGAAAATTGGAGAAGACAATTGCATTCAGTTAAGAACGAGACTGTGGTGCACTCAACACCTCAATATTATGAGTCCAAAATGTTCTTATGGCCATGTTTGTGACGATGATGTGTTCACATTGACCTCTGGAAAATATTTGTAGAGCGGTTCAATTTGTGTTTGTCGTCTAAGTTCACCGTTTGCGGTGTATTTTCCACTTGTTGACATGGAGATTTTAATTTCCTGTGATGAGCTTAAAAATTGTAAATTATAATGTTTTGTCTCATATGTCCCCCATTTTCCAATCTTGCCTGCAACTATCAAATGACGGTGGCTGTATAATGTTTTCAGTTGTGGCCGTTGCAGAAAATCAAGATTGAATATAAAATTACGAATGTTACGTTCCTTAAAAATTTAATGTATATTTGTATGTTTTGCGAAGGCAGGGACAAATTTAATATACTTTTTAAAGTTTCGATGATGGACATGTCTTAGAGCGAATTTTGGATATTCGTCATATAAAGCACACGTATCCCATAGAGCTAATGATTTAGGAAAATCAATAGCTTTTTTACATTTTTTCACAGGGCGGCGTCCTTAGTTGTATTCATTCAAAGTCAAGGCGCGATAAGTGCAAAGGTATGACCAGATCAATTGCAACCGCTGCAATCCTTCAACTAATCGAACAAACTCGAGAACTCGCAGGGCATATGCACTCCGCACATCAAAAAAAAAGTGAAGGAATGCTTCATAAATTGCATGCTTAATGAGCTTCTTGAACGCGCTTTTCTCAATATACTATGCCAAAAAGCATCCGTTTTTTAGAATACGTTTTATTCTTTAGATCTTACGAATCATATGAAAAAAAAATTGCTGCAAATATATTTATTAGTTTAATTACTCTAAAAAAAAGTGAGCATTACAATTAATTAAATGCATCTTAAATTAATCAATTATGATAATTTTTCTTCATACTTTATAGCTTTACTTAAGAAATTTTAAAATCGCAAATTTTATCTATTGCGCTTGCATGTATTTTTGAGAATAAACGTATATTCGTTCTCATTTGTTTTGCATGTATTGT
>NW_023998464.1:6732128-6789792 GCF_014805625.2 Glossina fuscipes | reverse complement strand
GTTTAGCGAATTTGGCGTTGCCAGAGTTGTATAAAAACCCCTGCTCATAATAAAAACTGCCCCGCTTTATTATATATATTTCTACGAATCAATTAATAAAGGAAATTTCATCAACATACCTTAATATGAGAAGGAGCTAGTATTTAATAGCTATTTCTTTATGGTAATGTCAAGCGTATAGTATATATGTTATTCAAGGTACAAGGCATTTGTATAAGCTGAGGAAAAAATGATATTCAGGTCGCGGCGATTTCCAAAAAATTGAACATGATCTGTGTTAGAAATTTTTGGTTTTAACTTTCAAAAATATCTAAATCCAATCAAGGGAATTTACACATAAGATGCCAAAACGAGAAATATAAATGAAGTACAGCATACTTAGTGTTGCCTAATTTAGTGTTTCCCAGTGGCTAAAAAATCCAGCTTACGAGTAGTTTACGTCAAAAGGGACTTAAGTTTGTATGAAAAATATCCTGGCTATACTAGCCACAATCTAGAATAGTAAATTTGTTATTATGAACTGCGTAGAGTATAAAAATTTACTTTTTTTAAAAAAGCAGTAGCCAGCATTCGCCTTCATTTGTAAACTGAACATAGTGAAGTTTCTAAATTTGAAAATAATATCCTTTTATAGGTTATTCAACTGCATTTTCCTGCTTATAAGTAGCTAAGCATATTTAACATAAACAGCTTGAATTCGTTTAGACGATGATTGCATGAGCCGCAATTACAGGGGCTTTCTTTTGTTCGCCACAGAGTAAGGATATGAACCTTTTCGTTTCTAACTAATTTCCTTAATGCTTATTCTTTCGAAAAGGCAGATGTCTTTCTTCTTCTATTACCATCCAGTAATATGTGTATTTATATTTTGTTTGTCATTTTGTATGCAGGATCTAAAACACAAAAACGGTTGAGCAAACAAACTTATTAGAATGTGTAATATATCTGGGAAAAAAGTAAGGACTTGTGAAAATCAACGTAACCATAGAAAGATTTGATCCTAGCCCCATCCCCTATTCGTATTAAAATCATACAAACATTACAATCTGGCTAGCTTGCTTCAATTGTGGTAGGGCAACGGTCGTGCTTTACTTTTAGCGTGTGTAATCTAAGCGATAACAGACATTTCCTCTGTCGGAAAGTAAACAGCAAAGTCAAAATATGTAGTAGCAATTCTTGTTTGTAAGGCGGTTACTTCTGGAGCGTATACGCCATTCAACAGCACAATTAAAATATTCTTCTTTTACAAACTATATAAACGAGTAGAATTACACAGCCTAATAATAGATGGATCTAACGCCAATAAGTCGCCAATATCAAGAATCAATTTGTAGGACTATATATATATATATATATATATATACGAAACTAGTAAGAAAATTTAAGACGAGTATGACCGAAGCTTTTACATCTGCTACGTTTATGTTGAAGAAAAGATTAAAAAACTAAACAAAAACGAGACCTAAGCATTGAGGTTATACAACATGGGCTGGGCGTGGCTTATGTTTCCCACTTTTGCACAGGTACCTCTATATATCCGTATATATTAGTTTGGGGAAAAAGAAATTCATTATTTTTTCGGTAGATGGCTGCACTGATAGATTTCTCGTAAAGTATCGATCAAACAATTTCAGATTTATGCTGGTTGGAAAGGTGACATTTCGCAGTAAAAAAAATTGTTTTGCTGTTTTTTGTTTGGTGCATTCAGTTGTGAGTTATAGCGTGTTAAAAATGGAAGTGAACAAAGAGAAAATTCGGTACATTTTACAGTTTTTCTTTGACGAAGGCGAAAATGCAAGCCAGGCGGCTAAAATAACAGCCAATTATGTGCAATTTTGGTTTCGTAGATTCCGTTCAGGAATTTTTGATGTTAAAGATGCACCTCGCACAGGTAGGCCGGTCATCGAAAATGTCGATAAAATCGGAGAAATGATCGAAGTTGACCGGCATGTTAGCAGTCGTAACATCGCCCAGGAGCTAAAAATCGACCATAAAACAGTTTTAAACCATTTACGCAAAGCTGAATTCAAAAAGAAGCTCGGTGTTTGGGTGCCACACCAATTAACAGAAAAAAACATGATGGATCGAATTTCCATCTGCGAAGCCTTGACCAAACGGAATGAGATAGACCCATTTCTTAAACGGATGGTGACTGGAGATGAGAAATGGATCACATACGATAACCCTGTGCGAAAACGATCGTGGTCAAAGAGTGGTGAAGCACCTCAAACGGCCAGGAAGGTTTTGCTATGCATTTGGTGGGACTGGAAGGGGATTATTTATTATGAGTTGCTTCCATACGGCCAAACGCTAAATTCTGATCTCTACTGTAAACAACTGGACCGTTTGAAGATAGTGATTGACCAGAAACGGCCAGAATTGGCCAACAGGGGAGGTGTCGTGTTCCACCAGGACAACGCTAGGCCACACACATCTGCAGTGACTCGCCAGAAACTTCGGGAGCTTGGTTGGGAAGTTTTAATGCATCCGCCATACAGTCCGGACTTGGCACCAAGCGATTATCATCTTTTTCTTGCATTGCAAAATTTCTTTAATGATAAAAAATTGGAATCTAGGGAGGATTGTGAAAATCGACTACTAGAGTTTTTTGCAAATAGAGACCAGGACTTCTATGAGAGAGGCATTTTGAAGTTACCTTTAAAATGGCAACAAATCATACAACAAAACGGTGCATATTTGACCCAAATCGGACAATCCGAAGCATGTTAAATAAAGTCCTGAAGTTCATATAAAAATAATGGATTTCTTTTTCCCCAAACTAATATATTATATAAAACCACTTGTACGAATATATCGAAAAATTAACAGGAAATATTCAAAAATATGCGAAAATCGAATGCCAGGTCTCTAAAAATTTACTAAAACTGGTCAGGATGCGTTCAAGGGGAGGTAAATGCTCTTTTTCTATACATTTCTATATATGTGATTATATATTTATTCAAACCACTTGCACGCATATATCGAAGAATTAACAAGGAATATTCAAAAATATGCGAAAATCGAACGCCAGGTCTCTCCAGGTCTTTTGATGTACTTTTATTAAATAGTCTTCCTTTAACAGGGAAAGAGCTTTTATATTTTCTGCAGTGCAAAGTAAAAAAAGCTTTAAGGGTTAGTCTACCTGCGAATAAGCAACAGTATGAAGTGCTGCATCATGTAGAAAGTTCGTGGCGCTTTCCATCAAAATTCAAAGCCTACTTTAACTACGTCTTGTTAGTACAATAGATTTTCTACGTCGCGATACGATTTGCCCACGCAATTAATAAATGACTAGATCTTAACTAAATATTTTTAAGCTTCTATCATCTCCTCTAGATGTATATATAGTGTTTTGGAAATACGCGAACTAAACTTATTTAATTTTACAAGTTATCCGCCTGAATGGCAAGATTTTCAACTCAATGTCGTGGGTTCAAATCTCAAATGCAGTAGAGTATTTTTGATGCTAGCGCTTTAAGAGAAAAAAATTTATTCTCTGGCTAAATTTATAATAATAAGAATAATAATTTTACAAGTTAGCCTAAAAGTAGACCGCCATAATTTTTATTATCAAATTAAACAAAGCCCTCGCTAAATTTTCTTTAAAGGCACCAAATTTTATATGCTTATTCTTTAAAGGCACCAATTTTATACAAATACATGCAAAATTATTGAAAAATGTAAACAAATGTGTGGACGCTTATTCTCAGATGGTTGGCATTTTTACAAATTATTGAGAACATATATACGCTATTTTCTTTAAAGGCACCAAATTTTATACGCACTAATTTTATTTCCCTGTTGAAAGGCAAAGCACAGAGTCGCTTATAATAAATAATGGTTAAATGCCCAACTAACAACTTAATTATTCAGCTGTGTTATCTAACGGACCAAATTAACAGAAGCCGTCGGCAAAACAAAAACTTAACATTATCTAACGGACCAACGGACCAAATTAAATTAAATTAACAAAAGCATCTGGGACAATTGCATTCGTTTCGAAATTTTAGCGAAATTACGCTTATGTATTATAACCGGTGTGAAGATGAAGATGGCGAAATAAAATCTGAACGGCTTGTATGAAAATTTTCAACAGCTGACAGTGAGAAAGTTCTAGACAGTTTCGATAAAGTTAACCGTTGATAAAGTCAAATAATTTAAAATAATTTAAAACAGCAGGCTATACGTCCAGCTTAACAGAAAAAACACATTCAACTCTGTTAAAATGCATGTTGTTGGTAACGTTTCTCCTATCGGCTATTTTCACTTTCTAATTTTTATTCCTTTATTGTGAACTCCACTTAAACGCTTAGGTTTCATTAAATCTGTAGGGCATTATACATACACAACACCGCACGCCAAATTTTTATCAAAATTATTTACATGACATCGCCTATGCGAAAATAACAAACCGGAACGTCTTACGAGAACTAAGCGAGCGCAAAGCTTAGTATATTTTATAAATAAATATATTTTGGCAAATTATATACTTCATGCAATTTAAAAATATTAGTTTAAAGCTAAATTAATATTATGTGACGATTTTAGCTACCGCGTTTGAACTTTGCAACCAATTTCAAAGATTATCTATCCAAAAATTGTTTTACTGCAAAGCTTGTGGAGCTTGACCGTCTAACAACACATTCTTTTTTATTTGTAATATATTTTAGAAAATTTTACGCTGCACGGTACTTAAGAGAATACGTCAAATTGAAAAATGAAAATAGGATGGATCGAGTCATATTAACTTTTTTTGTACAAAATTTAACAAATCGTTTAATCAAATTTACTCTAGAACGAGTAGTATAGTTTAATTTGGTTACTTTTACAAACCCAACTATATATGAAATGTGGAATAACTGTTTAATCTTAAGATAACTACGGACTCATGTACCACGCATTAACGCGATTAAGTAAATAATTACTAAGAATTCTTTTGTCACTAGTCCAAAATTTTTCAAACATATCTCTTAATTCAACATTCGTAGCCCTAAATTAGGAAGTAAACCAAATGAATTTCGTTTAGATCTGGCAGCCTTATTTACAAAAAATATGATTTGTAAAGCAGAGTCTTTTGCGGTAGTTGTGACTGTGAATTTTTCATTAAAAAATTAAGTACTAATCAATTGGTTTGTTTTAACAACTGATTTATTCAGTTTTCCCTAGTGTTGTGCATTTAAATGTGAATAGTGTGGGTGGGTATGATGATATAAAATCCATATTCACTTTATACGTACGAGACAGTGTTATTAAGTGAAATGAAAATATAAACAATTGTGAAAACGACAGAACAATATCGAAAGAAATTTCTACTAAAAAATCACGTACTTTCTAAAAAAGAAAAGAGTAAGACATAGGTATTTGCACTAGTTTCTTTAAAAAAGTTCAATCATCAGTGTCACAAAAGGACAAGACAAGCCTAAACTTTTCGATATATTTGATCCTGTTTGTGAATAAATAGTGAAAATTTGTCGCCAACAAAAAAAATTGTCATTTGGTGTGTAATTTAAAAAACAGTTCTTCTACTTCAACTGTAATCCTCTGAATTTTTTTTTTTTTAGATATCATTTGCCCAATTTATTTTAGCTCTAAACATAAAGCGCCCTTTTGCAATAAATCGTGGTAATTATTTTAAGTTGGCATCTTTGGTTTTTATTCTAATTTTGTTCCTTTTGTTTTGCGATTAGCGAAAAAAATGTTAAAAAGGCTCTTCAAATAATTTATTTTTATTTTGACGAGTTATGGTTCCGAACATCCTAAAAATAATAGGCAATTAAAGAAAAGTTTTAAAAGATTACAAATAACATTGCAATTGCTGCAGAATAAAGGAAAAAAGTGAAGCGATGACATTTTGTGTGTTCGTTTGTGTTTACAGATATGTGAAAATTCCTTTATTCAGTTAATGTTCAAGAAATATAATAAACTAACAAAAGCATAACAACCAAAGAGCAGGGCAGCTACAATATTAAGATTATTTATGTCCACTCTCTTCAGGATTACAACTGCAAATTCTGAGATAAGGATTGTAAGGATTGTGTGGAAATAATAATAAAAGCATCGATAATCGTAAATTATCCTACTAATAGTAATAGCGTTAGCTGTGAAAATATTGTCAACTCGAAAAATTGGAAAGTACACTATAACGTGGAGAATACTTTGTTTCTTTGGTCGTACGGATCGTTTGATTTTTTGCCTGTTGCTTAAATCGTCGTGCTATCCAAGTTGTGTTTAAGTGAGAAAAGAAAGTGGAGGAAAATTGCCGTCGTTTGCAAACCATGAATATCAGGAGCACTGCTCCCAAAAAGGAGGGAAAGATGCGTATACGTGCCTTTCCGGTAAGTAGAAATTCTTCACAACATGCATGACAGTTCTTAAAGTTCTCATTTTAAAATCAATGTTTTCATGTCGCTGGAATTGTTCCGCGTCCCGTGCCCATTTACAAATGCTCTTTTTGCTTTTATTCCTTCCCAATTCCATCACAAACACTATCATTTTATTCATTTTTTCTGGTCCAACACAACTTTCCTTTTCTCCGTCTTTGAGTTTATTGTCAAAACAAAATTATTTGTCTTTGAGAAGAATAAAATTTTCAAGAAGTTGCGAAAGGAAAAAAATTATTTTTTGTGAAAAATAAAAAAAACGACATCATTCGTTGTTTAAGTCTTTTATTGAAATTTAACAAAGAGAAGAGACCAACAATACAGCTGAACAATACAGAACGTTTCCTCACACGGACGAACTGTAGAAGAAGCAGAAGAAGCAGATTGAGGTCATATCAGTGAAGACAAACAATAAAGAATAATAAAAAAAAACGAACAAGCACGTCAAGAAGTTAATCTCAACCAAGAGGAATTTGCACAAGCCTTGATAGCAGAATTTACGAACATACTCAGGGGGGCGGCAAGTACAGTGGAAGAGAGGAGATCAGTAAGACTACGGAGGAAAATAAATACAAAGAAATAAAATTTGGAGTGATTTTTTTATATTTTTGTTTCGGAAATACAGAGAAAATGTTAAAATTTTAACCAAAATCCAAACCAATGATTGTGAAAATTAAACACAAAAGAAAACGACGTCGTTTAGAGGGGAGCAAGAGGAACAGCCGCAAGATATACGCGCAACCATACGACCACGTCAGTTCAATCACGACCGCCATCACCCACTGCAGCAGCAGGCAACGACAGGCTCTGTCCCGGTAACACGCCCGTCATCATCATTACTTAACGCACCATCAACCCAAAGACCTACTTGTGCTGGTGGCAGCAGAAATCAAATCAGTAACAAGAGCAACATTAACCGTAACAATTCGGATCTACTTGACAATCAAAAATTATCGGCTTGTAACGTTTCGAACCATAGCGACAAGACGTCTCGCAATAGGCGAAATTTGATTAGACCGCATCCTGACCGTGAGGATCACAACAATCCGCTGCCGCAACGTGGCTCTCCAATGCCCAGAGAGAGCCGATCCGGTGTTCAAGATCGCCCAAAGAATTTATGTTTCACGACTGCCGGCGAAGGCATTAGCAGTGGCAGTAACGCGTTCATCAATTCTGACTATAATAGTAACATCAGTAATACAGGTGTAAATGGGGCAAGTTTTAGTCGCTATCGAAAATTTTTTGTAAGAAACCGTTCCACGTCGGAACAAGTAGAACACATATCTGCATCAACCTCAAGACAATCAGAAGAACATCGTCGCTCTCACCAGCTGCACCGAGGAACATCTTGTTCGTCGGGCAGCAATGCTAAACAAGCTAAATTAGCGGAAATACAAAGAAAATTTCCGTTATGGCTACCTGAGTACAAAACAAATGCCTTTAAAGTTAGCACTGCCTTTAAAATTTCATTGACCATAATTGAAATATTTTTGAATATCCTATAAACAATTTCTTCATTTTTTATTTCAGGCCTCTATGGATGAAAAGTACGTCGAGACAATATGGGCTAGTTTAAAAAATGCCATTCAAGAAATCCAAAAGAAAAATAATTCGGGTCTCTCTTTTGAACAACTCTATCGTAATGCTTACAATATGGTTCTACATAAGCACGGTCACCGCCTGTATTTCGGCTTACGCGATGTGGTTAAGGAGCATTTGGAAGAGAAGGTTCGCAAAGACGTATTAGAAAGTTTGCACAACAATTTCCTGCCGAAACTCAATCAAGCTTGGACCGATCACCAAACTTCAATGGTTATGATACGTGACATTTTAATGTACATGGATCGTGTCTACGTACAGAACAGAGATGTAGAAAATGTCTACAATTTAGGTTTGATTCTGTTCAGAGATGAGGTAAGTAAATTGTATAGAATATTAATTAAACTTCATAATTTTTATTATATTGTCTTCACAGATTGTTCGTTATTCTGACATACAAAAAGCGTTGCGTGACACTTTGTTGGGTATGGTTATAGATGAACGCAGCGGCGAAGCTATCAATCATTTGGCCATTAAAAACGCTTGTCAAATGTTGATGGCTTTGGGTATTAATTCGCGTTCTGTATATGAAGATGACTTTGAAAAGCCTTTTCTGGCTCAATCTGCTTCATTCTATAAATTTGAGTCACAGAAGTTCTTAGCTGAGAACAACGCTAGTGTTTACCTAAAGAAAGTTGAAGTAAGTGCGAGATGGGTTGAGAATTCACTTTCGCTAATTTGGTGTTCTTGATTTGTAGGCACGCATCCAAGAAGAATCTGCACGCGCGGCTTTGTACTTAGACAAGGACACAGAGCCGCGTATTGTTAGAGTCGTCGAAGACGAACTAATTAAAAAGCACATGCGCACTATCGTCGAAATGGAAAATTCTGGCGTGGTGTATATGATAAAGAACTCTAAGACCGAAGATTTGGCCTGCACGTATAAACTGTTTTCTCGACTAAAGGAAGAGGGTTTAAAAGTCATAGCCGACACAATGTCCGCCTATTTGCGGGAGCAGGGCCGCATTCTTGTTAAGGAAGAAGAGAACGGCAATACGAATCCTATAACTTTTGTTCAAAATTTATTGGATCTTAAGGATCGTTTTGATCAGTTCCTTCATCATTCATTCAATAATGATCGGCTCTTCAAAAATGTCATCTCGTCTGATTTTGAGCATTTTTTGAATTTGAATAATAAGTCGCCGGAGTATTTATCGCTCTTTATAGATGATAAATTAAAAAAGGGCGGCAAAGGTGTATGTATAAAAAAGAAACTCGGGAGCAACATAAAGCAAATCCAATGTTGATGTTTTTCTCTTTTGCAGATGACTGAACAAGAAATTGAAACTATATTAGATAAAACCATGGTTCTGTTTCGGTTTTTACTGGAAAAGGATGTGTTTGAACGTTATTATAAGACACATTTAGCTAAGCGTCTACTGCTCAATAAATCAGTTTCAGACGACTTTGAAAAAAACATGATTTCCAAGTTGAAGGCAAGTTTACTGGCACAAATTTCAGACATTGTCAGGTCTTACAATAAATCATTTTATTGCAGACTGAATGCGGGTGTCAATTTACTTCGAAGTTAGAGGGCATGTTTAAAGATATGTCTGTGTCCAACACCATCAATGAAGAATTTAAAACCTATGTAAATAATCATAAATTATCATTATCTGGTGTTGAGTTGACAGTTAGAATACTTACCACGGGTTTTTGGCCTACACAGGTAAATGTAAAGGTGATCATAATTGAGAGATTTGGTAAATAAAATGGAAATTCTTCTTCAAAGACCTCAACACCTAATTGCAATATACCGTCTGCACCACGAGAAGCTTTTGAGATTTTTAAAAAATTCTATCTAGACAAACATTCAGGGCGTCAGTTGACCTTGCAACCCCAAATGGGTATGTGTAACGTAGTACATTTTTTGTTATTGTTCAAATATTATCTTGTTATTATATAACTATTATTTTAGGATCGGCTTGCATAAATGCTGTCTTCTATGGCCGTAAGGTAGAAAACGATAAAGATAAAGATGGGCCTAGTTCAAGCTTGTCGTCTAGCACGAACGGTTGCATTATACCCACCACAACGCGTAAACATATACTAACGGTGTCTACGTACCAGGTAGTTTAGTTAATGTCATGAGTTTGCTTAAAAAAATATCTGACGATGTGTTGCTTCAATTTTTTTAATTGAAATTTTGTTTGTATACACCCATTATCAGATGTGTGTACTGATGCTATTCAATAACCGAGAAATCATGACATATGAAGAAATTCAACAAGAGACGGATATACCAGAACGTGAACTGCATAGAGCTCTGCAATCGCTGTCAATGGGAAAACCGTCTCAGCGTTTACTAGTACGCAACTCTAAAACAAAGACTAAAGATATTGAAGCTACAGATGAGTTTCTGGTAAATGATGCTTTTGTTTCGAAATTCCACAGGTAGTATCTTTGATTGGACATATCTTCAAGTAACGAAATGTTTCTGAATTTCGGCAGAGTTAAAATTCAAACCGTGGCTGCTAAGGGAGACTCGGAACCTGAACGCAAGGAGACAAGAGGTAAGGTAGATGAAGATCGTAAACATGAAATTGAGGCGGCTATCGTGCGAATAATGAAGGCCAGAAAACGCATGCCGGTAATTTCTTTTACTTATTTTACTTAACATAATGAACATTTCTTATATATATATTTATTTATTCCTATAGCATAATCTTTTAGTGTCTGATGTGACGTCTCAATTAAAGTCACGGTTCTTGCCGTCACCTGTATTGATTAAGAAACGAATAGAAGGCCTTATTGAACGAGAATATTTGGCGAGAACACCTGAAGATCGCAAAGTTTATGTTTATTTGGCTTAAACGCTAACTCAGCAATGTAAACTCTCAAAATTTAACTATTTATCCCCTATAGAAACACCGTACTCACACTTATCCGCTACCATTGCCACAACATTTAATACGTCTGCTCCTACTTTAAATTCATGGCGACATGTTAAGAGATGCTAGTCCGGGGTTGAAGCGATAAAAATTCGCTAGATATAACTTCTACTCATTAACACGTTGTAGAAATAGTTGTTGTGTTCAACATCTAATAATTAGCTGATGATCAAAAAAAAAAAACTATATTGTAAAAAATTAATACGGAATCTATATTATTATTATACGTACTGCAGTAAAACACAACATTATACAGCAACATTGACACACTACAACAATCAAGCACTCTCTTCCCATATCCGCCCGGTATCATGAATTTGAGGAGAATTTCTTGAGGGGTTTGTGTAATTGTCCTGAAATATTTCACTTACTACTACTATAATATTTGGACCTCTTCTGCTAGGCTTCTTTGTAATTCTTCTCTTCATAAATATGAGTTGAACTACATTCAAGTGAGTCTTTTCCTCTTTTGCATATTTTCTGTGTATTCATTCCATCATCTTTAATGAGAACAGAGAAAATTATTTTGCCGCCAGTGTGTCTTTCCTTCTTTTCCTATATTCATTCGGTAAATCAGTTTTAAAAAAAAAAGAAGGGAATTAATAAATTTATAATGTGTACGAAAAATTAGTTAAACAAAACAATTCAGTCTATAAATGTCTTCAATGCGAATTCAAAAAACATGACGCAGTACACTCTTCCTCGCTCAAGCAATAGCAAACTTATTGAATTTTTTCAATAAAAGTGTCTTGATTCAATCAAATTTACGCTATCGTCACCACCACGCCGCCATTAGTACCATCAACATCATTCATTTATATCCTCATTTCTTCTCCACCTCAATGCCCCCGAACACAGAAAATTTAAACAATAACTACAGTAAAACACAAACGAAACATTATAACAAAATTGAAAATAATAAAAAAAGCGACATGAGAATAAAACATTACATTTTATAAAATGCTTTTTAATTGCCTATAATGTGACCTTTGATTGGTAAGAGGAGGAGGTGCATTTATGGTGTAAAATTTCTTTTGGAAAGTAAAATAATTGTTACATTAATCGAATTTCAAATACTTCGGCTCGAACGGTTCTTTTTATAATTGTGCTTAAATTAGTAAGCTGATCGGTATAATTTTTTTCGCTAAACTTTCTAAATCACTCCAACAACAGGAATTTTTTATGCAGACTTTTTCGAAATTTGCGATTTTTATTTATTTTTTTAATGGATTACATCCATTTTTAAAATTGGGCAACTCGATACTTGGAACACATTCAAAAAAAAGGTTTAGCATATTTCGTTTCGATAATTTTTGTGATTTTAAAAATTCCATAAACTTTCATAATGGTCCGGAATGGGGGAGGAGAAGCGGGTAAAACCATTATTGTCCGAAATTTGTTTCATATCTTTTGTGGGTTCCACTGAGTGGATAATTACATTTCTTGGTAAATTATATATATACCGCTCTCCGAATCGGTACCTGAACAAGGGTGAAACCGCACTCGCCCACCAAGTTTCACCAGATCGCTCTATTCTAATTTTAATTATCCCTTTTCCTGAGCTTTAAGAAGTTGAGAAGATTTTCTAAAATTTAATTTTTTTTTTTTGTAGAAGAAAGGCTTTTCATATATCCATTTTAAAAAAGCTGTAAAAGTCAATTGATATCGTAGTTAAGTATGCCTTTCGTTTCGCGTTGCTTTTCGAACCGAACTTGAAAAGATCCTAAAATCCAATAAGTAAAGTTCTAAACTATTAACAAGTATAAGTCTTAGTACATTTATGAGGTACGTACAGGCTTAAAAATAAGTCTATGCGTGCATATACATATATATTAACTTCATTTTTTGTAGAAACAAATGAGCAGATTTTTGTGCACACATAAAGAGAGCGGTTGTGCATCAATGGTTGAGCATTTCAAGAAAGAAAACTTTTTGTAATGATCGCTTTATATCTACTTCAAGCGTATATGATTTAAATATATATTTTTTTTTTTGCTTGCCTATTTGCTTCTGTAATAAACATCGATTCTAAACATTTCTTTTTTTTTTGCCACTAATAAGTGGTATTACAGGCTTTTATTTGAGCGCACTTTCCCCGAGTAGATAAGTTATACTATTGGCAGAGAATACCACATCTATTTTACATAAACATTTTAGCGGTTGCTGTTAGTATTATTTTAGCTAGAAGCAATATCGGATCATTGAGTGCAGAGTAGAACGCGTTTGAAATCGTGGAAAAGAAAAAGAAAATAAACTTTGTCTATCACATTATCAAAAACGACTTTAAAAACGAACGAGGTTATATCTGGCTTGTGGCGAAATTCTTATATTCTACATCTACGGATTCGAATCTACACTTATAACGGCTTGAAGTGGTAGTTCACCAAAGTGAACTTTATTCATTCAGATTAATTATAGGCTTTAAAAATTTTTACATTCTAATTTGTGTCTGCGCGAACATTTATTGTTTTTTTAATTGAATCCGCCTGAGTGGCCGAGTCGGCAAAGGATCTCCACTAACCGCTCAATAGTCAAGGATTCAAATCTCAAGTGCGGCAGACTTTTCAATAAAGCTAGCGCTTTAAGAGTTAATGAACTTACAATTTATTTCTCTGGCTAAACTAATCATAACAATAATAAGAGATTGAAATAATCTCAAATATATATAAAAATTTTCAACAAATTTTTGTAATTGTGTCGAAATTTCCAACATCCATCGTATCAAACTGCAAAGTACACTGTTGGTTTTAGGTGTGCACCATTTTCGTGTCGATAAATAATTTTACATCTAAATATACTTATATTTCACAGTTTAATATCAGTTGCGCTTCGCAAATTTCAAGGTATCGTCTGCAGAGGATATAATTTTAGGGTGTCGCGCGCCCATTCCCAAACTTGTTTAATGGTCTTCGATTGAGAATACAAACGTTAAGTTTCAGCTTCCTATCTGGATTTTTGGGCCGTGGAATCAACCGAATTCGAACGAATGAGGTAAAAGAGCAGATTGATCAAGCGGTTGAACAAAAATTTTACAAACGCAAGTGTAAATTTATCATAACAATTTTCTTTGGTGATCAATAGAAAAAACTAGATGATTTACGTGCCTGAGGTGAGGGTAACCTGGATTTGTTCTAAATCAAAATTTTCAATCCCTCAGAGGTCCTCGCATATTTTATTATTACAAGATAAGAGGGAAATGAAAACACAAAACCTAAAAATTCTCACAAAAACAAATGCAATAAATTTAACATGCCCATCTTACGATTGCAATAACGAAAAGATAAAAAAACAAAACAAACGATGTAAGAAATTTATACTCACGCATTATACATACAATGCATATAAATGCTGATATCTAGAGCTGCTTTGTAGCAGCCTAAAGTGCTATGTGCCTATTATACTTGTTTACTATACTGTTGAGTTGATCTCAAAGCCGGTCGGTCTAAAATAGAAAATAATTAAAAATAATAATACATATGACTGATGCTTAAGCATATGTTCGGTTCGTTCATTTGTTCTTCACAGGTATACAAATGTATGTGGGTATGTTCGTATATTCAATGCCAAATAGTTTTCAATTTTGTTCTATGTATTGTTTTTTAATGTCGCACAACAGTCGCACACAGTCAAATGCAAAAAAAACTTTTTATTTACTTTGTGTTTTCTTTTTTATCGTTTTTGTGTTTTTTGTGCCCTAAATATTTACTTTTAGACAAAACAAAAGAGTGCAAATTTCGAACTTGCTAAGGTGAGCCAGCTAGTTGCACAGTGACATTAATTGTTGAAGATATATCCAAAATATGGAACAAAATTCTGACAATGTCCCAAGTTCATCCTCATCAGTGCGTAAATCCGCTCCATCAACACGATCGTCACGGTCTCCTTCGCCCGGATACCCTACCTTCCTTACAGCATCAAAAAAATCTGATCCAAATGTACCACGCAGAGCGGCAAACTATCAGTTCGAGTGCACATTGCAAACCGAGAACAATCATCAGTCCGATAAAGTTATAATTGAAAGCAATGCACAGTCAAACACCCAAAACATATACTCTGCCCAGCCAAAATCTAGGGACTTGCGATCATTCGTAAGGCTAGATGATTGCAATCAGAGCGTAGGGTTAGTTTCTCAAAAAATGAATTCGGAAAATAGTACCACTATCATAACCACTAACTCATGTTTGCGCAACAACTTCGACAACGATGCTCGAGTAAATACAACAACAGCTTTCCCCTCGAATCTACAGGATCTTTCGTTTCAAATAAGCAGTCGTTGCTCGCATCCCTTATGTGATGCTCTAGAAAATGCAAAGGCGATAGAACAAATTCCTACAGAATACTTTGAGAAGCAGCTGCAAAAATATTCGAACTCCGACTTGCTTGTTGGAGATTCAGCCAAACTTAGTGAACAAATTAATGGAGTATTTTTAAACCGTTTGCAAGATATTGACAATAACGCGGACGGTCATAGGGACGTAAGTAAAAAAAGTGAATTGCGAGAGAAGAAAAATAGACGATTTGTTGAATATTTACGTTTCTAGTTAAAATTGATTACATACCAGGAGTGGGTGGACATACTTCTTAAAATAAACCAATCAATTATCACTAATATGGAAGAGCTGGAGTCGGAGGTGGCTGAACGTTTGCAATGTTTGCGACAAAAAGTGAACACCGATTGCCGTCGCAGCCAAAGCGATGAATTGTTAAAATGTCGCCAAGACATCAATTCTTTAATTAGGATCGTCCAGAATGCTTATCATAACGATACATGGGATTTTCAAGGTCTATCCTTCGAAACTATATCGTTGTCTCAAATACTGTGCGACGGTGAAACAGAGAGAAACGGACAATATATGCGCAACACCGATACAGTAATTGAAACGAAAGTAGGTTTAATTTCCTCATAACTTTGATTCTTTAATAAGTGTCTTTTGTATTCCAATTTGCAGAAACAACTGGGACTAGAACAAAAGCACAAGGTGTGTAGACGGTTATTTCGATCTTTAATCAAACGCGAAATTCCTTCTGTTTAACGCATAACTTATTGGATCTTATGAAAAACTTAACGTTACTTTATTCATTTAAATTATATTTGAACGCAATAAATTTTAATGACTTAAAACATTAATAAGCTTCCCCTTCTTTTTTTTCTTATGTCTCTCCCTCTCTCCTTCTCTTTCTCTATCGCTGACTCTCTCGTTTTTGTGCTCGCTTTGCTTGCTATTCATAAAGCTACACTGCAATATAAAGGCTTTGGCCGTCGAGGTTGCCGAGAAACATGACGAGATTCAAGCGCTCAAGAGACAGGTGGTGTGCATGGAAGACGAAATGCAAAATGCGCAAAAAAAAATACAACTTAAAGAAGAAATTATTAAAGAGCTGCGCAGCGACCTGAAGTGTACTAATGCCAAGGTGTATAAATCAAATCTTCATTTTTTGTTTTTTCAAACTTAAGATTTCGTGTCAAAAACTTTTTGAAACCTTAATAGAGAAAATCAAAATTCTTAAAAATCGTTTAAAAAAAAAGTAGAAAAGATTTTTTTGTGTAAAAACTAGTAAAGAAAAATTTTGACCAGAATATACGAAATTTCTATTTTTTTTTTTTTTAAATATTTTGGCTTATTGTTGTGTGTTTCCTGCTACCACTCCTGCAAATCCTTTTATAGTCATTCCCCGTTTCGTTAAACTAGTGTAAGCTAAAATACCAATCTTGTTCTCTCCTTTTGATTTCATATGTGCTTTTATTTTGCAAACTGAAAAAATCTCTCGCTCAAATCAAAGCTTGTTTCCCGAAGTTGTCTTCAAGCTAATTTCGATATGGCGCCAGTTAATTTGGAAAATCAGACAGTAGCTCGTAGTGACGCCGCACAAGGCGCCGAATGTAGTGCGTTGACGGTGAGCGATGATTTAAAAATAAAGCAGCGCGATATTTCGTTAATTTTATAATTTTTAAGAAATTATTTAAAACGCGATATTTATAATTGCAGCTAATTGGTGATTGTTGTACTCAATTAGACACCTTGAGTCGCAGCGAGAGTATAGAACAGCAAAAACTGAAAATGCTGGAAGATGAGTTAAACGAATACTTCAAAATGAATGAAGAATGCAATAAGCAAAAATTGGAAACGCATCGTAAACACTTGTTGGATATCTTTCAAAAATCGGTAGACATTAAGAAAAACTTTAGGATTTTTTTCAATTCGTTTAACTAAATGCTGTTGTCTGGGAAATTTCAGGAAATCGAAAAAATTGAAGCCTGTCGCAAGCTGGATTTTATTCGGCGCAAATTAATGGATTTGGAGGCTTCGGCTGCTGAGGCCAACTACGATTGCGATACGGGATTTAGTAGTAACAGCGAAAATGATAAAGATTTCAAAATTGTTGAGTCTGTACGTAATCGTTTGCGCAAATTGAGTGAAACAGGTTTTGAATTAAAAAAAAGGGTACAAAAATTGGAACTGGAAAATAACGGTAAGCAACCGATTAGGAATACAAAGACAAAGCCTTATTTTGAAAGGCTAAACACTGAAACACACTTTTACGCCCACTCCCAAAGAACATGCGTATATTTAAAATATAGTAAGCCAATGCATGCCTGGAAAATTTCGAACACACAGACGCATAAGATTTTCAATAAGTCAGTTTTATGTTACGTGTACTATGATCAAGGCCGCAGAAACTGGGATAATAAAGAGCTGATTCAACTTTCAATTGATGGCTCGACCTTCGAATAGGCCCGCAAAGAACAGGAAGGAATCTGTTAGCTTATAGCCTATCAAGAGGAACTTAGTTAATACGCAAACATATAATAAGCATGAGACCGACGTACAATTTCTTAACAGATGTTCACCCACGTGCGTTGCCAGTCGGTCTTGTGTTTAATGCCTATTTACGAATAATATAATTAATAAAATTTTAATTAGTTTTTTAACTAACAACATATATTGTTTGCCTTTGCAGAACTTGAAACGAGTTTAACAGCTGAAAAAGAATACTCCGAGTGCAATAGTCGAACATTAAAGCAAGTTGCTGATTTGCTATGCAGTATGGTAGGTAGCCAACATCGTATCAGTAGCTATCCAAGACATAGTTTGTATGTGATTATATTATGCTATAGATAAATAAACAATTCTCCTACACGGATATCTATAATAAAGAATGCACTATAAATCCATTTTGTGACGCTATCGTACAAATCAAGGGACAATATCAGGAACAAGAAAGTCAATTATTCCGCGCTCTCGCTTTAAAGAATAAAAAGGTCAGTACATATCAAATTTCGTAGATGAATCGACTACCAGATTACTGTCACTGTATTGCATTTTTGCCGTTAACAGATTGAAGAATTAGGAAAAGCGTTGCTTGACAGAGAAAGAGAGTACAGCGATATGAGAAGAAGTGTTATGGTAAGATTTAATGGCTCCTTTTTTTTTCAAAACACTATGTAAAATTAACATAAAAATCAGCCTTTAAAAGTTGCATTCAGTACCAGTCAGCATACAAACGACAACAGCCAGTTCTAAGTGACAATCACCTCCAAATGACATTCGCTACACAACGACGATTCTATTCATTTTTCGTACGTAGTTCTTCTAAAGAAGATAATGCCTGTACTCAATTTAATACCCGAAAGCTATTGTTTTACTTTCTATATATGAGCAGCTTTAACAGCGTTACGTATTTGAGATCCGCAACTTTAATGATTTCGTCCTTAAGTTGAAGTTTTCTTCCGGACAGTCAAAAATCTCGTGTAACGGACCATGGTTATTTTTTAAACGTTTGACTTGCGTCAAGCTTTTCAAGCTCGGCAGATAGAGCCTTTAACATGGATATTAAACGAATCTAGCATAAAAAGCGTAAAGCAGATATTTTTAACAGTTAAAAAATGTACTTATATATGTGATTTCAGACAAGAATGTACACGTGTTGCCTTAACGCATATACGTACTTACAAACGTAACATCACTTTCTAATTAATTAAGCAGAAGGCAGGAAAATAGTTCTTGTTTTTGTGTCACAGGTAATATTTTTATATGTAGATATAGTTGATAATATACTAAGATTAACATTCGTGCATTTAAGCACAAATTTGCATTCGATGATGCAAAATTGATGGAATCATAGAGTGGTATATATATGTATGTAAGTTATCGATCATAAAAGTTGTAAATTGATCCCTGTGTATCTAACATATACGATTTAAAATATGACAATTTATAAAGTGTCGAAACTAATATCCAACATATTGTTAGCCCGAAATACGATATGAATGAATAAAAGAATATTGAAGGAGAAAAAGTCGTATTCGCTTCAGAACGGCAAACTTGGTATATGCTCGATGAATGGAAATTAAGTGTCGTAATTGTACGTAAATTACCGCGTAAAATATTGACAGCGTTACCGACACATTCTTACAGAGCGCCAGCTCGATGTGCACGGCTTCAGTACACCTGATACTAAAACTCTTCTGATCACACTTATATATCTTAGAAAAATGTGCATCGTTTAATATTTTTTGGCAAGATGGCAAACTGATTGCATAAGAATATCCAATTATTGAAAGCGTGTCTATTTAATTCTTTAATTTTGTTTTTGAATCAATAATTAACGTTTTCAGTACTTACAATTATCTTGTATTCTATCGCATATCATGAATCTAAATTGCTTTTTAGGCTAATAAATAAATAAATTAGGTTTACACTTAGTACAAGCGACTATTTCTAACAGAGTGCCTGAATCCACATGCAACGCAATATGCATAACCCATACTTCTCAAAGGAGATTTGGCCTACCAACACTACATACGCGTTTAGACGTGTTATTTCTTGCAAGCGCAATAAAGAAGGCGAAACGTTCGCATTCATGTCCCTTAAGCGTTCCGCTTGGTCTAGAGCCATTATAAGACTGGCGTGTGATAGTTTTGCCGACAGTTCCAAATTTCGCGTTGAAGCTTGAAAATTTGTACTCATCTATAGCAACAATTGTCAAAGTTTTGACCGCATGTGACAAGGCACACTTGTGCACGATTCATATATGATATAAAGCATACATACTGCTGAGTATTCTTCAATTCTGGTAAATCACAACAAGCTTTATGTTTAAGTAATTATTAAAAAATTCCATAGTAATATTCTCTAGTAGTATATGTAATTTTGCTTGCATATCATTTTTATCTAGTTGCTGTTGGAGAATATAGTCTCTTTAAGTTGTTTCTTCCTACTTCAAGATGGTTAGTTAATATGTGGAGAAGTTCGCATTTTGTGTATTGACAGCAGTGTAATGTTACTAGCTCGGGTAACTCACACTTCATGCTTACATTTGCTAGCTAAGAGGCACATACGAGATTCCCAGGGAAATTAGGTGAACCTCAGATGGGTCTCTAAAACAATTCTGGTAAACGTAAATCGCCTCAAACAATTCCACACCGTTATGGTTATCTCGTTATCTCGTGTCGATAATAAAAATAAAAGGCTTTTGTCTTAAATTAAATGCAATTATAAAGCAAACACGTCCACATACGATGATAGGTATTTAATGCAGGCACAAATCTTGCGCTTATACACACATTTATTATAATATCCTTGCACTGACATGAACTGCAATGAACACTGTGTGAAGCAAATTTTCTACAGAAAGTCTTAATTGAGGCAATCTGTTATACACATTTTTTTTTGTTTTAAGTGTGCACGGCTCTCTGCAATCATGATGCCATGAGTGCAATCGTATAGATCGTTCTTCGGCAATGGAAACAGACAAAATATGGCCGGCCAAACCGTTTGCGAAAACATTTTCCCAATGAGCTTTTAAATAACAAATTCCGTTCAATAACCGAGAATACTTTAATCGATTAATTAGACAACATATTTTTGGACTCTTCACTCCCTTGGCATTTTCTTCTTAATGTTTTTTTCGTTTTTTTTTTTTATTGGCTACATCGAGTTTTTGTATAGGGACGCTCGTTTCTTTTTTTTCCTTTTTGGTGTCTCCAGCCGTGAAAGCCTACTATTTAATTACGGAACTGGTTGTGTTCTCACAATTAGAACGATTTCTCAGAAATCTGGAAAAACGTACCTTCATACCTACTCCTTAGCTTAGTAAACGCGCGCAAAACATGCGAGGAACATGCAAGGCAATAAGGCCTCTGTGGTGGCCTCCAATGGGTTAACAAGACATGGCTGATTTAAAACCAATATATTAGCGGTTATTTAAGATTTGGCCTAAGACGGACGCTTATTATTGTGTTTTTATGGTTGAGTTCCCAGTTTGAACCCCAAAGAGATATTTTCGATTTTCTACTAATTATGAATGAATCCATGATTCAGTTTGACTAGTTATTCAACTTAGCAAGACCTCAGAGTGTAGGAAAAAGTTTGAGTATAAATCTTCTAAAATATTAATAAACAAACGTAAAAGTTTAACAAAGAGAAGGAACGACAAGCAAACATAGCTAAAATAAAAAAAAAGATTTTTAAATGTTTAAAAAAAAAGTAAAATTGCAATGCGCGCGACTTCTTTGTTTGCTCGCACTAGTAATTTTAAGAGAGTAGGTTTTTTCTACGTGCACGCAAACAATACTTTTCTGTTATTTATTTAAATTCACTTATATCATTATAGATTTTCCATTAGTATGAGAATACTAAGGCATATACATAATAAAGTAAAGTTGCATATGAAGTTTAGATTTCGAAACTGCTTTCAATAGCAGAGCAAAAGAAAGTTTTTTTTGAATGCTTAAGATTGAAAGATACTCTACCCACATATAAGTTTGATACTGTATGACCATGTTATTATTCGGCGTGACTTTTCAATTTCTTTGAAAGAACATTTTAACTAAGAATTGCATTAAGCTTTTCAAAAATCATTCAATATTTTTAACTATATTTAGCTGGCGGATTTTATTAGTTTCTAAACTGGAATAATGCAATGGAAATGTTTAACAAGTGTTTTTTGGGTTCTTCTACACCTTCGTGTTTGTAATGTAGCCCGCGAGCGTAGTAAATAAATAACAAAACAATATTTTACCAATGCGATGTATATGTATGTATTATGCAGTTATTTGAAAAACGATCACAACGGTAACGATATAAAGAGGAGAAAAGTTAAGAAAAAAAAAAATAATAATAATACGTAAGAAAGCACTTCCACACACATACACGTTGGATTGGTTTTTACTCACTTAATAAAATGAATGACTGACAGAAAATGTCTTGCGAACCCGCTCATTTCCTGACTGACTTTATTCGTGACGAGACAATGCTGGTTAAACTTTAAACGGATATAAATTCAAGAAAAACTTGCAGGGTATTGTGTAGTGTTTTGCTTATCTGTAAAGAAACACAAATGCAAATAATAATAATAATAACAATAACAATAATAATAGCTATACACCCGTATATGCACAGCCATATGCATAGAAAGAACTAAGAAAAGTATAAGGAAAGTAAATAAACAACAAATTAAAAAAGTATGAAACTTTTCGAGTGTAATTAAACCTGAAATCTGAATGCCGTTCTCGCGTTCATTGCGGGAAGTTTTCAAGTGTGAAAATGATTAAATTTGCGCCTAAAAGTGTGCTTTTCATTTTGTGCTGTTTATTTCTATTTATTCAATAAGAAAAAACGAGAAAAACAAATATTTTATCAATTTAGAGCCACATTGTAAAGAGAATGTTGTTAACCCCAGTATTAGTTGAATGGGATAGAAGAAACGCAAACAGAGGTCCTTCTTCGACAATATTACATACACAAAGAGTTTTTTTAAAATACGCAAAATTATTTTCTGTAATTACATATAGCATTGAACTTTATTTAAGAATCGAATACGAATTCTAATCACTTTCAACCCACACATTTTTAACAATCCGCAAAATGTCTTATAACAATGATTGGCGATTTTAAGTAATGCCCATTGCTATGCTATTAATTTCAGATTGAAAAAGCTTTTCTTTTAATAACTCCTACTTACCCAATGACAAGAGAATGCAACGAACTTTGCATACAGATTTGTTTGATAAGTTAAAAAATCAATATATGTTCTATTTGCATAAAAACATATAGCTTGTGAATTATTTGTCGATAGGATATTTTAAAATTTATATGCATAACAACGTATATATATTTTAGGTTTACCGGCTCATATGTACGTGCCTTGCTTTCAGCAAGGCGAAGAAGTAAAAAGTTCATTTTCTGTTTGCTTTAATTTAATCTTAAGCTAGTCAGTGCCGTGGGAAAGCCCTCTACAAATCCACACATCACATCCAAAGCACAGCTCAAATGCTCTTCTCTTAAAATTAGTACATTTTCCATTTCCTTTGATGGCAAAATGTTCATTACTAACGGGCACACCCCTACTGTCGTATGCAAGTCGTACCTATAAAAAATTTAGATTTGTATATCTGCAAGCCTTTAGGCTGTTATATAGGTTAAATGTGCCAAAATGTATTTAAACACGAATATGCGAACTTGACCTGCCTTGTCTTCTATATTCAATATATGCCCGACACATATGTGTGTTAAATTATATTCATATCATATATAAATATTTTATTTACTTTCTCGCGCGTTACTTTATAAGCGCACTAATTAATAGCTTGTATTAATCAACACTAAAATAAAATTAAATGCATTATATTAATGAATTTTCTTCATAGTGTGAAAAGCGAGTTTAGCTTTAAGAACGCAGTAACGTTTGCACAAAATTAAATAAATATGTCATCATATGTAGTTATAAAGGATCCATCTAATTGTCTATAATTTTATGCAGTTTTTCAAATATATATATGTTGTGCACAATTTTTTGATTGCTTTTGCTGTAGTGAATAATCGAATGCTTTTCAATTACTTTTGCTGCACCTTGAGTACCGTATACCTATATATATATATATATATATATATGGGAAAGATGTGGTTGTTGCGTTATATGGTATTTCAACTCTAGTAATTTCACTTATATATGTAAATAGCGATAATATATGTAAAATAAAATCTATGACGAGTTTATTGGCTTCGATTCAAAGTAAGTTTTTTTTTTTGGTTTAATGTTTGTTTGTATGGGTGCTTGTATTTTGTCAAAAAAGTATTAAGAATTTCCTTTCGAGATTTTTGTCGGGGAAAAAAAATTCAACGATGGAAACTGAAAAATTGTTGAAACTGAAGAAGTTTCATTAGAGTAATGTATAAAACGTACTATTAGGGAAACGAATAGAGAGGGAGAGAGAGAGAGAGAGGGAGAAGAGAAAAGTCGTTATTAAAATTTTAGACTTGAAATGGATTACAATTTATCTTGGCCCGAAATAGTTGAATTTTTCAGACTGTTGTACAGAAGGCTACGTTTAGACACAACCTAAAACACGTTCTTACTTTTCCGAAATTAAAATTAAATAAAAATGCAAGGTAAATTAGAAATTTCGAAAAATATATGTAAAGATATCCCGCGAGAAAAGCGCCCAAAAACATGCTTAAGCAGACGTTTAAAGGTAAAGAACTTAACTTTAGATGTATATCTGATCCTCATTATTATTTTGGATATGAGGACCTTCTAGCCTTATTTTCTTCATTCTCGAAAAAAATTTTTTGGCTCAAAAACCCTTTCAATATCAAGCAGCAAAATCTAGCGATCCGCTTAGCCTGTTTCTTCTTTCCTATTTATAAAGCATATAAAACACTTGTCTTATAGATATTTCGAGTTGTTTCATGCCCTATTTAAAAGATGGCTATGGCATAATATGCCGTGTCAACCTTCCGGATAAATTAATAAATTGAAATCTCAAATTCTTAAAATTCCTGATACTTTTTTTACAGAAAACCAAGCATGTACATTTATGCATAGGTGTGGGTGTTTCGTGACCAAGTTTTTCTTTTATTGCGAATTTATTGAAACTGAAAACGATAACGACCGTAAAATGAATTTCTAATAATTCTTTAATGCATAAATTATTACACGAACATCATATTGATGTCGACGAAAAGTATTCCAAGTAATTTCGACGAAACACAAAGTTTAGAAAAACTTAAATCACTACAAACTTTTGTGCAAGTTTTTGTAAAAGAAGTTTTCATATTCATCGTATATCTCATTCACATCACATTTGTTAAAAGAGGAAGGGAGGCAGAGAGAGAGAAAGAGAGAGAGAGAGAGAGAGAGAAAGAAAGAGAAAGTAATGGTAAGAGAATGTAAATAAAGCTTAGAAAGGTTATGTCGTTTACACTTTTTTCCCGCTATTTAAGGCAGGAGACTGTCCGCACATTGTTCAATTAGAAGCGACAATAAACCACTGTCACAAACAGCAATCAGCACTTATAGCCGCCACACACGAAATCATTGACGAATTAAAAAATGATCTCGATGAAATTTCGTGTGAGACGATGATGGTGCAAGAGAAGAGTAGTGAACAAGATCAAACGGTTGAGACGAGCTTTGAAAACTCTTTAAAGGAGTTGGAAACACAAAACGATAAACTTGAATTTGCATTGAAACACAAGACACTGGAATGTGATGCCGCGTTTTGGGATTTTCACAGAAATGTGTGATTTTGAAATCGCTCGTTCTTGTCTCGTTAATTTTTGTAAATCATTTTTACGTTTTTCCATTTTGTATATAGAGCGAAAGCATGAGATGTCAACTTGAGCACATGCAGCATGCAATTGCCGAACGTGAACAGAAGATTTTGCAGCTTAGTGCGATGTTGGCTCGAGTTTCTCATAAACATCAAGGTGAGCCAATTAACGCTGTGGAATATCGTGGACCGATGCAATCAATGCAACCAATGCAACCAACGCCACCGACGACACTTTCGATGCCAATACCAGATAATAAGACAATACATTTGGAGAAGAGGGTTAAACACTTGGTCAGTGCACTGGACAGATCACGAAAAGAGGAGAATTTTCTGCGCTTAGAAACGCGGAAGCTTAATGAAGAGCTGAACGAAAGTAAGAAGAAGAATGGTAAGCGCAAGTAATTTATAAATTTATACGAATAATTGAAATTTTTTTTTTTGGAACAGAGGACTTAACTACTCAAACGAACCGTTTGGCTTCTCTGCTAAAAACTCAAGAAAATCACCGCATGGAGTTGGCTTGTAAATATGAATCGTTGGATAAGAGTTTCGAGGATCAGTCGAAAAAACTGCGCGCAGCTACCGGGCAAGTGCGTTTGCTGAACGATCGCTTTCAGTTATTGGAAAAACGTCAGTGCGAACTTAATATGGAGGTAACCATCGAGCAGTGTATTTATATAGATTAAGATAACTAAGGCTTTCTTTCAGCGCAATTTATTGCGTGAAGAAGTAATGGCTTTAAAAGAAAAAGAAGCAGTTCTTATGGGCCGCCAAAAGGCGATGGAAGAGCAATTAATTAAAGCAGAAAAGGAAATGTATACCGCTCACGATGTAGTTAAAGAGCAACAAAGTATTCTGCAGCGTTCTGAGAATAATCATAGAGAAGTGGTTAAACGTCTCCAAGAGGCCAACAATGAAATGAGACAAAAAATGTGTTCTCTTATGCAACAATATAAGAATCTTGAGGGGGAATTTGAGTGAGTAACACTTGATCTGAATTCAAGAAACTCTCCCTTTCGCTGCATCTATTGACATTAATATCAAAGTTTCCTGTTGCTCCCTTTGTAGAAAACAACGAGGTGCGTTTAATAACAGTGAGAAGCTGATTGAATCATTTCGTAAATGGAAAGATGACCAGCAAAAGACCGAAGAACGAACACGTGATACGTTCAAGCAATACGAAGATCATATACGACTTTTGCTACAAGAGAAGCAACGTTTCGTCGAACAATATCGTGAACTTCACCGCGATTACAGTGCAATACAAAGTGAATTGGATCGGATAAGAATATGCTCCATCAGGTATATTTCTAAAAAAGCAAAACGAAATTGCTTTTCACTTATATTTCTCGATATTTATCAGCATGTCTGGCTATAATCTGTCGCAAACTCTCTCCGAAAAATCGGTAAGTTCTACGAAAGTGAATAAATTTAATTCATCCCGACCATTCTATTGCAATCAAAACAGATCGAGCAGATTGATGTTATACGCCGAACAACACGTCGCCTTGAGGAACAAAGTTCTTCCCTCAAGGGAGAAGTTGTTTCAAAAATCGGTTCGTTTAGCAGCTTTAAGCAGATCGAAGAAACTTATGATTAAAAAATACTTGCCGACGCGCTGTTGCAACTATGTTTAAATGACATCACTGCGGAAACTTATGTATTTATATTCATTCTTCCACATAAACTACATAGCGTCCAAACCTAATTTCATTGGACACGAACACAAACACACATTTCTTATATACACTATTATATTATCTATTAATGTTTAGTTTTTCGTTGTTATGCAAACACTTTGTCGATACAAATGTTTATGTAGATGTTCATATATTTGATAGCCTCTTTCTATGTAAATACCCTATATGGACCTATATATTTATATCCTTTAAGAACGTATTTGTGAAACAATCCAAAACTTAGGAGAACAAATAAAGTAGTGATGTTCTCTCGCAGATGTTATAGATTTTCAAATGTAATTTTTCGCTTTTCTTATTTCTCCCTTTATTGTGTACGTAGAAAAAAAAAGTTTTCTTTGCATATACAAAAGCAAAATAAAAAATATTGTTCCGAATATTGTTTATCGTTAGCCAATATTTCTCCAAATATTCTCGGGAAAAAGTACTGAAGAGCTGTTCAGTCAGATTATTCCCCATCGTTTGAAATAAATGACGACCACGATCGCAAAGTGAGGTGGGCTCAGACCTTTCATGTGAACGGTTGAAAATGTTCTCTTAACCAGTGAAGCAACGTATGATTATTGTGATCGAACGATGCGATGTAAAATTATCCTTTTCGCTAGTCTTCTATGGGGAAACAGATGAGTATGATATGGGACTTGAGGTATGTTTCATTCAAGTTACCTGCAGAAGTATAAGCGAGCGATCCACTTCATTTACCTATCTTTTTCTACGATTTTGCCTACACCTACTCAGTCCAATTTGTTGTCATTGGCTTTTCTATTAGACGCTTGTGTTGTGATATCTGGGAAAATGCGAAATGACAGAAATGAACTCGATTATTTTACCTCACTCCTGAGATAATTTATATACGAAAATGCGACAAAAAGCGTTCGATATGCAAGCTTATTCTGCATTCGTTTCTTTTCTCTATTGAACCGTAGGACTACTGTCGTCAGAGAAACTTGCCTAAAATGAAAAAAAATTTTTTTGTTTTTAATTCTTATAGTAGTAGCCTTTGGCTTCGTGTTTTCAATTGCACCTTGTTGACGTCAATTTTAAAATAATTGATTTATCGTTTTTCAATAAGGGAAGAGAGAGTGAATTCTGCGGGATTATAAATACAATTAGTTGGGAAATAAGTTTTAATAAGTCTGAAGTAATAAAAGAGTGCAATACTCTACGGATCTGTTTTTACTTTAAATTTAACCGATGGAATCGTTGAAAAAAAGAGCCCAAACATATTTGCAACCGAAGGAATGCGTCAAGACGGGAGTCCCGTCACGTGGAGTATATCCAATTTGCGCGCCGCCTCGTTTTCGATATTCATTCGTTCAAAAGATTTTAATGGGCGGTGGATCGATATTGGTAATGATGATAATACCACTTTGGGGATTGTTTAGTATGCCGTCGTGGGCAGATAAGCACCAACGTCTTGGCAAATCTAATGTTGTCGAAGAAGAGGAGTCGCCCCCTCCGGAGACAGAAGAAGAATAAATCGATTATATTGTATTTGAAAATATAATCAAAAATAAATAAAAAGAAGATAGGGAACTAAATTACCCTAATAAACATATTTGTGTTCTTTTTATAAAAAATAAACACCAATAAATATATACAATATAAGCACGTTTGTTGCAAAACTTAATTAATAAAAAAAATAACAAAATAAAATAACAAAATTTCTCGTTTGATAACATTTAACGTCGCAGACGCGATCTGCGTTAACTTTCCTTGATATGTTCCCGTAAAGAATGCATACAATAGAAACTGATGTTGCGAGACAAAACGAATGCCTGATTTGGCATAAACGTTTGGATAACTAATGCCGACCGCTTCCAGACAGTTATTGTGCATATTGTCTAACCTTTCAGTTTCAATATAAGTGAGAAATGAAAGTGAATTGCTTTGGCTTTGTATGTTAACGTGAACAAATTTGATAAAACTCTCAACATTATGGCAATGAAAGAACCGACAGCAGAGCAACAGCATAATAAACAATAGCTATGTAGTTCATGTAATATGATTTCAATGAATTCGAGTTTCGGTGAAATTTCAAGCAATCTCTTAAACAGGTTCAGCGATGACAACGAATATTAGCGACAGCGGTAACAAACAACAGATTAAGTCCTGCCTCAGTAAACGATTGTGCGATTCGTTAAACTTGTGAAAAGTGCACTTTAACGTGTAGTTCATGTCGTCTCTGAAGGTAGCAAATCGCTAACTTTAATCCATTATCGCCGATGACCCAAATGCTTTTTCATAAAAAAATCAAAATTTATAGTACATTAAAAAAAAAGAAGAAAACGCTTATTGGAATTACGGTTTTTTCACCTTCTCTTCATTAGTATAATGCTTCGGCAGCATATTTCTTTCACACTATAATAAAACTGGGTAAGAGAAGATGCACTTCCAGCACAATTATGAACTTGCGCGTTAATGTTGATGGTAATTTTCTAAAACAAATTTATAGCCAGCGCAGGGAATTAGTGTCCAAAGAGTAGATAGACTATATTAGGTTTACTCGGAGTTGAAATAAACACACCGTACCGGTCGATTTCGTATGACTTTCTAAGTCCATTTAGGCTTGTTTGTCCTGCTGACATGTATTCTTGCGTTCAGCTTGCAGATCACAATTTTTGAGATTTTGTAATGAATTTTGGTACACTTGTTTTGGTCCATGATGGTGATGGCTAGGACAAGTTTTGTGTGCTAAGTAATCACCCTTTACAGTATTTGATAAACTAAACTAATATCGAATTACAACTAGGTAAAGCATTCCAAACATCTGAGAATAAGCGTCCACATTTGTTTACACGTTCATGTATTTGTATAAAAATTACCTACATCTGAGAATAAGCGTATAAAAATTTGCGGCCAACTGAAAATAAGCGTCTATTTTTATACTTATCATTTCTAAGGAGAGTAAAGATTATTTATATTTTTTGTCAAATGTAAGGTATGCGATTTCCTTTCCAAGAAGGATTTGCGTCTGCGGCACAAGACTGGGCAAGGTGCGGATTTCGTATCCGTTTATCCAGCTTGGATATTGGGGCGCAAGCAGCCTTGAGGAGCTGAGAAGCTGAAGAAGGGAAATGAAAAGGGAGATTATGTTCACTTTGTAAGGAGCTTTTGATGCGCATTTTCGGCATTTAAGGTCTTGTAAATTATCCAATGGGAATAATGTTTATCCTCGTTCTTTAAATAGTTTACCTTAGCGCTTGCGTCAACCATGCTGCGAATTGTGGTCTAGAGCTTTTCGCGAATTGCGAGAGTACATAACATACATAATTTTTGATATGACCAATCATTCGGGGAACGTGTTCTATTCGTGTAAAGCGGTAACGGTCCAAAACAAGTGAGAAAACAGGAAAAAGGAAAGAAATAGGGAGGTGGTGGACGCAACAAAGTGGACGTGTGCTCAATCGGTAAGTGTTATGCTTTTACTGATTGAGTGCTCACCTTACAGAAGCTGTAGATAAATGTCGGAATTGTTAAGCAAAGGTAACTTGCAAACACGTGACGTTCGCCACATGTAACCTGGGACTCATGTCAGTAGCTACTCACATTCTATTTTCCAAGCCCTTTCATTTGGTATCTGTGTCAGAGTTATCCACCTCTCTGTAGCGGATGCTATTTAGAATGTACGGAAAATTTGACTGTGCGACATTGCATTGTCATCGGAATTGCAGGCGTACGCAAAATTACAATATGATTGGGATCTGAAGTATGGGATACATATATCTGAGTGCTACACTGAGAAGGCGTTTCTTGAGTTACACGTGAAAATTATTGTTACCAGTCGAAAAAATCGCTTTTCCCTATGCGCGAGTTAAACATGGCAAATGCCTGTGCACCCTTTATATTTTACTTCGAAATTATATCTTAATCACTTTTACAATTACAGATCAAGAATGAATGAACAAATGAATGAATGAATGAATGAATGAACGAATACATGAACATTGACATAACATAGAGAAAAGTAATTGCAAGTAGCACTTATTACATTTCCACTAATCTATAAAATATGAAGGGAAATTATTACTGAAGCCCTGACTATGGAAGTAACGATGTAACTCTAAAGTATAAATGTTTCTTTATACGATCGCGAGAAATGAAAAAGGAAAAAAAAGGAAAATCGAAATCTCATGGAATTAATTTTATTCTGCAGGTGTTCTTCATCATGTGATTGATTTCCTTAAATGAATTCCTAGCTTTTTATAGCAAAAATGTTTGGTTTGATACGAATCATTCAACACTCGTCAACCATATTATTATTATTTCTAAGGTACACAGCACTGTAGATCATTTTGAAGAATTTCTTTCTTTTCTTGGTAAAATAGTATTGATAAGGACTGAACGCTATGCCAATTCCTGTATAAAATTATTATAAAAGATCTTATGCTCTATGTGTTTTTACTAAATTTTCTTTTTCCAAAAAATTGATGGTTTTGCCTTAAGATTGAAATTAGTTTTTCTACAAATTGACTGCAGGAGTAACTAGTTTCCGAGAATGATTCGATATTAATAAATTCCAATGATCATTAAAATGTTCGACTGATTTCTTGCGCTCCTTTGACTGTCTGCCGCGACTAAACTTAAAAAAAAATGAAATGAAATCAAAGACGTCGCTTTGAGTACACATACCAATTAGAATTCGATTAGAATGCTTTCGAAAATTTCAACGTTACGTACGGAATGGAAAAGTAAATATAGCCGCAAATAATCAAGTCATTGCATTGCACTTTCCATCGCATCGCAATATCATAATATATTTATTATGAGGATATCCAAGCGCACATAATATACAATACAATAAACCCTTTAAGCTTGCAAATTGGATCACGTTTAAAATTCTAAATTAGCATGAAGCTGTACTTGTGCATCGCTTGTCGGATAATAAAAAAAAATGTCGTAATTGAAAATTATAAAAAAAAAAAAAAAAATGGGGGGATGAAAATAATCGAAAATGCAAGAGATCGATTGCACATAACATACGCTTTATTTACTTCCCGGTATACAAATTTTCCTATTTATTATACAAATTTTAGTTGGCGGTTGCAAAATTCATTAATAATACATTTTAACTGCTAGCTCACTAACCATGAGAGAATGAAGGTATCTTAATTTTATGATCGCATTCGTGGTATTTCATATACAAAAAGATAAATAAATGAAAAAAATCCTTACCAATCGGTAAGCTTGTGCTTATTTAATTGGCAAGAGATTGGAACAGGGAATTGAAGTTTAATTCATTTACACAAAGTTCAGACACTAAGCTAAGCGTGTTCCAATAGATAAAAAAAGAACGAAAGCATTTCAAATGTCCAAACACTTTTCATCAATAAGTTTCAAAATTGCTCGTGTTTGCTGATTGATACGATCCGGATTGAAATTTTTTCGATTATAAAATTTAATCCTTTTGTATACAGTCAAAATATTTTAGTCACTATACCAGATTCGAGTTTATCGTATGATATTTTTTTATCGAAACATGACACATCTACAGGTGATAGGTATTAAAATGTTCGACGCAAATAGTATTCTGCACATTATTTATCTATTACTTCTTTCTCCGAAAATTGTGAGCAGCAGCGGCTTTTCTACGATATGCACTACTGAAGAATGGGTGTATGGTATATTTAGGCTATCTTTCGTAACATTCAAAAAACACATACACACATACAGTATGTAAATGCTTGATTAGCGGAAGGTTCATTGTTGTTATGGTGCTCGCATAATTCGCAAAAATTAAGATAGAAAGTCAACGTCTAAAGAGATTAAAGGTGGAGGCGGGTCCGATACGCTTACACCGATATCCATAACCAGAAAATCACTACGTCTTACGTACGAACAGTTGAAAATTATTCAATTATTCAACAATATCTGCAAGCGACGTAAACGGCCCAAAAATAACTCAAAGCCTTACACTTTTTGTGTAACGCTTTGGGACGGACAATATCAAGGATTCGCAACGAGCTAGGCGCGTCACTATTTGACTAGTTCTTCATACCCAACAATTAAGTGGAGCAGGTTATATTCACATTTTGCCAATCACTTCGCAATAAAGTATTCGAAGCTTCTATGAAGATGAGAGGTATGACCGTTCCTTCGCTCGCCTGTCTATGGAAAATGTTTCCTCGATGGCATAAATTAAGATAACACGCTCAAATTTGGAGTATCGGAAGTTGCTGCAAGCAGGTTGATACAAAACAAAAACAACAAAAAGAACAAAAGCCAAGAACGCCTCAGTTAACAAAAGCAAAGAAAAAAATTGTTTTTTTCGTTCATGACTTACGTATTATAAAGGATACAATGGCCGCTCCTACTTAAAATTATGAAGTATTAAACTTTCGTTTTCTCGTTTCTTTGTTTTTGTTTTTAAGATAAGTCTGGATGGCGTAAAGGTTTCGGTCACAACCGCATTGCACTTTCTTACTTTTTTTGTACTTTTTGGGCAATACGAGATCATTACAATCTAAATAATCATAAGCACGGCTCAATCAAACAGCAAATATCTATACGTACACATACACTTGCAAATCTATAGATATATTGTTTATTTTTTTTTTTTCATTTTATGTATTCACCCACTTTTGGTGGTGCGATGTGAACAATTCAGCAAATTATTATGATTATTGTCTTTGTCACGTTGTTGTTGGTGTTATTATTATTATTATTATTGTTTTTGTTGTTGTATTCATTCATTGTTTATAGTGTATGTGTATGCGATTATTGTTGCTGTTGCCGGCAGCATGTTATTATTATTGCATGTCACCACTTATATTTCATTATTTTTGTACTCAGCTTCATCGTAAGCCGGTATAATAAAACTTTTGTTAGGATAGCCGTATCAAAAAATTTGCGCTAAAGTGTAAATAAAGAACTTTCTCGATTAATGTCAGATTGTAACTTGATTTAACCATTACGTTTAAAGTAATTATAATTTCTAAATAAATGATCAGCTCTGATTATCTCGTCCGATGTTGCGCACATGACGCGCATGAGTTTTACATGACGAAGGGCTAAATAATGTAAAAACACGACTTTCGGAATTATGTTAATTTAATAAAAAGTTTAATTTGAACGAAACTCGTTTACACTAAACGAGCTAAGAAACTTACGGTTTAGTTGTTTATGCGACGTACTTGTGATGGTTGATATGGAGTTAAACTCGAAATTCGTAGAGAAAAATTTTCAATATCCATTACTTGCTTGGCTTATAACTGTTGATGATAATCTTTAGTAAAGTGTAATAATAATTATTATCCTATTCTCCGTCTGCCGACAAAAGAAAAACGTTGTTGCATGTACTTTGAAAGGACTAAATTTGTAACCCATTAAATTTACCGGCTCTCATATATGTTATATATGTGCGGCATCACCTTCATATATATCCTTTCATTTAACTTTGTTTTCATCGAACAACTATGCCTGGCAACGTCACTCGAAGTCAAGAACTAAACTACGATGCCTTGATAAACTAAGAGGTTACTAAGGTTCAGAAGGAGAACTTCGGAACCGTTACTACTTGTCGTAGCAAATCATCTGTTGGTGATTCGTTCGTTTTTGGATGAAAAGGCAGAAATTGTATATTGGCAGCGAAAATATAAAAAGTTGGGCTAAAGCCAACGGAGCGTAGAATAAGTAAATGTGGGAGAGTTACAGTACTTCAAAAAGCAGTCCACTTAGCAGAGACTGTTTTCTCGTTTCGTCGGTTAAAGGTAAAGCAAAAGTGCCTAATAATTCACTGTACGTCATTTAGACCAGAATCGAAACAACATTTGTTTTCAATTGTACGCTAAGCTACCTGCCAAACCATAAGTTACTCCGCGAACAGCGAGTCACCGCTGCCGCATTTGCTATAGTGTTTATAAAAGGAACTTATGAATAATATTCAATAAAATTTAAGAGTTGCGTATTCTTCAAGTGTTTTTCGCTTAAAGTCCAAACGAAAATAAGTTTGTGATTATCGTGGCAAGCCACGAGTTTTACTCGGTCCAAGCCGGTTTGCTACATTACACATGTGTACATTACGTTTGGCTAGACTGAAATACATGAAAAGGTAACCATGTGCGGTGTTTGAAGTGTAGTGAAGTGTAGCGGCTAGTTGAGCGCACCTTATGGTAATTGTATTAAATAAAATCGGTTCAGCCGAATGAGTGAGCGGGTAGGGAAAGCTTCGCAACTAAGAACTCAATGGTCCGGGACCCAAATCTCTAATGCAATACAGTCTAGCATGTGATCTCAGTTATCCGGCAGCGTTTCAATCAATACTTTGAATATTTACTTGCCATGCATACAGACAATGAAGAAATGAATAAAATCGGTTTTTGGCAATTATACAGAGATAATCAGCTCAAAGCAGCTGATTTTCGAGAGACAAATCAAAAAAAGAAAGTTTTAAATTTCAAAGACAAAGGATAACGTTTATAATTGGAACAGACTTTTCTCGAATTAAGACCCGATTTATTTTGTTCAACTTGGAATGGCAGCTTTCCTCGCACAAAGAGAGGAGTGAAAGGGCTCAAATTTACTTAGAATTCTTTAGTAATCAACAACGTATTAGCATTATGATCTATTTTCATGCTTTGTATCTATTTGATAAGTTGAGTATATATTCCACTATGAATATAACAATCAGACGTACGCTAACCCCATTTTTTTCGAACAGTTCATCGATGAAAATTTACATAATTTCCGGATAGTCACATACGTTATGTGTGTGGCAATCATTGTTAAAGAATATACAATTTTCTGCCAATGACATCGCAAAATCAAATGTAAAAAGCGTTTGATTATTATTCCGCCCAGCATACACCTACGAATTGATCAAATTTAACTGAAGGGACGTAAAGCTTTAAAAATAGTGACATGACATTTCGTGCATTTAGTACAACGTACTGTACGTATGATTAGAATAGATTTGAGTAGTAATTAAGAAAGGACAAAATAAAAGCAAATTTTGGGTTGCAAGAGTGGGAGTAAGTATATTTATATGACATGAATAGTGAACAACGAATGAAAAGAATGTTATAATCAGGCAAGGCCGATATCTAGGTCGATATATAATTTTCAGGTTCACTTAAAAAAAAAGCAGATCTTGTTTTCATAAAAAAAATTCACTTTGCAAGAGTATTCTTCTACGAGAGAGTGTTCGAACAATAGAGCAAAAGACCACCGTACAAAACCTTAAGAACAACTATTTGTTATAAGAAGTTGTGTAACGTATGCAGCCCGGTTCAAAATGTATACCTATTCCATACGAATGTCTCACGTTCTTTTAATATTCTAAAATGCAACTTAGCACCGATTTTCATCGAGATATGTGAAAAATACCAAATTTTTTCTATACCACGACCTTTTATAAATAAGACACTGTATGGGGAGCGAATTAAAATCGGTTTTCGCCAAAAAATTTTAGTGCACTCAAGTTCTCCGTAGCGAAGATTTAAAATGTATATTGAGCACATCGGAGCATGGGCAGGTACCGGGCGAACAGATCGACACAAACTTAATATATCTCAGTATCACAAGTTAAATATGTTTATAGGAAGAAGGGAAGAAATCCGACTCCTATTACGGTTATTACTATATATCAAATACGTAACTTGTCTCGCTTTTTCGATGGTTTTCGACTTCCGTCTACCGGCATGCGGATGAATTACGTACAGCCTATTAGATCTTATTCAGGCGTACGTCTACAATGTTTATGTCATAATAGCAAAGACATGAGTTTACTGACGATACGATATTTTGCAGAGGATAGTGAAGCACATTTTATTAAATATCGTTGACCTTCACTCAGAGAAAGACGCTTTTGATAATAAAGGTCTACTAATGAGCTAAACAAATTTATTACATTCGGTCAAGGTGGCCTGAAACGCAATATTCTACATGAAATATGATCGATCATACTCATAAAAATTAAATGTGTTGTCAGCCGCGTTTGCTGTCTGATTAAAGAGGACTGGGCTAGAATTGTGGTTTTGTAAAGGACACATTTCTGGGAACATTTGTAATACACTTAACGTGTTCCTTTGGATATTTTAACATTATTGAATTGGTCGTCGAATTTGACATTAGGAACAAGCTTCAAATATCTTTACCCTTTATCGCATGTACCTTATAAAATAAACTAGTATTTAGGGATATGTTATGGATAGTAATTTACTGCAAAGCAAAGAAGAAATAAACTTTTAGTTAATAAGAACATGGCTTCAGAAATTTATCACCATATACTACACTTCGTGTCGAAATTTCTGACATCTTAAATCGGTACGTACAGGACAAGATTTTTTTTTCATTAACAGCAAATGGTAACTATTCGGAGTTTCAGATACGTTGCTTATTATCGGGTTCTAGTATAAAGTTTTGGCCAGAAAGAAAATCAATCATTTGTCTCGACGGCAGATGATCGAATTTTTAATTTTATGATTTTAGAAAAGTCGGGTCCATTTCAGATAGCATTTTTCTTTTGCTTAGTTGAAATCATAACGGGATGTTTTTCCTAAGCGGTACTTTATTATATCGAAAGGATAATTTCTCTTTCTAATTTTCTTTCTCGTCAAGTTTGATTCTTTTTTGCGGTAAAGTGTTAGCAAAGAATAAAACATATCGTTATAGTAGCTGGAACGTAGGGTTACACGAAAGAACAACTTCTTTAGTTAGTTAAATGAGCGGGAGTTCGTTGAGTGGATTGGGGAAGAACAGGAAGTGTATACTGGGTTTTCGAATAAGATCATTTTCAGCGATAGAGTTCGTTTCCATCTTAATGGCAATATTTTTGCCCTTAAGCTTGCCACTATTTAGTGCAGATTTTAAGCTCGATGTATCATCGGACTGTCATTCTTTGAAAACGTGAGAAGACAAGTAATAACAGCTGTTACTGTCGTGACACAATAATTAAATTTTCATGTGCAAAGTTTAGATGTAGGCGGCATGTGGTTTCAATCAGAAGGTGCCTTACACCGTTCAGCTCGACAAAAAATTTAATTTTATTACTGAATGAGACCTTTCCTTCCTGCGTCTATATATAAATAAATAGTAAGTAATCAAAAAGAAATATGTCTCTAGTCTTTTATGATGATACCGGGTATATTAAACTTGTGTGCACATATGTAACACACAGAAGAACCTGAGATGGACTCAACTTTTATTGTACCGATTGATTCTGAATCATTTTCTAAGTCGATTTAAGGTCCTCAGTCGATCTATTCGCCTTGTTTTCTTGTGAGTAACCTACTAACGATTGCAAACGTTTGAGATGTTTTTATCAAATTTGTTGCATTCACAGACTTTGCCCCAAAGGAGAACATTATTGAAGATAGTTCGAATCGGGCCACTTTCGCAAATAACACATTATTTTGAAAAGTCATTATATGAATAACTGTATTAAGCGAAGTGATATACATTATTTAATCGTGGGCCCACTGGTGCACTACAGTGCTTCTATTTGTTTTTGGTACACCAGTACAATAAACTTCAATCGTTTAAATTAAAATAATTTTTCTGAAGGGTTTGATGTATGAAACGTTTCAAATAATATCAGACTGCTTCTACATAAACAGAGGTATATTACATATTCCTCCTGTAACGAATTAATATAACTTGCAAAGTTGGGAAAATACGACTACAGCTATAAGGGAAGGAAAAATCTCCAGAATATGCGTATTATCTTTAAAGGGCACATCATTGCGAGACATTCTAGCTTTTTGCGCCAAAAGAAAATAGATGCTTGTGTCGACCTTGAATTTATCATAAACGACAGCAGATATCTGGTATCGTGGATATCTAAACGAAATGTATTCATCTTTATTCGATTATATTGCAAAAAGTTGTATCTACCATTATTTACAGTTATATCATTTCATATTCCAAACGATATATTACGGGAGGGTAAGTGTTCGCATTAATTAAATTTTCATGCACAAAACTTTTATTAAACACGCATATCATAGGCTACGTATTTGGGAAGCTTCTGGTTGATCTAATTTGGTATGCATTTTCGCTCATTGTGTTAACAGATATATATGTTTTGAAATATTTGACAATAAATATTCTACTATTTCTAGAAAATATCTATAACGTTCAAAAATGTGCTTCAATAAGCCTTCATTAGGAGGAGACAAACGAGATTTTCCATTCATTTAAATGTCGTATATTTGCTTAAGAATAAATATTTGTATATAAATCTTATTGTTACATTACTATTTACATTGTAATTTGTATATCGAAATGAAATTCAGAAAAATGTAAACTTTATCATTGATGCCTAGCTAATATGTTGACTGTCATGACCCCATATTTCTGTTTAGTTACTACATTTACACATATGTCTTTACTTAATTCTTCTATATTTAACGAAGGTGGTTGCTTTAAATTGCAAAGCATGTTCTATTCTTTCCAATAGCAATATTGCGGCGCCTTCGCCTATAACGAACCCATCGCGGTTCATGTCAAAAGGTCGCGAGGCTTGGTTTGGAATTACGTTAAAAGCAGTAATTAAGGCCCGTATTTTACAAAACCCAGCAATTGATAGTAGATCAATGCACGATTCTCAGCTTCCAGCCAACATTATATCCGCATTACCGTTTCGCATAAAACGCATTGCATCGCCTATGCCATGCGAGTACACTTTATATTCCTCTTTCTTTTTGGTATAATACAGATAGTAACTGCTATGTGGGCTTCGCCAAAATAGTATTCGGTACTATCAAATTAATACAGGTGATAGACAAAGTTTACTTTACCATAACAGAGAATGCCAATATATCCCATCCTTCTATCTTATTCTTCTCCATGAAACCGCGCAAATAAAAATACATATAACGTACCTCAAACCGAAAAATAAAATAACTTTATACCTTATTGTGTCGGCTTCGATATGACAATGATGAGCTCGAAATTTTGCAACAAACAGCGAATGATTGTACACCCATCATCGCAACAAAATCTGGATAAAACAAATTCGGACTATTAATAATACAAAAATGTACACATTCAAGTTCTAGATTTGTGATAAAAAATAAATATAGGTCAATTATTAATAACATTAAGATAGATCAGTGAAAAAATTGAAAAAGGTACAAAGCCCCAAAAAAACAAAACACAAAACCGCAATTTATAACAAGGTTTGCAACACCATCACAACAAAACGCTCGGAAACCTCGGCACGGACGCCCATTTCGAACGCTGATATCCAAAAAACTCATAAGAACATCGGATTACATTCGGACGCGTTCGGTTGGGCGGAACAATGCGTTTATTCAATAAAAAAATTTTTTACATCTTTTCCTAAATAATTTAATATTTTTTCTTGGGAAAACAGCTGATTATGGTATTGCGCAACCAAATGGTTGTGTATAAATTGAGAATAAACCGACACGCAACTAAATGGTTGTTTATGAATTGAAAATGAACCAAGAGGCAACCATATAGTTGTTTTTATAAATTGATAAAAAATTGATAAGTGTGGTCTTAAAAAAATCGTTGCGGGGAGAACTATTCTTTTGTTTGCTTTTATTGAAAAACATATGTATTTTTTTCAGACATATTCTGCTTGACTTTTGGTAATTTTCACTATTAGTATAAGTGTCTATGACGATCGCAGGAGCTCCGTTGCTCAAGATTTGTTTTTAATGTGCAGGGAAGGGTTAAGAAAGTTTCTCCACTTTTAAAGAAAATGTAACATGAATGGATGGCCATGTTAGTTCTTCCTCTTCATCTTATTAATATTATTATTATTAGTTTATCCAAAGACTAAATTCTAAGACTAAATTCTTAAAGCGCTAGGCCTCCAACGGCCATCAGCCTTATTTAAGACTCTTCCGCACTTGATATTTCAACCAACGATCGATGTTGTCCATGTCGTCATCCAGGAAAGCTGGAAAGTTGTTAAGTAGTAATCAATTCGCAGGGCCGCCGCACCGAACACCACCTCTTAATATCAAACCTCCTGGTGCTGGTACATTCAACGTTCAATACTATGTTTCAATGTTTCCCCTCTATGATGAAGGCATCACGTCAATAAAATTGTGGCAAGGAAAAATAATGCAGTCCTAAGTGTAATGTAAAACTAATATGTATGTAAATGTCAAACTTGCCTTCTTCCTTTGTTTTTTTCTTTTACTCATTTCCATTTGATTGTTTTTATTATTTATTGAACGATGCTGTTCATTATAGGAGTAGACGATATGCAAAAGTTTACAGCAACTATGCTACAATATATGTGGATATGTGCTTTGTGTATATGGTTGGCGCCCACTGAACATAAACTTTTGCCCAAAAGTCAATAACGGCTTTATTTGCATTGCGTGAGAAACTTTCCATTTCGTTTGTTGTTGGTTTTTCCATTTTCTTATCGTTTTCTTTTTTTTTTTTGGACAAACAATTTTATATAAATTAACATTCGGAAAATGAACTTGAATATTTTACACAATTTCACTTTTCAATGCAAATATGATATCAATTCGGAAATATATTTTTATAACTTGTATTCATTCGTTTTGAAAAGAAGTGTTAAGCAGAAGCCGACACATAACGTATTGCAGATATTTTCCTGTAAATACCAGACAACATATTTTGTTATTGCTCTTATTATTCTAAACTGTCGTCTCACAATCATATATGTTCTTGGTTCTAGTCAACGTTTTTGCGGGTCCGTAAGATGTAAGTATTCCCGGGTAAAATCAATGTATTAGATTTCAAATTTTGGCGGATACGATGATTAAATTTGACATAAAGGCTTACTAAAGAGACCAGTGTATATCGTCATCCAGCTAAATTCACCAATTGAAGAGAAACTCAATTATTTTATATTTGTAATTCAAGGCTCCCTCCAAAGCCAATATTAAGATCACGCGAAGACCGATACAGCGCTGTTTGGCGCAGTTTAGGCGAAACAAAGACGAGTTTTTAGTGCGACATGTGATTATGGGTGAAACGTGAATTCATCGCTACATTCCAGTGTCAAGTCGGCAGTCATTGCAATGTCATAAAATTTTGACACATATCTTTACATCCAGAAATCGTGTGGGCCTGTCAACAGTGTTGTCATATTATGCGTCAGACCGAGCAGTTATTAAGTGATGTGACATATAGGAGATTTCCCAGATAAAAACCAATGTTCGTTTTCTTGCATTTCGTGTACCTCTCCTTTCTATACTTACTACCGAAGATACAATATTTGGGCGTTTGTTTATTATACCCGAAAATACCAAGTCGGTACATACTACTTGCCATATTCACGAATAGTCATAGATGCAACTGTCATTTCTAGGGAACTGTTTTTCCTTCTTTTATTTCAGACCGTTAAATGAGAACGGTGAAACAAAACAGGAAATGGTGACGCATGCGATTTTCGTTATTTAATGCGCAAACGCCCTGCCTTCAGATTTCTCCAAATGCATCCGACTTACGTTACGTTACGTGCATAGGAGTGCGCAACAGTTTATGTTGGGCACTTTATGTTGCAGTGTAGACGTGTCTTTTGACCAATTTGGCCTTCGTGCAAAAACCTTCTATGTTTTTGCATAATTTGAAGCAGATACCTTCAGTTTCGCGGCCACTAGAACGTTTAGCACAGACATTACACAGATAGGCAGATAGGCATGCTTAAACGGATGCAGAATTTGGTACTGACCAAGTGCGTACGCACTCATTTTCGTTAGGCATCTTTAGTTTGAGGGGCTCCGCAACCCATAAACTAGTTAGCGCAAATTTCAAAAAATAGGCAGAAACCATTTAAAGTACATATCTATTGCCACTGAAGCGCATGAAGTATATTTATAAGTATTGATCTTCGTATGACTGGCGAGTATGTGAATGCGAATAAACTCAGTTGTCGTCTTCTTTTAAGCCAAAAAAAATAAATCAATAGTTTCCTATTAAATATTTATTCCTTTTTTCCAACTACGTTCATTTATTTATGGAATTTTCCTTTTAATGGAATTTTCAATCAAATATTAAAATCTGATTTAACCTTACTTGAGTTCGACTTCCAGTTTATTAAGCCTACAGTTCCTATGCGCCCTCGACGAGGATATTCTTCTGCTGGGAGGGGAGAACAAGCCAGAGGATACGGCCAGCTTAGTACTTTAGCAACAACTCTTGTACTACTTTCCTTAATTACGTCTGTTATGACCGGAATATTCAAGCTCCTGCGAATATTCGATGGAACACTTGTTATCATAGGCGCAAGATGTTTGACTGGCTTTCTTACTAGTTAATTACGCTATAAGAAGTAGCTATTCTGCGCGATTGAAGTCCGTAGGACTGATTTAATTACAGCATTATATTCGTTCTCAATTTTATTTAGATTAAGTTGGTACCCATTCCGCCTGAGTAGGCAAGAGTCTCGACTAACAACTCAATGGTCGTGGGTTCAAACCTCAAGTGCGGTAGGGTTTTTAGTAAATCCGAAAGTTTCAGATGCCAGCGCTGTAAGACTTTGGTCTTAGAATTTATTCCCTGGCTAAATTGTACTAAAGTTTGTACTTGTGTCAATATTCCACCAAAAAAAAGGCAACCTTTTGTTAATAAATAATTATTAATATAATAATAATTAAATTAACTTATCGAGAATTTGTTTCACAAGCATATGTTATTTTAGAGGTAATATAAAAAATTCGAACGAAGAGAGTGAATATTGTAAAACTCGTGTTCCTAAATTTTTGAAATATGTTATAGATATGTGTTTTTATGATGGTAAATATTTTTTTAATTTTTATAATAAATCTGTAACCTTTGAACCACAAAAACCCCTGGCAATGAGATACTATCATGTTTTACATAGTCCCTCCTGCAAAATGGACACGATAAGCTAGATGGGTACGTTGCCTTATTTTATGCATATAGAAGTCTCCAGAAACTATAGGCGAATTTTTTTGGATTATTTTTGCATTCTGCAAAGCTTATTGCACGGTCTCTCACTCAGGCGTGGTAGAAGTTCTAAACGGGCGCATTGCTCTGCATTACGTGTACAGAGCTCCTCAAGAAATTGATTTTTGGATTTGGCCTTTCTACTTGAACACAAAAATAGAACTACTTTACCGAAATTATTTTACTTATTTTTTAATTTTTTTTGTTCACATGTTAACCCCTAGAAAGTCACAGAGGAAGATATATCGATTTCTCAGACGTAAAAGCATGTTCAGAAGAACAAGTTAATGGGACCGTCTTCTGTTGTCGTAACCGGTCACCAGTCAGTTGCTTATCATAGTTTTTGTAATTTTGCATCAAATTTTGTCTTCTGTAGCAAAACTGACAACAAAACTTTCCGATTTCACTCTGCTTATAAAACAAGTTTGTTACGTTCGTGAGGAAAATCACACGGAAGAGAATACCTGTGACTAGTGACTTTTCTGTGGTGTTGTTCAGAATATGGCTTTTAACGTGAACTTCAAGACTCAATTAAGCCGGCCCATGTGGTTGCTTATAGGTGTTGAAAGGCTCATAATTGTTCTTTTCCTAAAGAAATCCGTTGACAAAAACTTTGTCAGCGTCGTAATTGGAAACGAACTGTGGACGTATATGAGTTGTTGGGGGCTGATTGAAAATGAACCGAGACGCAACTAAATGGTTGTGTATAAATTGAAAATAAACCGACACCCAAATGATAAAGAAACCGGCGAGTGCAGTTCATGATTAATATTCAAATTAGTAGATTCAAACGCTTTTATTTAGTAGTTAGTAGAGAGGTTGAGTCCCTTTGAACAGATCTCACTTTCGTACCTACTCAATATTCGTCTTGACGGAGCTACGTCAAGGCATTTTTGTTTGTAAACGTTTCAAACGTGAGTAAATGCTTTCTAAAATTATTGCATTAGACATTACGGTGTAACTTGGCAGCATGGATTAATTTGGTCTCTTTGGAATGCTTTGAGAAGAATTCGAAATTTGACAGAATAAATTTCTTTCAAGTAATGAATCTCTTCCTCCTCATGTTTTTCTAGCTTAAAAGATCCTATAAACGCTCAAGAATGCTATTAAAAGATGATTGTAGGCTTGCAAAAACTTTTCTTTTTGAAAGTATTTGTATGAGTTTGAAGCGAATTTGTTTCAAAATACAATTTTTCATTCTTTCCATTGGAATTTGCAGCAATATCTTCAAAAGAACATTTTTAAGGGAAGTATGAGCGGCTTTTTTGATAAATTAATAAACCAAAAAAGAAGATTGTCTTTTTTTCATCAAAAATTGAAATTTTTCATTCAAATACGCCCCAATCACATAGCGATCGACAATTTGAAAGACTCTCTCGTATGTATAAGATCTAGTTTAAAAAAACGTTTTTTTACATGGAGTGCCCCCTAAAGCGCACGTGCTTTACAGCAATCATACTTGTTGGTGTTGCTATTTTTTAATACTATCCTTGAATACTTAAACATATGCTTTATAATCTCCTCCGTCTTCTATTAGTACTATACTGATTCCATTCTTTCCATTCCAAAAAAAATTGAGAAACTTTTCACTTTTAAGCCGGTGAAAAGAAATTGATTTTCTGAAAATTTTGCAGCGTTGTCTCCCTTAAAACATGAAATACCTTTTATAGCACCTTTTATACGACCGGCGTGGATAAGATGTAATTCTGTTTCTTAATTCTGTTTTTTTTTTACTTAAAGCTAATTACATAGGGGTCCGTCTGAGCGTATGAATATACTTTCACTTACTAGTAAGGTGTATGACAAACCGTATTGTTGAAAATCCGTAGGTGATAAAAGGAATTATATTCCCAGTTAAAAAATTAGGAGAGAAGATAACAACATTTTTTTTAAACATATAGACTATGTCGATTGTTTACTAATAGCTAGGTTTTTAGATAGTCTTTGTGTACCGCAAATATTCTAAAGATAAGAACATTGCTTCACTTTACGAGATATCAAAGGCGTTTGCTTCATTACGATTGCTTATCTAAGGAGAAATTGTTGAGAGAGACAGTACATTTATTTTTTGCATCCCGCATCAGAGGATTGGAATGTAATAACAATGTCGGTTTATTCGTATCATTCAAAACTATACTTGTGAAATAAAACACATTCTGTAATTAATCACCAAAAGTTACATAACTTTAATTATATAAAGCTCATCTATTTAAACCGGTCATCGAAGTATATCGTGCATGAAATTTTGGTTGAAGTGCTGACTTTAAAGGAAATTCTTTATTTAATAACTTAAACCCTGAATGAAACCGTAAACCACTATTCAGTCAAAAACTAATTATTTTGAAGGCAAAGATTGGATGGATTTTCGAAAATCTTATACCATGCTTTTTTTTACGGTATATTCCTGACAGTCGTAAACTATTCGACCATGTCCATATGTCTATTTATCTGAAATGAAATTCTTACATTCATTCTCATTCCTATGAACTAACTCTTCGGAATGTTGCACATGAATATTGAAAGTTTTTTTAGCTCAGCAGCTTCGGAAATTTTAAGAGTAATGGCAGTGCTGAGTGCGATGTATACGTGAGAAAAATCAAGCGCATATTTCCGTCCAATGTTACCCCAATGCTTTAGAACGAACCTTTCTTGTTCATAAAATAACGGACGTTACACAATAGAACTCTGTACGATAAACCTAAGCACAAATATATATTATCCTAGCCCGGTCAGAACAAGTGCAAGACGTAGCTTTGCTTACGTCGAAAACGGTACTATCCATTTGGTGACGTTAGCTGAATATAGTGTACTAAGACTCTCTGGAAACTATCGATAGCGAACGACGTAGCTTTTCTATGATTACAATCGTCGTTCATATGTTGATAGTCGATCCAAAGACAAGAAGACCTTGCTGGGCCTAAAATAGTACTGTTGCAGTAGGGATCAACTGACATAGTTTACGTAGAGTTAATAGACCGAATCTCCCGATTCAATATATGAAGATATGAATCACGATTTACACTGTGGATATTTATTACCGGTTTGGGCATCGTATGTCATACTAGAAATACTCCCACCTGATATAACGGCTAGATTATTTGCAAGCAACTATGAGATGGAAAAACGTAAAACATAAAGTTATTTTTTTTGGGATGGAAATTGTAAATGTGACAGATCTTAGAAAGAACGTTTTATTGAATTGGATTAAGTCGAGACGTGGCAAAATCGATTCTTATAGTTGACAAACAAAATATAATAATTAATGTATTTTTCGATTGCTCAAGATATATTGCTGCACATTCTAAAATTTAAGAATTGATAATAAGCGTTCATTTCATCAAACAAGAAAATGGTATACGAATGAGCGTAACTGCGTGAGATGTGAGATGTGCACCTACAGCTGAACTGATTGAAGAGACACGTCAGTTCTTTGAAAGACATCTACAATGGTAATGACCATATATTTTGTGTGCTTCAGCATACTCTGACCCATTGGCGTTCCAGTTTTTTTAAGGACATTTAGACATTTAGAAACTCCATTCCTACGGAATCAAGAAATATTAAGCAATATAGGAAAAAATTATAGTTGTGAAACTACTAATGGTGTAATGGATTATTATGAAGCCAGAATTTTCTTAACTAAAAAGACGATGGGACTTGTTTCAAGTACTTGAAACGTTGGCTGACCAAATACCACCTAAAGCTACCTTAATTACCTGATAAAAAGTGATTAATTTCCCTCAAGAGGTATTTTTAAAACTTTCGCTATTGTCCGTTATCTTTGTTTATAATAAGAGGAACACAATTAATCTCAACAAGCGTAGTCGGTTTCCAATAGCATTACCTGGTTTCTTGTTCTTGATATTTTTTGGTGTAAATTTCTTGTTCTTCTTATTTCTTGATTGATATTATTGTAAAAAATTTATTAAAAAAATCTTAACACTTTTCAACACTATTCAGTTATTGTTTTGCCGCTTTTTACAACCTACACCAAGAAATAAGAAGAAGAAGGCTATGGTGCCAATAAAAGCTTCTAAGTGAAGTGCATACTAAGGTTACAAGTTAATATAGTACCTTGCCAGCGATTTCAATCGCATCGCGTGCATTGTATATAAAATGAAAATGAAATATGTAATCGACGCACTTATCAAACTCGTAAATTTGGTAATTCATTTGTCAGAGATCTCATTTTGGAGTACATTTGGGTATTTTAGGTTCTCACTTGTAAGCAAATGATTGATATCAGCTCCCTTGAAAATATTGTGGATTATTGTGTCAGAAACGGAGGAAATCAGCTTACGGATCTGATGACGACTACAAAAGAGTAGTTTTGTTTATTGTCGTTATATTCTGTCGATGCCTTTGTATTCGAAAAAAGTTCCTTCATTCATTGTATTAATGCTATTCAAAAAGCAACTTAAAAAAATCACACGTTCGTTTATGGCTTTGGCATGACATATCAAGAAAATAAAACTACCCAGAATCTTGCTAATCAAAAATATATATATGCTTTACGGGATATTTTTAGTAGTGTTTGCAGCATTCTTGTCTTACGAAAAAATTATTATACATGAATAAATAAAAGGAGAAGAACTTCTTTCTTTTCTCCTTTTCCCTTTTTCTCTGCATCGAAAAAACACTATGAAATTCACTTTTGCTGATATTTATATTGTAAAATTTGCTTTGCTTTGAGAGAATATTTGAAAATTTTAAATTGAACACCGCCAATGAAGCTTTTACTAAAGCTTTCCTCTACTCTTTAGTCACCCAATTGCTCTCATAAGCCAGCCATGCCAGCCATACCCAACGATCGTGGTGTAAGAAGAAAGTGGTCTTCAGACGCGCTCATTTCAATTACTCTCAGATGACTGTGAATCGAGGTGAATTTCAGATTCGTTCATTTAATTACTCTCATAGCTCCACACGACAAAAATAATAGCGGTTACGACAAAAATAACATGATAAATGCTCTTTAACAGACACACACACATACATGTACGTGAAGGGTGCATCTTTCCGACTAATATACACATGTTTGTATAATCTATGCGCGCTTTAAAGAATAAGCGTATATGTTCTCAATAATTTGTATAATGCGGTTGAGAGAGTGTTGAAAGTGAAGAAATTTGGTATAGAATAAATTTTTGGATTTTCTCTCAAATTCTCAGGCACAGCAAAGGAAATTATGCTCTGACAAATTGAGTTTCATATTCTCACCAAATTTAAAAGAAAAGATGGAATTAAAAATTTCGATGCAGTGAGGTGCCCAGGAAACCACTTTCTAAATATATATCATTTAAAAATAATATTTTCCTCCCGTTTCCATAAATCAATCATTTTAATATTTTTGGTATTGTATTTAGATTGTATTTGACAAATACATTAAAAATATATTAAAAATGGTCACGCCCTTACCTTAAATCCTTAACGATATCCAAGAGAGAAGAGGTAAGTTTTCATCTAATTTTATTTATTTTTGATTAATGTATTTATATTTATCCCATTTACATTTATATTATTTTAATTTATTTAATTTATTTCTTTTACATAGTTATTTACTTTGGTTTATTGTATATAAATTTTTTTCTCTTCTTATTTTGCAGAGCAATTCAAAGAGCGGAGAGTATGGAATTTTGAATTAAATGAGAGTATGGAATATGTTGGTGGAAGGTGGGTATTATGGGAAGCGAGCAACTACAACATCAGCAAGCAAGCAAGAAAATTGTGAAAATTTTCGGATGGAGCTCCAGTTCAGTTAGTTTTTCAGTCAGCCTTCGAACGGCCAATACGTAATGTAAAGCGGTGTACGTTTTAATTTCAGAATAAATAAATGAAGCTGTAAGCGGTAAGGAATGTTTTTGTAGCGGGAATACGTATTTAAATTTGCGAACGATAAAGATGTCTAGATTGTGCGAACTGATATACGCAATTTAATAGCCGGAACATTAACAAATTAGTGATTTTCTTCTTATGTGAAAATTAATAAAAATTAAAAGTGAGGAAAACTACTAAATGATAATGAAAGAAAAAAAAAAATTGCATATATTTGGGAAAATAGAATACATTTAACGGAACGGTCTTAGACTAAAAGAAAAGAACGTGAAATATAATAGAAAAGAAGAAAATAAATCAATAAACATTCATAGAGTACAATTTAGGTGTATTGAACAAAATGAAAACAACTCACTCACCTGTCATGCAATTAAAATTAACCCTTCTTCATAGTTAAGTTGATTGATTAGCCGCAACCAGAACAAAAACAAAACACTAAAAGCCGCGTTTAAAAGGGCGAAACAAGTTTTACATTTTTTAATTGTTTTTTGTTTTATTTCGCTTTTTTCACTTTGCATGACAATACGGTACTGTTATTCATATTTATTACCGTTATTAAATTTTACATTTACACGTGAACAAGTGTCAGCACAAATTAATGCTATTTTATAACAAGTGTCTGATATTTTCGACTTCTTTTCTTATTTGTTTTCTTTAATTGCATGTGCCATGTATTTCTGACAAAAAAAAATCAACAAAACGTTGAAAGAAGGACAAAAAATATGAAATATAATTTTAAAACGAAAGGAGATGTCAATGGAAATTCTGTCTAAATTTTGTTTTTTTTTTTTTACAGTTTTTATGTGAAATTCAAGAAGTATAAGAAACGGAAAATTTTGTGTGTATTAATTTCCTATCCCGTGAAATTTTACGTTCTTCTAATTTGTGTGTATGCGTAGGTGATTTCTTTGTTTTTTTTTTTTTTTTTTTTTTTACTAACCAAACGTACTGTTAAAAAATCGATCATCAAATTTGCAAACTGAAAAGAAAGAAAAACCAAAAGGAAAACGAAGACAAACCATTTCAGTATTTAGCAGAAAACGTGAAATTAAATAATCGTTACAAATTTGAAGGTTGAATTAAATCAACATTAGTCACCTGTTCGTTTGTGAGTGGTCAAGTTCAAGTGTAAAATCGTGCAAAACTACAAGCGAAGAGGAAAAGCATGACAACAGACATTCAAGAAGCGTTGGAAAGCCATTTGGGAGGTGGAACGGTGCAAAATTTGGAGAACAATAGTGATAGCCGCAATAAAGATGTAACAGTTAACGTAATCGGTTCTTCAGGCCACTTAAATATGAACAATGACGCTGGCGTTCATGAATGCTCCAGGGGCAATGAAAATAGTAGCAATCAAAAAAATAAAGAAACTTTAAAAATCCTTTGTCATAAAACGAGAAGAACCACTGGTAAATATCAAAATTCAGACTCCGAAGATGGCTTTCTATCCACCTCGCCCGATAGCGTGAGTAGTGAACAAATGCCTAAAGTTGGCCAACATGATAATGTACGTGCTCCCAGAGTACCACCGCCCATTTGTTTGTGTACTAACCCTTCTGGTTGTGTCAGCCTTAAAAATATCTTGGAATCATTTAAAGCTCCGCTGTCGGAGGAGCAGGCTTGGGCCGTCATATACCAATACATTAGTATGTATCGAAGTGTGGCAACTACTGGTGAACAGCATATTTTCAATAATTTAGAAATTCCCGATACATTGGCTAATATGAATTTGCACCGTGACGGCACAGTGCATTGTTCTTGGAGCGAAACAGAACGCAAAGAGAAAGAACGAAAAATGCAAGAGCAACAAAGGCAACAGCAGGAGCAGAGTGGTAAGTTTGATTTTAGTTTACAGTGCATCTTATCTGCAGGCAAACTACAACAACTAACCTACGGCAATTAGCGTTTGCTAACCCTTGTAATAAATTCCTAACGAAACACTAACTTCTTTCAAGATATTTTAATATTAATATCAATCGCTCACAGCTATAGGTATTTATAGGCGTGCATTTTTGAAAAAGTTTTCGTTTCTGTTAATAAAAAAAAAAAAAAAAAAAAAAAAAAAAAAAACAAAGCACATCGTAAAACTTTGAATCAATCTTTCTGTTTTCATCTTTCCGTCTGTCCGCCCGTGAGACTGCAGGGAAATAGGAAACTTAAATGTTGTATATATTATCTTGGTGCGAAAATTCTCAAAGTAAGCGAAAGCGGTAAACGAGAACCTATAACGATACTGGCTATCGCCTAAGCAATGGTATGGCTGCAAAGGAAATATAGACGGATTTCCATTTCTAGTCGAAATCGACTCCAAGCTTCCGTTTTCTTGACTGGTGTTCTACATTTAATAATGCTGTAATGTAAAGAACGGAACCAATGCCCACATCTACTGCAAAAAGAAAAATATGCTTGGGTCTATCGATGGGCCTTTGGTCATTGACTGGCGACTATCGCTTCACAATTTAAGGAAAACATTTTCGCCTTTCATTAGGTAACACTTAAGTACTTTTCTAAACTTGAAAGAAAGTAGGCATGCTTATGCCCCATTTACATATCGGCTCTAATTGCCCTTGATTTTCTTAGTGCATATTTGCTGGAGATGAACATTTATTTAGCTGATGCTTCGAATTAGGTTAAAGAGTATGCAATAAACAGCGGGAGACCGAATTTGTTCTTTTAGGCAAGGTTGTGAGATTTGATATATGTTCGTTTTCTTCCGAAATTGGAAGAAATTTTTTAGAATTATGGACGTACGTTTGCCTTAGCCAATCATGATCATTTCTATAGTTTCTTATTTGTACAAAATATATATAAGATCAGAGTCACACTTTCTATAGACGTTTCGATAGACGGGCAGTATATGCCGTAGACTCTAAATTACATTTTTAGAGTTTTCCGCAATGAGTGCACACCGACAAATAAGCGGGCGTACGAAGATGACCACATCGATTCAAAGCGTTATATGCGTTGTATACGTTGCAGCGATTATTGCCAAGTCTTCCTAATATTGGAGAAGCTTTGTATGCTACCTTTTAGGAACACATTGCTTTTTACGTCTTTTGCGATCCAAACATTGCGAGTTTTGTAAATGAATAAAAAAACTATGCTTTCTTCGCGATTGGTGCGCAAGCTATAAATAAATAAATGCTCGCAAAATATTAAAACAATTGACCTTCTCACCTCAAAGCTCTCTTCTAAATTTGTTCATTGTTTTCTCTTAGTTTAATAAAATTTTAAATGATTTTCAGGCTATTCCTTCAATTTCGTACAAGGAATCTGTATATGTGGTAGTTCTTTCGAAGAAAAAGCTCTAAGGAGAAAATTTCAATTCTTCGACTTTGATAGTGATTAACGAGTACTGGGAAATTTACCGTTACAAACACGCGTGTGCATGTATCGTAAGCATGTACCATGTCTTGTATTTATATAGGAATGCATTTTTTTTTTCTTTTTGCTATTTGTTTGTTTTTGCAACAACAAAATTATGATGGCAACGATCTCGCTAATGGACTACGCCTTTATGTGAAAGGTGTTAAAATAATATAGCCTTTGTACTTGTGAAAGATTGTGTTTTCTCTTAGCATTAGCCCACAGAGCAGAGATTCTCAATTCCTTTTTCTTTTGTTCATGCTAATCAGCTTTCTGCGCGAACCCACGCATTCACAAGCGTTTAACTTTTTAAAACAGTCCGTGCGGGTACGTAAAAAGTGTTTTTTTGTTAGTGTATTAAGACTCTCTGTTTTTGCAATAAGGCTTCAAAGTTCGGACGATTACCTATAATACATGTGTGCGCGCGTTAATATGTTTGCGTGTGTGTGTCTGTTTTGGGATTGTCAATTTCAATCTCTGTGGGTCAGTAGTAACGGGTTTTTTCTTTTTTTCAAAACTACCATGAATTTATGCGTATATATGTTTGCACTTTGTTGTGGCAATTATTAAAACTTTTTTCTTATTTCGGGAGCTTTAACCATTATACTATATTATTATATTATTATTGTTATTATTACTATTATTATTAATTTTTCTGTATATCGTGTTTTGGCGTTCCATTCGTACGTTATCTTATCTAAAAATTGTCATGTACATGTAGCCATTTTATATTCATGGCTATGTATATAAGTGTTCGCAGCTACATAAACGAATTCAAAAACTCTCTCCTCTTAGTTCATAAATCTATTGTTGAAAAATCAGAGGAATTATCAAAGTTAGTTACATGCACTTGTGGCATAATGCACAATATGAAAACATGTTTTTTTTTTGGGTGTGGGTGTAGAGGGAAGTATGGTGGATTTACATTAGACACACAAACACGCACATATACATCGTCGAGCTAAATTATCATTGAAAGCTGAAAGTTGCAGAGATCGTGTTCGGCCTAAGCTAAAAAAACTAAAAGTTTCTTGAGTTTCTTCCAAATAAATGATTATCGCTGTGCAAGATTAACCTCTCAACTGATAAACATGTTTACATTAATGTCGGCTCATGAAAGGGATATTTTTAATAACACACGCAGGCATATAAGCCAAGTGAAAAGATACGCAGATGGGTTGGTTGGTTGAGTAATCTTTGATATGTTTTTAAAAACTGCTTCGACTTCAACTGGGCTAACGTTGATATAACTTGCAAATCGTAAATTTTATTTTGCTTTTTTGCTTTTACCATTATTCCAAAAGCTATAAAGCTATGCAGCTTTAATGAGTTTTAGTTCGCGTTAGTATTGGTATATGCATCTGTGTCGCAGATTTCTCTGTTATGCATTCGAACATCGTCAAGGTCAAGAGTCATGCGCCTTATAAAAATACCTTTAATCCATAATAGAGGGATTGGGAAGAATTTTACATTTGCAGAGATTAAATCAAGGACAATCTACGCACAAACGTAAGCTTTTTGCAGACGAAGAAAAGCCAAAAAATTTGAAGTTCATTCATTAACCACAATGCACAGTTACCCGATTGTTTCTTTATATAAGAGATAACCTTGTGTTATGATTTATGTTTACTTGCGCTGCCGGAATCAATTCATTGTATTTTGCTAAGGCCTAGAAATATTTTATGGAGACATAAAATAAAAAGAAGGCACCACTTATAGGAATTGTGATCTTTTTTCGTTTTTTTTTCTTGAATACTTTATATATCCACGATTTTAATTATTTTCTTTACCGCATAATATTTGCAATGCAGGGTATGGTCAAATTTTTGTGAATGCTTGCAACACTCGGAGCAGCTTACAACGGACTCACATTTCGTTGCAGCATTCTAGGCTCATATTCTGAATCGATTTAAACTTCTTTCCCCGTTTGTGTCACCCTTGTCTGTCCGTGCAATAAACGTACAGATTGCAATCTTTGATATCCTGAACACTTTGTTTTGTTCTGGGTTTGAAGTGAACACTAATGTAAAGGAACTGGATCGGGCCATTTTCACGATCACTGCCTAATTAATGCCTTATATTAAGTTAAAAAAAAAGAAATTTAGATTGGATGGCTGGATTTTGTGAACTCCTCCCACGCAATCGTTCTTATGAAAAGCTATATGGCAATGGAAATTGGTTCACAATAGTAATTTGACATAAAAATAAAGTGTACCAACTTTGGGCCACACAGACCGTATTTTTCGAATTCTACCTTTATATAAGAGAAGAATCTAATTTCAGCTAAAATGGTGAATAGATAAAGAAGAGTTTTGATCAGGAGAAAGGTTTGGATAACTGAAATTCACGCCCACTTCGGTCCTCCACTTATAATTTAGATAGGTATTATACGACATGCTAGGCATTGATTGGTATGATTTCCGGGAAACCGGGTGAAAACAAATTAAGATAGAGAAATTCTATTAGGCGAATTGGTGTAGAACATTCAATGGTTTGCCTTGCCCTACTTTATTAATTTTACTAATTTATACTTTACCCCTCAACTGAGTAACTGTGATCGGCTTAGTAGAACTTGGAAAAGAGGAATATTTTCTTTTGAACCAATAAGGTTGATTCCAAAAGCTGAGCTTAGGAAAGTTTGACCGTCTTGCAGAAGTAAATAGTTTGGGGCGAATTCCAATTTTGCCGCCCAACGTATCTAAGCTTGCGCATTCCGATAATTTTTGCACTTATTGTTCAGATGGCTCCAACAAGTAGTTACAGCTTTAGATCGATATATGTAATATTTGCACTAAGATTGTGGGTATGCTTAGTAAGTAGTTCTATGAAAATTTTGAATAATATATGTTCTAACTTCAAAGGTACAGTCTCTTGCATGTTATGGCCAAACGTAGGAGAATGCGACGCATAATTTCACAGCTAATTTAAGCTGTATATCAATTAAACTTTGCTAATGTGGAGCTTCCAACGTTGCTCGATAAAGAATTGCCCGAACAGCCGGTAAGTGTTTAAACTGACATAGAATCTGAGACTAATCAAAAATCTCTGTGCTTTACTCCGTCTCCGATATGTATTTCTAGTTATAACGATTAGAGGAACAAACCGTCGGTCATTATAACTCTTCTTAGACGATTAGTAAAAGGCTAAGATAAAGAAAGGTAAACAAGTGAAGACAATCGCCAGCAACATCACAAAAAAAAGTGTGCTCTTCCAACCTCCTCAAACAGCCTCAAGTCACAGCATTTCAATTTTCAAATACTTTGACGGTGGGCAAACAAATTAAATTCAAGGCGAAAACAGCTTTCTTCCGTACTTGTTTCACTAAAAATTTCACAAAACACTTTTGAGTTTTTTTTTGTACGTGTTTGCGTTTTGTACGTTTTCATAACTGTTCAGTTAATTAAGTAACGTGCACTTGTTGCTGCACCGTGACTGATTAGATAGTTATTGTTAAACAATCATCAATGTGTTTTGCTTCACATATCTAATAAGTTGTGCTTTTGAATTACATACCTAGAGATGTGATAATTAGTACTTCTTACCTTCAATATCCGTGCTTAGAGTTGGTTTAAAATTATGTAATTAAAAAGATAACGTTTTGCCAAAATTGTACAATTTGTATTTTTTTTTTTCAATTACAAAAAAGAAAGCTCATTTTTTTTTCCAACTTGTTGATGTTGTTTGGATATTGCTTTCATCACTAATATAAGGTAGAAGACGTGATTCACGATTTCATAGTGAAGTCAATTATTTCTTTAGATAAATATTCGTCTCAAGTCGAGTGGAACGGTCAAGAGGAGTTCATAAAAAAAATCCCTGGGTAACCCATTAACCAGTTTGCATGCGGTCTCTGTTCATTCATAGCGCAATATTCATAGGTATATCAACCATGAAATTTGTCCCAGCAGTTATAAAACTAGTCCTCGCTAATGATTGGGGCGGAATTTCAAGTCGGGATTGGTATTAACAACTAGTTTCAAAATCAAAAATCCATTACCCGTAATCGCAAACTAATTTACTCGTTTGGTGTTGCTTAAAAGTCAAGCATATGGGGCCCCATTTCTTAATTGAAATCTGAAATTGGTGTTGAGATCCAAAGTTTAATTAGCGATGAAAGTAAAAAAGATAAAGGGTGTGAAGATAAATTCGAATTTAACTAGTAAAGACATCTACCATTTCAGTTAACATATCGCTGTTAACGACTTAACAGAGCTCATGTTAAGTACTTACAATTGAGATATAGTTGGTTTGAAAGCCTAATCCGTCCATATTAACAAAAAGAAAATATTTTTGTGGACATTTCATGAATCCATATAAAACTACCTTTCAAACAAACTAAAAAAATTCAAATTCTGCTTATGGAAACTATTTTTAACGGTATTTGAAATTCAGTATGTTAGCGAAACCTGCATATGAAAAAACACCCAAATTTGACACTCTAGTGCGGCCAAACTAGAAAATGTCGCCTATATTCAC
>NW_023998464.1:6730550-6732118 GCF_014805625.2 Glossina fuscipes | reverse complement strand
GTGAATATAGGCGACATTTTCTAGTTTGGCCGCACTAGAGTGTCAAATTTGGGTGTTTTTTCATATGCAGGTTTCGCTAACATACTGAATTTCAAATACCGTTAAAAATAGTTTCCATAAGCAGAATTTGAATTTTTTTAGTTTGTTTGAAAGGTAGTTTTATATGGATTCATGAAATGTCCACAAAAATATTTTCTTTTTGTTAATATGGACGGATTAGGCTTTCAAACCAACTATATCTCAATTGTAAGTACTTAACATGAGCTCTGTTAAGTCGTTAACAGCGGTATGTTAACTGAAATGGTAGATGTCTTTACTAGTTAAATTCGAATTTATCTTCACACCCTTAAAAAGATATCATTTCTTATACTCCAAACTTGTTCAATTTTCGATATTTATACGCATGCCGTACTATACGCTATTGGTCACGTAATTCCTGTGTTGAGAGGAAATAATTGAACGCCTTTTTTGCGCATTGTTGTGTCGTGTTGGTTCGGCTTTATCCCTAATTCATATTTCGAACATACATGTGGAGGATAAACTTACGGGAGCATACGTTAGTTTCGCTAATACAAAAGCGCTGAATTTCGTTCATGAAAAAATCTTTTTCTACGACGTTCAGTAAGAATAGCCAACAGAAGAATTTGCGTCGTTCAGTAAGGATAGCCAACAGAAACATTTGCCGTATGTTGTGCTTCATTGCTTGAAAAAAGGCAGTAGAGCAAAGGGCATTGCAGACGAGATTTGCACCGTTTATGGAAGTGCTAGTACTACTATTAGAACCATCTACCAGGCAATGTTGATTTGAAATATGAAGACCGCACCAGCCGCCCATAATGACAGATACGGCCCACATCAAGCGTATACTCGCAGAAAATCCGCGATATAATGTGCGCGAGATAGTGGATGCCACTAACATTCTCTGGACAAGGGTACATGGTCATTTAATCAAAATCCGATATATCGTCTATTAACTTCGCATCAAAAAAAAAAAACAAGCTGATAAGTCCTTGTATGGAAAAAAATTGTAATTTTGAAAATTTTTCGGCAAATGTGGCTAAATAGTAGCAATTCGGCATTCTAAATTGGTATGAAAACACTGGACCGCCTGGGACAATTTTTAACCGCCTCTCATATAAGCGAACCTGAAGTTCGTACGATAGGAAGGTATAATTGTCAATGCTTCACGAAGAAAATTATATTATAATAGCAGTTGAACATAAGAAAATTAACTGCACCAATTTTGTGCCATCTCGATTTATATTTTGAATCCTACCCTAATAAAGAGTTCCATGAAAATTGATCATTTGTAGAGCAGCAAGGTCTAAGTCTGAACACATGACGATGGAAATTGGCCCGTAATAGTAATTTGGTGGTGTAGGGTATTTAACCGTCGACCTTGGCCGACTATGATGTTCTTACTTGTTTTTACGTTAAACAATGCAATAATCAGACTAATAAGCTTTTCTAATACATTTGACAAATAGTCGGGAATGACCATGTTTATGTTACGTTAAGAGGTACCAATGTACCAGATGGTGCCAATATCATCGTTTAGATATAGTGCG
>NW_023998464.1:6646947-6730540 GCF_014805625.2 Glossina fuscipes | reverse complement strand
TACCAATGTACCAGATGGTGCCAATATCATCGTTTAGATATAGTGCGGCAACATTGATTTGAATATCGAGACGTTAATGCTGAGAGACCATTCGTAGAGTCTTGGAAACGTTCTCTCCGACTACCTTCAGGGGGGACAAGCACGTAGAGAGAGAGAGAGAGAGAGAGAGAGACAGAGAGAGACAAATAAATAAAAAAAATTTCATATTTTTTCCCTTAAATATTTTGATTATTATCAATTTCCCTTTAATGCCTACGTAGTTCAAAGAAGGTTCGCAAACGTAATTAATCATGGTTATGATTGTAAATTTCTAGCTTAATTCAAGGATAAAATTCTTGATTAAAATTTTATTGATTTTTTACTTTATAAAGTCAAAACATAATAGACATACGCTTTTGTGTTCTTCTTACATCGAATGATTGTTTTATCTACGATAATATTAATCTTGTCACAGAAGTGAGAAATAATTTCATATAGTATAAAAAATAATCCGTGGTAGTTGCGTCGGACTGTAATGAAAGTGAGAAATAATTTCCTGATACGCGATGTTTAGCGTAAAAGGTATTAGAGGAAGATATCTAATGGTGTTGTTAAAATTTTTCAAGAAAATGTTTGTTTCAGCTCGTGTGTTGACTTCTCCACGTGCAAGTGTTATGCTTTACGAAATGTGTGCATCATAGCTTTTAGGAACAGGGAAAACATTTATAATTATAATTCTAAAGGGCGAAGAATTATAATGCGCAATAAGCGAGCCATTAACATCGACGGTGAGGCTAAGTAAACTGGGAACAATATGTTGATGAATACTTTTAGCCAAACGAAAATTTCAAAAGGTCGGATGTCCTTGCATTATGGAATTCATATTCTCTCGGACAGATGGCAAAATATTTAGCTACGGACAATGCTTTGAATAAAATGTGTTTATAGGGTTCGCTTAAGTTTGACACTCGTCTTTGTATTGCACAATTATTGTGGTGTAATCTTGAATATCGAAATTTCTAAAGAATTATGATAGTTTAACATATTATTTATTTTTTATATTTATATTTTATATTTATTTTTTATATTTATTACCTATGCATACTGTAAATAAATTTGCAAAGAATGGTTTCCAAGGCTGTCGGATAACATAGATCAAATACGCTCGCCTATATTGAACCAGCGGCCTTTGACTTATTAGCCGCATGTCTTTGCCTAATCGGCTACTTACGTGGATAGAATTATATCATTATTATTAGAACATTCAATATTAAAACTCTTATTCTCAATGCCTAATTTTCTTTTCTAAAATACTGCCGATATCCTATGTTGCAAATGATGAATTTTTTTCTTTTAGTGTAAGAATCTCTTTCGTTAGTCAAAAAAAAAAAAATTGGAATGAAATAATAATAATTATCTAAAAATAATGTTCTTCTCAAGTTAGTATCGCAGCGATATTTTAATTAAACAAAAAAAAATGTCATAGAGAAGAGTAACAAATACAAATACATCTAATCAACCTACCTTTTCTACCAATATTTGCAGACATCGGCAATGATTTATTTGTGCACCTGATGTAAACAATTAATGTTGGGATTGGTTTTAGAGCGAATTTCGTCACACAAATTTTACTTAATAGAACAATATTTCTCCTTAAACAAAATCGTTATGGCTTAATGTACATTAGAATCTCTAATGTAACAATAATAATAACAATACGAATGTTATTATGATTTTTGTAGGTTTTTTCAGGTCAAAAAGTCGTTAATAATGCTTGAGTTATGTAAATAATGATATGATTGACTCAAATGCAAATTGATTTATTTATTGAATCTTTCATTCAATATATTTAGTATTTGGTCTTGTTTAACATTGTTGTTTTACAACTTTCCGTGTATATATGCATATATATACCTTGTAAACTATATATCGATAGCGATTGTTCATACATATTGTATAGTTTACGTAGCAATAAGAGAAAGACATACGCAAACTTTTACTTTTACTTTTGCGTCTAGAAATCATTAAATTATACATGTATTGCTGTTAGTGTAGTGGTGGATAGGCTGACAAAAGTTGTGGCTCTGCTTATTGCCATTGCAGTGAGGATCCAATAAATTAAACACAATTTGTTGCCGAACATCCTCACTGGAACTTTTACAAAGTCATGCATATACGTACATAATATAATTTAAGATGCATGCAACAAGTGCAGCGACGTTATGTGACCCAGTTAAGTTTACAGTTATATATATATATATATATATACATATTCATATGTGTATGTATATACACCATAAATAAACACGTAACTGGTTTTGTAAAGGAACTTTTTCCCTCCAGTAAAGTGTACATCAAGTTGTCGTGATGATATGTGAACCAATAAATACTCAGTGATCTTACGCACGCAAAAAAATATGTTTTCATCGGATATTTTTCTTGCTTTTAATTGTCAATAAACTCGTTAAGGCATAACATCAATGTGACAGCCTTTAAAAAACATAATTTAAAAAAAAATTTTTAACGGAAGGGAACGTAACATAATACAAATATTCGAAAAGGTTATTATCGGTTTTATATTCTCGCGAGGCATCGTTAATTCAAAGCGCTCCGCGGTGCAACTTTAGAACAAACGAAATCATTTAAAAACTTGAATTTGAAAAATATTGACAATTGCAATTAACGCGCACTTTAAAGAAAAAATTATCGGGGTACCAACTTTCAACAAAATATCGCTGTAATTCGGAGCTTAAACATAGGAAAACCTAACGGACATACAAGTTTATATCGTCGCAGAAAGTGATTCTGCATCGATTGGTACAATAAGAGGTGGGTCCATCAGAAGTCCTTCTGATACATTCTGCGTACATTTACAAAAACTTAATATATATTTGTACCACAAATTGTGCAGAGTGTAAAAATTCGAAGGAAAAGAGTCGAAAAGTCGTACGTATTGTTTAATGGGCCGTTTTCAAAAAAAAAAATCTATCTTAGGTATGTTTTTATATTATTAAAATTTTTTTACTAATTTTTACAATTATTCTGCCCCCGAAGGCTCATAAGTATAGCCCGCTATACAGTTTTTATTTTTTAGAAGAAGCTTTGATTTCTTTCGAGTCGTATCCATTTAATGGTCGTGTCGATGAAGCTACAACAACGTATCTTTGTGTTGAGATGCTTTTAAATGTGTAAAAAGTCTTTTTGAAGACAAATGTTAGCGCGTTAGAGGAGATAGAAGCAAGGCGCATCGAGAAGAGCTAGAAACTCCAAGGAAAAATGTTTCGCGTAATCAACCTTTTTCATCATCAAAGCACAGCACCAGGGCATGTTTTGTCACTTTTCAAATTTATAGTAGACGCAGCGAGCAACGTGCTACGTTTCCTGTGTTGTTAAAGTGCGAATCAAATTCTTATGACGAATTTCGATTACCGCTTGTACCGGTGTACCACCTTAAGAGAGGTCCTTTTATATCCTCCACTGAGGGATGCGGGGTATACTCTTGTTGTTTTTTTTTTAATTGGTAGAAACATTAGAAGTTTTAGTAAGCAGATTGAAAATGGGATAAATTGGTCAGAACGGAAGCCCGCAGTGTAGCGTGAATTGAACGCAATTCTCTTTTTTTTTGAACAAAAATTTGTAGAATCTCGCCCTTTAGTCGGAAATTATAAAAGCTAGAAGGCTGAAAAATTCCACTTTTACTTTAAGAAACACTACTACTACTCTGCACGTGCAAAAATGGAACAAATCGGTCATGCGCACACAAAGTTCCAAGTGATTAAGTCTTATTTTTCTCAATCTTTTGAGGCAAGCAAGACACAATGTTCAAAACTACTTTGTACATTCCTCAAATGAATTCTAAAATGAATACGGCAGACGCCGTGATTGAGTTTTTATTAGTGCTACCAGCAATAAAGGGTGTGAAGATAAATTCAAATTTAACTAGCAAAGACAACTACCATTTCCAATAAGAAAGCTCTGACAACGACTTAACAAAGTCCAATTAAGATATAGTTTGAAAGCCTACTCCTCGCATATTAAAGCAAGGAAACTATTTCTCTCGACAATTCGTGAATCTATATAAAAATACCTTCTAAACAAACTAAAAAAATTCAAATTGTGCTTTTCGAAGCTATTTCTGACAATGTTTGAAATTTGGTATGCTAGCTGTTGGTAAAAATCGATATGGAAAAACACCCAAATTTGAGACTCTAGTGCGGCCAAACTAGGGAATGTCAACTATATCACGTGAATATATATAAAAGCGCCTATCGAATGAAGCTGGCTAGTTGCATTTACGTCGCTAGCGGCGAAGTAGGTAAACTCATCAAAACCTTTTCAGAGAAAAGGGATACTTTTTGAAACCTGCAATTACGCCAGAAACAACATCTTCTTTATTCCATATTTCCAATCCTTTTTCTGTTACATTTCTTCTTAGTTTTTTGGAAGTTGATTATGCTTTACCAGAATCAGCGGCGTTCAAACAGTTTACTCGTTTTCCTTTAGCAAATTTCGATATTGTGATGCGTTGCGGTTTCGTTAACCAAGCGAACGAAATTCTTTAAAGTGTTGGTAGAGACCGACGTATTACGTTGTAGAAGATTACCGTAGAACTATACAACGATCGAAAATTATTCGATATTTCGGTAGCACATTTCTATTTGCGAATTCCTGCTGGAATGAAATCAAATCAACTAACTCTTGAAGCGATTGATTGATTTATTGGTCCATATTTCATTTGCGGTTTATATTGCTATAGTCGTATACTGACTTTGAAAGCACTTTATAGGTAATTTTGAAAATAAAAAACTATATTTATCAATATGGAAATTTATTGGGAGAAAATATAATAAGTAGTTTAACGAGCTCTAAACTAAATTATCTAATATATTACGACCATAATTTAGAGAAAAGTGAGAAGCTATCATTTCTAATATTTTAATTATAAACGAACAGCTATATTATAAGCGAACAACTTTATCTGAAGTGGATTTGTTGAAGTCAAGTTTGGTTTTAATTAAAATTTTGATAACGTAATTCATTGACCTCAAACACCTGAGGGAGAGGTGCCGCCCATACTTTTGAACCGGAAGCTATATATAAATGCCACCTTAGATTGTTACTGCTTTGAACAATAGGGGAACCTGACTAAGTGTAACCCATTACTTGGAGAGTTAAAACAACCTTTGAAGTTAATTCAAGCTTTTGTGTCATAATTTATTATATTATTATGTATCAAAAACCTCTCATGCGAATTTCCAAGTCCACTCTTACAGAAATTCAACGTTTCCGAAGCAGTATTTGACTCAGGATGCCGTCTTGATAAGCTAGCTGTAAGTTTTAATTTACAGAATCCCGTTGCTTGGAATGCTTTATGTTTATGTCATCAAGAATCCATTGTGCAGAGTGATCGACGAATATTCTTCTTCTTGCCTCAGATAATTGAGGGGGTACTCGTATTCCTTGCCAATATGACTTTCCAATTTCGTGTAGGGGTTTTTGTATTGTTGACCATGTCGACTCAACGCTTGTCAATACTTCTTGTATACTTTATTTTGAATAAGGTTTCACTGGACATTTAGGTTTTTTATGGTCAAATTCAACTACTCGTTCATTTCAAGGCCTGTCAGCGAGATTATAATTATCATCAGCAAACTTTCTTAGTTTTAAAATAAATTTTACTTTTTAGACAAATTACTACACAGACGGCTTTACTCGAAACTATAAAAGAATACGAGTCTCCTCTCCAAAGATCGGTGCAGAATCAAGGGCAAAAGAAATTATATGAAAATAATTGATTACTTATGGGTACCCCTAATAAGAACTTTTCCTACAAACTAAAGGTAATGTTAGACGTTTTTTGATATTTCAATTTGAACACTAAATTTTTCCCGGTCTTCGAAGTCACAAATTTTCATATATAAGCTGAATACTATCGTATATAACATCAGAAAAATATAAACCGCATAAAAAACGAAAGGAAAAGTCTTTACGACGTCTACGTATACTTAAGTAAACAGGTTTGAAATTACAAGTTTCTTTAACATTTTGTTGACATTTCATTTATTTAGCTCAAGCATGGCAACGGGAGAATGGCGAGATTAAGCATTTTCGCAAAACTCTCATTAAAGAATAAGCACATTGAGTAAATAGTACTACAAGCTTATCTTCAAAAGGTCGGTCAAAGTAAAGAAAAATGAAATAATTTGCTGCCTTATTCCATTGTCTTCGTTGCTTGAGCACTATCATTACATTTGAGACAAAAAATTTAAAAAAAATGTTTCTTTCGTTAAGCAAAGTTTCAACAGCCATTTGGGATAAATGGGATAAACCTTAATTTTATTTTCAATAAAAAATTATTTGTCGAACACGCGCCAAATATGTGTATATTTGTTCAAGAAAAGCTGATCCAACGCAGATATTGATGGACTTGAGTTTCGCAAGTGCTCGTCTTTTGGTATTCCTGCTGCCAAGAAAATTAAAGAGAAAGTAGTTCGAGTATTTATTTTTGACGAACGTTTTATTCGAAACCAAAAGTAATCACTTCGGAATCATGTCTACATAAATTGCTGCACCCAAAAGAATACCAACAAGCAATTTTTTGCAGATGGACACCTAAAACACGGCAGTCGATATTTTCAACGAGCAAATTGGCGAGCAAAACGAAAGGATCGTCAATATTTCATATATCTATATAAACAATATACATAATATAAAACGTATTCTTCTCAATCTTTATGTGGAAGGCATGAGTACGGTCGTAAAATCACTCCTGTCCCTGCTGTCTGTCACGTCATGTTAAAGTATCAAGTAAGTCAGCCCTTAAACAAAAGTTGTTAATATTTGCTGTTTTAAACGAAAACCACCGCTTGACAACATCCGTTTAATTATTTAATCCACATAGCAAGTCCCTCTTTGTGTCCGCAACACCACAGGTCATCTTATAATAGCATATTCAATGTAATCTGTGCGTACAATATTTTCCAAGGTCTCTATAATTGCATAACATATGCCTACCGTACAAACTTAACCTAAGATAGTAGCAGATAAACTTTCGGTGTAAATTTAATTTGCAAAAATTGAAAAAGCTTTCATTATATATATATAAGTTTTTTTAATTTTAAATCAAGGCATAAATGTTTCTAATTGTACTAATACACAATACATACACACATACTCCTAATATTATCGTTGGTCGACGTTGAGTGCTTGAACGCATTTGTCTTTTAATCAACAAAGAAAAAAAAAATAAGTATACGTTTTTTCCTACATTTTTTTTTTTTTTTTTTGTGTTGTGCTTTTATCGTTTCATTATCTACAATTTTCTTTACTCGAATAAAGAGTTTAATAGACGTGTGGAAATGTACCTGAATTGGTTAAATAAGAAAAGAAAAGAGTAAGAAGTGCAGTCCGATTAATCAAACGGGCGTGATCCAAACCCGTAAAACTATTACTGCATTTATATTGATTTGCTGGCAGCAAGACATTATAAACAGACCCACACCTGACTGAACAGGTGCATGGTGGTGACCACCGGCTATGTAAAATGTGTTGAATAAAGTATGTACATAAAAAATGTACATAAGTACGGATATTGCGATTGACATTGGCACTTGGATCGTACAATTCATTATTGATAGATAATTACAAAGTAGGGGCAGTTAGCCAGCTAGCTAGCTATTCAATCAATGGCTTGCAGAAACACCTCTGGAAAGTTAAGCATTAATTCATCCATTTCATATATATATATATGTGCGATTGTCAGATTTCAAGTCGATTTATTTCTTTCAAGAAAATGCTCTTTCTGTTGTATTAATGCAGTGTTAAAATTTCCTTTATATCGACAAAAGTACGTACACAAATGAGCGAATAAACCTGTACATGATGTCGGCAGTGATTTGATACTTGAAACTTGTTTACTTGTTTTAATATTCTACTGCAAATGAAAAACTGCGTATAATTACTTTAGAGACTTATGACGTATGGGCCACCATTAGTTTTTGGTAATAAACACTCTCTCTCTGTCGGAAAGTCGATATGATTATTTCAATTTAACTTCCATTCATTTATTAAAAATGCCTTTCTTAACGATGCTAATATGCTGTTCAAACGACCAACAACATTTTCTATAAGTGTGTGCGCGAAGCTGCATTAGAGCAAATTTATGTAAACATTTTCTCAAAAAAATTTAAAAATTAATTTTCATCTGATATGCACAATCATTAGGTTTATTACTCGGTTGATTTAAGTTGACAGTTGTCGCCTCTGCGGAAAATGGCAAGAACGTGCCACGCGTATGCGTCTTATTTTGATAGCATAAATGAAGTTTGGAAATTTGTGAAGCCCAGTTAAAACATTGATCTCATCTTGCAAAAAATTACTTAGGATTGATCTTGTGTATCAGACGTTAATCTGAAATGTAGTACAAATTATTTGTAAAAAAAAAAATAGGTAGACCTTTTATATAAGTGTGGTTTCAGTGACGATGCAGTTTCAATGTGAAAACGTATTCTTGTGTAAGTTTTGTGGATGAGATGAATATTTAAGGCAAGTACAACGTTCTTATCCGTTGCAATTAAGTCCAATGAGCTTGGATACGCAAAATTTTCTTCAGATAGAGCAAAAAATATGCACTGTTTTTTTTTTTTTTATTAAGAGAGCAATGATGTTTTGCGAGAGAACGTAGGCTACTTGTTTTTAAAATTATTAATTAAATACCAATCAATTCACTAAAATGATTTTTCTTATATATATGTTTGCAAACTTGTTGATGTGCGCGTATGCTCAGAACGGCTTCGGATAGACCCTTCTTACATTCTAGCAATCTTGTCTGCCCGTCATAAAATAACTATTTCAAAATAATCCAATTTCGATAGTCCATGAGCTAAAATACTTTAATCACAAGAGTCGAATAAATGCCATATCGGGTCGAAAATCGGGCACAGTAAACCAGTCATACATTGTTATTAATATAAAGTCTAAGGTTGGTTTACGGTTCCCCTTATCGAGCTGGATCGATTTTCCATTTTAAGTTGATGGTATTCGATAGCGTGTCAATGATTGGTCGATATTGAGATGTAAAGTTTCTTGTTTGCGCTTGAGAACGAGGTACGATTGAATTACGAATACGAATAACATTAGCTCGAAGAAAAGCGACAAAGTGAATTTTCTAAAGGGTCGTATAACACAATACGAAAAAAAAAATTGCTAGCTTCGGCTATCCTTTAAGAGCACTTTCAAGGAAACTAAGTTGTTAGCATCACAGATTGACCACGAAGTAACCAAAACTGTTGTGATTACATATGCACTCTGATCGCACTAAAAGGCTAAATTCAGTAAGTAAGTGTCAGTAAGTTTGGATATCAAAAGAATCTGGATTAAATAAGTTATGACATAAATTGAAAAACGGCCAAAAGCTTCAAGAGCATTACATTGTGAGTCGGAGACAGTTTGCTAGACTAAAGCATTGAAAACGCAAACTTTTACTAAAAAAGATCTTTTCTTACTGTAGCCGTATTATGGCGTTTGCGCTCACTTTCTTATCGTAAGAGAAAACAATATTTTCATCTAATAATTTTGTGGATATGTATCAAATTCGCTGTTTTGGAACAATTGTCTCCCCTCCTTTTTCTCCCACGCAATCAAACTCTTGAACATCAATTTGATTATAAAACAAGTGAAAGCCTTATAATCGGACAAGGCCTACTATTAGATACCCTGTACTACATCGCCTAATAAAATTATTCATTCGTTTTGGTAATAATGAGCGAAAAGTAACACATTATTTTCATGCAAAGCCATACTTTTCATGAGAGCCCGATGGTAACCAAATAATCGACTTACAGGGTTCAAATTCAGTGAGGTTGATTTCTATATCAATTTACTTCTTTTTTTTTTATACGAAGATTCAGTTTCCGCAGGAAAGGTTATACGAGAGGGGATGCAAAAAGTTTCACTGGCCGGTCGGAAGTGTGTGTGTGTGCAGGGTGTAACAACGTTTTTAAGTTACGAAAATCAGGGACGTTCTTGTGATCTGGCCCCAGAATATTTTTACTTCGACAGCTAAAGTGTTGATGGTAAGGACTAATCTATAACCAGGCTTAATATATCCATATATCCTCTATACTAGTTGCTATTGATCTACAGGTAACATATAATGATCTAAAATTAGTTACTTAACGCTATACTTCGTACGGCCTAAATTCGCATTAAAGAGAGTAATGGAAATAAGCGGCCTTATAAAGTATTCAAATTTCTTATTTCTGTTCTTATTAGGCCGTCAAAGGGTGAATAGAAACTCGATATTTGGCATATAACTTTTTCATTGATTATAATTGTTTGCCCTCAACAACTGGGCACAGAGAAGAAAGAAAGGAAAAAATTGGTTTTAGGGGATATATATCGCAAAGCCATTTAAAAGTTCCCGCGCAAATATGAAATCAACCAATGGGCAAGATAGTTTCGCGACTCTTCAGGGAGTTCATATGAACTTCGTATGAACACACGGGCATAACCTTATGCATACATATATACACATTTCTTCTTCTATTTAAAGCTTATACCATTACGCTTGGCAGATGGTGATATTTGTATATCATATTCTTTTTTTACGACTTCATACTACTTACACAGTTTAGGTTGAAGCGAAAGCTCGCCACAAAGCGCACTAAAGCAATCTCACTTAACCAGTTTAACAAGCATAAAATACAAAACAAAATGGAAAAAATTAGAGATCTAAAAATAAACACATTTAAATCATAAAAGTAAACGATCTGCCGTGATCAGGTGAAGTATTTAAAATGAGTTTTATTGCCAATAATGCGTTAATAAATTTTTAACCTTTTGTTTTTTTTTTTTTTTTCAATTTTCAGATGGCGATAATCACACATTTGTGTTGGCCTCGTACAAGAAGGTAAGCTTCGAATAATTTTCTTCTGGTAGCATCTTTTCCTTGACATGAATCGGAAGAAGGAATTTTAATAGATAATAAATGAGCAAAACGAACAATTTTTGATAGCTAACAGCTTGGGCTGCCTGTAAAAACGCAAAATTTTAACAGACCCGCACGCCACCAAATGTATATTTATGGTTAAATGAGCTTTGTTGGGTTGTGTTTTATACACATTTAGATAAGCTCCGGTATATATGTGCCGTGGACTCTCATTGCTTGCTTGTATGTTAAGGTGTGCATGAAAACTTCAAAAAACATGTGCATATAAAAATCTATTGAATAATTTTTATAATTTTTTTTTTTTCTTAATTACTCACCAAAAAGGTTGGTTGAAATTGTTGAGCCCGACTGATTCATTTTATTTGATTGAAAGCAACTATGCGTAACGCCAGTTATTCTTAATAGCGTGGGATTGCTTTGTTATTAGTCTTTCTTCTTTTTTTTTCTCTTTGCTTTGCATGCGGAAATGCGCAATTATATGTGCGTTGATTACACAAAATATCGATATACAAATGTTTATCGTTAACTTGAGTAGGCATTTGGTTGCGAGCAGTTGCCAGCAAATTATTGGAGACGCTATTATGTGACATTATGACAAATCGAAAGAAATCATTACAGAAATATGAGTAACTGATGAGGTATTCAAATTTCATCAATAAAATCGGCGTTCACATGAAAAGTGGTTTCGTAATAATTTCAGGTTGCGATTTCCTTATCTTTAGAGAAGAGTTAGTGCATTATTAACTATTTACGGGGGAGTAGGGAAGACACACTTACGCACGTTGTGCCCATGCATTGCATTATGAATGTGTAGTTTAGTAAATGCGTAACAATGCTTTAGTGCCATACATAGGAACTATGGCAGGTTAGATGCAACATTTCTACCGCCTATTGACTGACTCCATTAAAAAACTTGACGGTTCATGTTGCAGAAGAGAAGACTTTGTCAAAAAGTTGTTACGAGCCGACTCGTATAGCAATTGAGCCGCAGACGAATTCAACCAAAGGAGCGCACCGAATTTAGAAAAGTGGAACGAATTTTCGAATTTAGGCCCCTAACATTTTGATAAATGAGAGATAGTGGGCCTGTATCATCAAAGTCCTTCGACCACCTTTTTATAAAGTCCAACGAATATTTTGCTTTATTTATAATTGATTGAAATACCAAGATCTCATCTCCAATATTGTTCCTATTAATTATGTAGGCGTAATCAACGGGAGATGGTCTTTTCCCACTTGGAAGGAATCAGCGACATTAGGTTAATTCTCTACACCAGTATACCAATAATAGTAAATCAGCGAGTAAGAACTTCTACATCGATTGCACTTCGAGTAGAGTGAAATAGCTTAACATAGTCCGCAAATATTAAAGTATTACTGTACTGAATGACACCAGGAAAAATCCATTAGTGGAAAACGATACATTGAAGCTTATGACTTACAGAAAAGGTTAATAAGATACAGCCGATGAAAGAACGAACTAACACAACATCTATATTACATGCAGTCAACCTCTATGGAAATCTTTGAATTTCAAGTATCGTTGGAATTAATTTTGCTAGACGTGATGTGTTCTCAATAAATATGAATTGTGTACCATCTCAGTTTTTCCTGAAGATGTTTACCTTTACCATCCTAGTCAAATGTCATAAACATGAGATTATATTGAGGAAACTCGTGTTTTTAAGTTCTAAACTTACTACGAATGTTATTCCATTTTCGAGGACATTTGAATTCGTCATCGTCGTTTTAGTCAACATAAATAACTAAAGGTGAAGCTTCTTATAAGGTTTAAAAGCATTAGTGGCTGCTGAAGCCCAGCCACGTTCAGGACTAGGAATGCACGCCCGCTTCAATTGGCTTCATATCATGCTATTAAAGTAACATTGTTCCCAGTCGACGAACGGCCTTAGGTTAGGCCTTAAAACCATATTATCTTTTATACTAAGTGCATCACTTCTTGGGTCATGCGAAAAACAAACTTATAAAAAAATCCAATGTTTCCATTGAAAAAAATACTTTACTCAAAACTTTTCTTTTACTGGGTCGTTGCTATGGAATTAGGGGTTCATTCAACTCACCTAAAAATTGTAATTCCTATCTTATATGAACTTTATAGTTACGGCATGTGACCAACTTCTATAAAATATTAAAAAGATAATGACACTCATACATGAAAACTCTCATCTTGCCAAAACTATACTCAACTACACCCAACTAACCAACATACAATACGCACGTAGTCGAAGCAGAACAGTTGCAGTAGAAACTGATATTCGCCTATTTCGCCATCTATTTATTTGTTTGAGCGCTCACTAAGTATCTATATAAAATAATAAAATGAATATGGATTGAAAGAATTGTGGCGGCATAAGCAACACAATTACAAATGTGAATTACACGAAGATATTTAAAGTAAAATAAAAGTTATGTAAGAAAAATTTTAATATAACAACACACTTTTTACTGTTTAGCCAATTACAGTTCGAAACATCTATTCTCTAAAAGTCTAATTTTCTCTCGGTTTAGGTGAGTGTTCGTCGACTGCAAGCTTTCTTCATAGATACCTTTGTAACGTGCACTCTACCCTCCAGGATGCACACTTCCAGGGAATAAATGCTTATTAAAACATACAAAAGGTTTCTCTTGTTCAATGCTGTTGAGATGAGAGGACATGGGTTTCAAAGAATCGTAGTGACCTAAAGATTGCGTCAGTTAATCGTTACTATATAAAATACGTTTTTATAACTGAGTTGATCAGAAGTAGTCACTTTAAGGTCAAATCTCGTTTTATACTTCTCTTTTAAAATTTTCCGATATTTTTTAGAAGTGAGTGTGATTTAGTGTTGAATGAGAAGACGTCAACATTCCATGCTTGTCAAATTAAAAAAGAAATCGGGGAAGAGTTTTCATTCGACAAGAAATTTTTCTCCAAACAAGGAACGTTTTTTTACTTTGTATTAGTTCCGTATTCCTTTGGTAGCGACACATTTTGGCCACCTTGATGCAAATAATTAAGCGCACTCTTGTTACACGAACTGAGTAACCCACATTTCCCTTTTTTTTGTCGAGTTTCCATCGATTGCAATTGAGTGAGTTTTGCAAATCGCTATCACACAATAAAAGCAACATTTATTTGTTATTCGATATATAGTTAGTTATCAAATTTTAAGTTCCGCGTACGATGCGTATAAATACAGGCAGAGTGAGCATATGTGCGGTTTTTAAGTTGCAATCATACGTAGATATCTTTGAAGTTTGTAACACATACATGCATAAGCATGTGGAAATTACATAAATTTATGAAAATATCTGCTAATATTTCCCTCTTATTCTCATGGCCATTATCAATTCCAATTATTTAATTGTAAGGTCGTGCAGACCGGCAATCTTACATAAACATGTGAACGTACCTATATATTGTAAAGTGGCCCTTTTACTCTTTTCACATGTTTACAAAAGCAATGCGATCTACAGAGTCACGTAAACATATTAAACAAAAAAACTGTATTTGCTTTATGGAATTTGCGCACGCAAATAACTTCTCAGCTCGACATTTTCATATCCAAAGCTATTGCAAGCAATGACCATCACCGGGAGCTAATTTCGATTTTTATAACCAATACCAAAGGATAGAGGTATTCATAAACTCATTTTGTCGAAAAGTTTGCAACGCTCAGAAAGAAGCTGTGCAGATCTAAAAAGTGTATACATCCTCTATATCAGCATCAAATTCTGAATCGATTTAGGTTCGTCCGTCTGTGTAATGGGTGTTGCAAACACTCTCCTCTCCGCAAAAATCAAGCCGTCGACATCAAGTTTGGCAGAAACGTTGGAAGTTCTTGCACGCTGGTTGGTATTGAAAATGGGACAAATTAATCGAAGGCCACGCCTACAATACCACATATATCTTTTAAAAGAGATTAAAAAGGTGTTTCATTGCTCGTTAAGCCTAAACTGCAGCAGCTCTATGAGCGACGCTGTAGCACGTGCATTAAAATGGCAATAATTCACCATGTCCACCGAAGGTTATAGCATTTTATAATTTCCTTTTTTCCAATACCTGTACAACGTACAGACACAAGCTCCAACAATCGCATGAAGTATATAAATTCTTGCAGCTAAGCATGTGCGCCCATCCGCGCGCAGCCCTGTAGTGTTTGTGGCAAATATTCTCCCGTTCGCAAAAATGAAAATATCGCCTACAAACTTGCAAAATAAGTTGAAAATTACTGAAACTTTTCAAAGAACACGCTTGCAACGCCCACACGCTGATGTAACAAAAAGAGTGAACACTTTTGCTCTCCTTCTCTCTTGCTCTTGCTTATAAACTACAACAGACACATGATATAAGTTTCCAGAAATTTATTCTACATAAATTAGGGTAGTGGCGATGGGAGTTTTAACATTTTGGCCGGCTCTTATACGCAGTGTTGAGTCATATTTTACCCAATTTCAGTAACCTTAGAATTGGGAGGATGTTAAACAAGTAAGAAGATTATACTCGGCTCTAACCGAATCTTTTATATTCGCCGCCTCGTACTCAAGAAAAGTGAAAAAATATGAAATTATAGTACTTTTTAATATTAAGAGGGAGCGGTCGCCTTTTCTTTTTTTCTCTTAGAACATAGATAAAAATTTGTAACACAGCTTCGTCATAGTTTGTGAACAACGAGCAAAAATTTTCGCGATTAGAATAATGGCATAAATAATACAGTTGATGGAATCACTGGCAACTATAGGCGGCAGCAGCAGAAAGATACGATTCGAGAAGGTTCAGTAATGAGTAGAGTGAGGGGCCTTTAATTCCGATTGCCCCATTTGCTTACTTAATGTTATCGGTGCGCATATCTCCTTCGATGTCGCGAAACATATTTGTGTGTTTTGCTAAAACAAAAGGCGTAAGGCGTAAGGCGTCAAGTACATATGTTTTGGTTTGGCATGTAATTAAACTTCGTAGATGGACTGCATTTAATAGATGCTTACTTGGATTAACAATATAAATTTTAGATTTTCATATACATCGAAAGACAAGCGCGTGTGCAGTGAAAAAGGTGTGGCCTAGACAATGTCAACTGCGTTTATGGGCAGCCATATGTGAGCACTGCTTTCTGACGAGCGAATTATGGGCAAATATGATGTCGAATGGGATGGTTTATTGGATGATCAGGCCACTTCGAAGTTTAACGCTTGCCCACTGTCTTGACGGCTTGATCAGACGAAACCTGAAGTTTTGTACGGCAATTTACATGCGTTTATCGGCACCAACAGGATTATGGGTATTAAGCGTGACATTAGTACATACTTTCGCATTCCGATGATCCATACCGTCCTGGATTGCCATCCATCTTTCCTCTCGTGGATTTTAATGTACAAGGAGCAGATGTCAACACAACATAGTCAGCACAAAATCGAACTACTTCTTTTCTGGCCGTTTTAATAACTCACAGACCTATTTGTTAGATCTTGTGTGGATTCCTTAGCAGTGAAATTTTCAAACAGACAGACTATTCCTGATAATCTTGATGATTTGACAATAGTAAGTTTCCCGTCGATAAGGTTGTAGGACAGTCATATACATCTTCCGAAAAACGATTTCTTGGTGAGCCGTCGCTGTCGGGAATCAAGCGTGCCAAAAAGATATGGGAAAAAAAGAATTATCAAAGTCAATTCAAAATAAGCAAAGTCATTATGAGTTTTTGTATTTAAAAAAATATTCGAAAAAATCAAACTGTGCAGACACACGTCGTTCATCGTGGATTTACACAAGGCTGCGCAAGGGATTTATAAGAGTAAAGAACCCCACCCAAAGTTTGTTGTAATTCACTTATATCATAATGCATGGGGTCAGTGATATAGTCCTTTTTGGCTCAAGCGGCTAAGATTTTAAGTGTCGAAAGGTTTAAAGTGTGAAAAGCTTAAGCAGCCTAAACAGCAACATTTCATTTTATAACATTTGCCCTGATTGGCTGTTAAAGAACATAGCAGGACACGGGATTTACTAAAAACCAAGAAAAGTCGCTCTAATGCGGGACTGGCTTACACATTTTGACTCACTTTGGTAAAGAAAACTTATTAATGAAAGGGATCTGCTCTTTAACTTTTGACATATGGGGAAAGTTGATTGTTTTTAGGATATATGGTAAGATATGCTCTTTCAAGTCAGTGATATAAATTTAATATTAGCTTCTCGCTCCATAATAGGTTAACGTACGAAAATATAGTCGAGAGGCATTGCAGAGCGTATTTCTATGTGAGAAACACACAAATTCTTGCTGTGTAGAGATCTTTAGTTTTCCAAAAAGTTGGCATAACAATAGCATTTTTTGAGCTGCATTCAATTTTACAATTTTTTGTTGCAATTTCTTTTAAACCTTATACCTAACTATGTTCAAACTATTAGACATGCATATATGTGTATTCACATCCATCGCATTGAGCACACGTAGACACCTTAGCTTAGTTGGTAATTAAATTTAATGGCATTTCCTCGCCTCTATACAGGTCAACAAATTTCGCCGAAGTGTTGAATTCTTAAGATACACATATACGCAAACACTCGCATTTAAGTAATTTATTCTAACGAATGCACGTAAACTAGACACAAAAGTTCACATCGTTAATTATAGTTACAATATTATAGTCAACCGCCTCTTTTTTTTTCTCTACTTTTTTGTTTGTTGCTTAAAAACAATAATTTTGGCATAGAGTTTCTTTTTTTAGAAAATGAAAAAAACTAAGTATACATACACAACATAAGATGTAAATGAATAAATCATTATCTTTCACGCACGCACACACAAGAGTAACAATACAAATTTACGATAAGTTTTTAATAATCTCGGAGCTACCATGTGTTTTAGGTGTTCCTTTGCTTTTTTACTCATCGAAAATTAGCGAAAATTACATTTTGGGATTCTTCACCAAACACTCGGTTACAACTTTGTATAATCTCCGACAATTACGATACAAACTGCAATATTTTTATACCCTACGTCAATTGTGGAATTGGGGTATATTATGTTTCTGCGGACGTATGCAACATGCAGAAGGAGTTGAGACAGACCCAACTTTTATCGATTCAGAATTATTTTCTACATTGATCTCTGTCTGTCGCCTGTCTGTCCGTCTGTCTTGTTTTCTTGTGCTCAACCCTGGTCGCAACTTTTGCAATATTTTGCTGAAATTTGGCACACTGACGTGTTTTGGCCGAAGGACGAATGCTATTGAAAATGGTTTGGATAATCGTAGGATGGTTAAGGGTATTTAACGGTGCATCGTGCTCCACTGCACTGTTATTGCTTGTTACACAATAACTTTGCATTCATTTTAAGTACTGTTGATCATTGCAGCTTTGTAGAAAATATTTGTTTACAATAATGATGTTGTTTGAAGATAGTGCCATCAAGTGAGTATTTAAGTGTCGCATCCAGCATTCAGCTTGTGCTTTGCTTTCGCTAGTTTACCGCTTAGTTTAAAGCGAATTCATTACAATACAAAATTTTCAATTTTGTGCAACCCTTTCCTTACGTAATAAAAGGCCAGTTGCTTTGGAAAGATGTCCTCTCTTTCGAATGGGTGCGCTGGGCTTGTCATTCAACGTATATTCATACTATTGAATTTGTTTTCTATGTAAAAACGAACAAAAATGTATATGAAATTCCACGTTTCCAGTGAAATTTTGTGTGTTAATAGTTGACCTGCCTCAGTTCTATCAAAGACTTTTGAATTTTACAAACCGTTCGAGGCAGATTGCGAAAAAGAGCTATGGGAAGCAACTTTATACGAAAAGGAATCAAAAAGAAAAAAAAAAGTTGCATAATTCTTCTTTAGATTGAGGGGAGAGAACCAAAGTTAGTAAGTCTTACATACCCATTTGAGGTAATTTGGTTAAAGTTCTTGACTGTAGAATCTTTTGCTTCCACGAAGGTCGATTTTTCTTCAAAAAAATGTGTACATTTGAATAAGGCGAACTTGCATTCGCCAGATGGGATCGCGAATGGTTGTCACCGTTTCCTAAAACTCAAATTATCATTGCTTAGAAGATCGCTTTAAAAAGAGCTTCAACGATCGAAACAAGAAAAGAAAATTGAGCGAAGCAAACAACTCAACCTCACCCGAAAAGTATCTACAAAAGCTGCTTTAATGGTTAAATCAATCTTTAGCATGAAAGGAAGCTTTATAAAAACTTATGTAAAAAGTTTGGTGACTAACGTGCAGAGGTGGCCAATTTTACAATTTCCAATAATTTTTTTATGCTTAAAATCATTTCGTATACATATATATTATAAGCTTCTATTTAAGTAGTTGCCATAAAATATAATTGGGTCGTTCAGAGAACCATCTAAAGTAAGTCCGAGTATTGTACCAAAGCTTAAACTAAACTGTAGCCATTAACGAATGCAACAATCTAGTTTCTTAATCACAAATCCATAGATAGCCAAGTGAATAGCTGGAAGGACATATTTAAAAAGTAGCTCTCAAGTCTTTCAATAAAATAACGCTTTTCTACCGTATATTGTGTTCGCTTCATTCTCAGGCTGCTTAAGCGTAACATAGCACAAAAGGAATGCAATAAAATGTGGTAAACGTACCTTCTGATCATTGATGAAATGGAGAACGGCAAATATGTTATTGCGAATGTGTTCAATTGTGTGATTGATTGATTGCAAAGTATTTACATTTTTTCTCTTTTTTTATATTATTACAAAGAATTCTAAAGTCAGTCTCAGTTTATAGCACAAAAAAAAAAAAAAATAAATAAATAAGTAAATAAAAAACTTGAACCAACATTCTACAAACATCCATAGAATATATACGTAAATATTTAATACATACGAACACATAAACGTAAACTTATTCACTATAATGCTTCTAAATACAATTTTTACGCTACACAATTTCGATGCGATTGCACGCTTGAGTTCCCGCCGTACACTTGTGCAAGTAAAGCTGGGTAAATGTATTCGTTTACACATGCGAGCGTACATTCTGGTTTATAAAACTTATTCTACTCACACTCATCTGGTGTATAAACGAACTGACAGTCATTATGAAAAAGAAGCAAAAAAAGGGGGAAAAAAAAACGATCATCCGTTTATGTAACAAAAAGTTTTCTGGGTGTGTATGCAGACACAATTCGGTGTATGTGTGCGAATAGAAGTCAGCCAACGTATGTATGAATGACTGACTGAATGAATGAAAATAAGTTATGCTTGAAGTAACACCAGTAATTTACCATTTGTCGCTTATAAATAACAATAAAAATAAGAGCTCATCTACGGTTTGGACCGAATTCCTTAATACACTTAATGCTGCTTTTTATCGTTACCTCAGAAAATCAAGCAAAAGCGAAGTAGTCTTCTTAACAGGAATCTTGAATGTCCAAACGCAAGCCCCTAACGAAGGACTTGATACTTGGCTACTTTTGCATTATGTTTCTAAGTAATTGTGACAAAAATTAATTAGTCTAAAAATCTTGAGCCCGCTTAGCTTTTGCGAACTCACCTTACTTTTAAGTAAATTTCCACTTTGAATTTAAAATTTTTCGGATTTCAAAAACAGAAGGACTGCAAATGATTCCGTTTAATGTATACTTCCAAAGCAATCGTAAGATCGTCGAGAGTTCTCGGAAACGCCACTAAGTAAATGCATTAGTAATGGCAATGGCCGGTGTATAAAAGGAGGCGACGCATAATCAAATCAAGAATAAGATATGAATAATGGAAAACTTTTTAAATACTATCGAGATATTTAGTAAACTTACCCGACATATATATAATATAATATCGGATGTAGAAAATTTGCCTAAAAGTCAAACGAAACCCAAAGAACCCGTAAGCTGACAAATTTTGTCACTCTCACGTATTGCTTTTGCTCATATTTGTCGGGTATAGCAAGTTAATGTGTTTATATTTTGCAAAACCCGAGTGTTACGAATAGAATAACAAAACTTGTCTATTCTCCCGGATGGCATACCTAAAAATTCATACGCATGACTAATCCTTAGACATTAAAGTGCGGACTGTGTACTTGTGGCTCCTTTTGTTTGACAAAACTCTCGCAAAGACACACGGATGTCATAACACGCGCAATTCCACCTGAAAATTTTTATTTATACTTTATTGTATTTATACTCATTTGTTCTTACCTTGCGGGTTGATTTCGGAAATGCTCTCTTAGAATTTTATAATTTTTACCTAAAATATGTACGAATATATATAGATTCGGCGTCAGCTCTATCAGTCTCTTCAAGATACAAACATTTGTGCATATCTGGCTGTTTGATTCCTTCCTCAACATCTGATAAAGCCGTTGTGTTCTTCAATGAATTATTTGATAATAATTTAGTTCAATACAATGGTACCCCTAATTGTAATGGGAGATTTCTTGATCTCTGCTTTGCAAATTTTCCTGAGGTTTGCGTTAATCGTTGTTTTCCGTTTAGTTTACCTGAGGATCCATATCATCCAGCATTGGGTGTTTCCTTTCATTACAAGTATGTTAGTTCGCTGAACCTCTATAACGTTCCAAATTCAAATTTTTCATATCAACGTTATGATTTCCATAAAATCAATGTTTCCATACTAAAATCACATCTTTCTCATTTTGTGCTCGATTTCTCTGAGGGAAGCATTGATAGCTTACTGTCGTCGTTCTACAATGTATTAAATCAAGCTATTTCTGCATCCGTTCCGATCAAGCAGTCCCGTACTCGAAGTAAGGATCCCCCGTGGTTTAATAAGACAATTAAATACTACAAGAATAGGAAAAACAAGTTGTTCAAAAAATTTTCGAAAAGTGGTTCTTCTTTCGACTATTTCGCTTACTCTCTTGCAAGGCATAAATTTAATTCCCTCAACCGCCAATACTACTGCAGATACCTTCAGTTTGTTAAATCCTCCTTGTTTTCTAACCCTAAATACTTTTTTAAGTTCGTTAATTCCAAAAGAAAAATCTCCATAAATCCGTCGTTTGTGTCTTTTGATGGCTCCGAGTCCTCGGATGATTTTGAATCCTCAAATCTCTTTGCGGAATACTTCCGACAGAACTTTTCAACTGCCAATTTTGATTTATCGGAAAATTATCCATATTCGATTTCTAATTCGGTTTCAATTCCTAACTTTGTTATATCGGAAAATGACGTTTTTGAAGGATTGAACTCTCTGAAATATAATTGTTCGCCTGGACCCGATGGCATCCCCTCATGTGTACTTATATCTTGTGCTGGCGAGCTTTGTGATGTTATCTCAAAGATTTTTAATAAGTCTTTGAATTTAGGTGTTTTCCCTTTGTGTTGGAAGACTTCTTTCCTTATTCCTATTCACAAAAGTGGTAGTAGGCAACTTGTAGAGAACTACAGAGGCATCGCCAAGTTGAGTGTCTTACCTAAACTGTTCGAGCGAATTGTGGCTCAGCATATAGCCTTTTCCATGAAATTGTATATTTCTCCTTTCCAGCATGGTTTTCGAAAGGGAAGATCTACGGTGACCAATCTGTTGGAGTTTACTTCTCATGTTTTCAAGGCTTTTTCTAGTGGTTCTCGCACTGATGTCATTTACACCGACTTTAGCAAGGCGTTTGATATGGTTAATCATAGACTTCTTAGATTTAAAATCCAGACCTCTGGCTTTCCTCTCTTCTTAGTTGAATGGTTAAGCTCTTATCTGTATGGTAGATCATTCAGGGTTTTGTTTAATCTCATTACCTCGGATGAATTTCCCGTGACGTCTGGCGTACCTCAAGGTAGCCACTTGGGACCTATTTTATTTAATCTTTACATCAATGATTTGCCGTTCGCGATTAAATTCAGTAAGATTTTAATGTATGCTGATGATGTGAAACTGTTTACTTCTTTTTCCGTAGAATCGCAATCACATCATCTTCAAAGTGATTTGAACAATTTGGTTGCATGGTGCTCCCTCAATCTTCTGAAGCTAAATCTAAATAAATGTAAGAAGCTTTCTTTCTTAAGAAGGAAGTCGTTTAGTACCCAATACTTCATTGATTCGCACAGGTTGGAAGACGTCGATTCGTTCATAGATTTAGGCGTTCTATTCGATTATAGGTTACGTTTCAATTTGCATATTGAGTCCTCGTTAAGCAAAGCTAGGTCCACTCTTGGTTTTATAAAGAGGTGGTCCAAAGAGCTTGATGATCCTTATATTACTAAAAGGCTTTACACGTGTTTGGTTAGACCTATTCTTGAGTATGCCTCTGTTGTGTGGTCTCCTTCATATAGATGCTACGTAGGTTCAATTGAACCTATACAAAAGCAATTCTTGCTGTTTGCCCTTAGGAATTTGGGTTGGGACCCGATTTCCCCTCTTCCACCCTATGAAAATAGGTTGCTTCTGTTATCCTTACCGTCACTCGAGAAACGTAGATTTGTTCTTGGGGTTTCCTTCCTAATCAAATTAATAAATGGTGCAATTGATTCGCCCGCATTACTTCGTGAGATTTGCTTTAATGTCCCTAACCGCTTCTCTAGGCACTTTATGTTGATAAAGCTTAGTCAATGCAAATATAACTTTGAACTGTTTAACCCGCTCAGAGTTGTTTGCAAGAACCTAAATGATGTCTATCATCTATTCTCAGTAACGGACTCATTAAAGTCCATTAAAGCAATTTTGCTCAACAAGCGCGATTTACCTATGTCGTACTTAAACTGATTTAACCTTAGATTTTCTCATTATGAGTCGAAAATTAATTTGTTGTTAACAATTATCGGTTGCCAAGCTTATGCATGTTTGCGATGGCTTAGGGGTTCACTTGCAATTTGGTCCTGTATCGGTTGTGGGTGTGGCTCTATGCTAATTGTGTACATGCTTTTTTTTTTTTTTTCTTTTTTTTTCCTCCTTATTTGTTTTATTGTACTTATACTAAGTTTTATTATTAAATAATTTTAAGATTTACTTAAGAGTCAATTGAACTCGACTGCTATTTTGTTTTAGTTGAGTTTCTTGTATAAGTGGAATAAATAAATAAATAAATAAATAAATAAATAAATATCGTATTGCTCCTGACGGTTTCACTTGTTTTCCCCTATTAAACCCTCTTCCATTCCACCAAGAGGAACTGTACAAAAAAAAAAAATTACTTCTAGATAAAGCAAAAACGATGTGCCCATGTTTTAATGACATTAATAAGGTGGAGAGAGGTTATGGCAAGCATTTGCGTATCGGCTAGTATCAAGATCAATGCTTTACCGATTAACACAACTTTAGACGATTTTCTCAGCTCGGTCAAGGAAATCTAAACCAGTTTTCGTATACTTTCAGATGTCTGTTTAAAGATTTTAAGTCTACAACAACCGCAGAGACAGTCAGATGTGGTTAAATGAGGAGACGCTGTCAGACGGACGTTTTGTCTGGAATGGCAATGTGAAGGCTTAATTCCACGAGACTTGACGCATGGACGATGATCAGTGTGCTAAATGTCAATTCAACAAGAAATAATGCTTAAAGACCAGACGTCTTCCTTTCCATTTTCCATGATATTGACACAGCCCTCATAGTTTGCTCTTCCACATGCGAAGAAAGGAAAAAAGACGAATCCATTTACTTTTCTATGGCTTTTGTCAACTTTGGTCGCTGATAGCCAAATAGAGTTTAAGAATTTAAAAATTCTTTAAGCTCTTGATAATGAGAAAATAATTTTCATGTACCGCATATTAATCGAAAACTTGGAAAAGAAAAAAAAATTTTCAAATTGCGTGCCCTTAATATTGGAGTTGCGCTTCGTAGGAAGAGAATTGGCCCCAGACATATTGCTATGGCAAGAGAAAGTTGGAAAGCGGTTGGTTACTAAGAGGTGGATTATAAAAGCTGCCACGAGCTAAACAAAGCTGTGTTTATTTACATTTTAAATCTTAAAAGCGCAATAACAATATATGTAAAATCGGCAAATTGTTCAGAATTGTCCATAGTTCCTACTAATGCTTCTTTCCCATTCTCCAAATGCAAAAAGGCGTTCAAATGTTCTTCAACGATTGAAGAAACGAAAGTAAAATCCTTGGCGAAGTCCAATTGGTGTCTAATAAGTGTTTTCTCTGCACTGTTTCAACTGCCGGGAAGGATATGTAATGTACTGAAAGATGTTTAAATGAAGGAAATTAAAGGAGACGGAATAAGTATGGGAAACGAAACGGATATTTTTTGACAAAACTCGATATGCTCGTTGCTAAGGCTTTTCCAATTACATCGTATAGTTTTACCTCAAGAAGTAATTCTCTCTTTACATTCTACATCTCTTGTGCTAAAGCTTCTAATAAATAGGGAATTTTTATTGCACCAATTTCAATATATCGGTCCGTCTGTCCGTGTGCTTAGCAGAACTGCATCTAATATAGAAGCAAATAAAGATATTATATTTGGGCAAAACCAAAATCACTAAGCACCTCACCACACTGCGGCAATTCCTCATTTATTATAATAATTTTTTCTATTTCTATGTAAGGACATACCTTTCATGAGAATCCTCAAACACGGACTGATTCAAAACGTGACTTGACGTGGTCGAAATTTGGCAAGCTTCATTTTCTTGTCAAAGATTTTACTACTCGTCAACCGTATCCATGCATAAAAGTAGTTTTTAGTTATCCGAAGGCTCGTTCCTTAGGACGTATGTAAAAACATGATGAGAGATCGAAAATATCGATCTGTATATTCTAAATTTCGAAGTACATATATATTTATGTCAAATTGTTGGGATTATTAATCTATTTTTCAATTGAGAATAAGGTAACGATGTGAACTGAAGCCGACCAATGTTTCGACGGAGTTAGGTTGATGAATGCCTTAGCTTATTGTATGACGTGTACCTCTTTTTATTTTCACCGCATATCGCTAAAGCCGTCTATTAGAAAACTGTAAATATATATATATAACAAAAATTCTTATGACCCGACATATATTCATCTTCACAAAATTGTGGAAAAGTGCTGTAATTATTTACGCAATATAATGCTTTTCATTATGTTAGCAGACCGGTCCGAAAAATCAAGCAACTGACAGTAAGTGTTAAATATTTTATAGGCTGTGCGAAACGCCTTAAACAGCTCATAAATAGTAGGGCGCAGCAAAAGTTCTCGTAAAATAAAATGTCTTGAGATATTAAAATTTTTATGCTCAAATAGCGTGGATAAGAATTTAGTTCTGATACTTTACATAAAAACCGAAGTCAGAAGAATTACAAAAATTACTCCTGATTTATTCGGAATTTTAAATTTTATGACATCTCATACAACTAATTATGACCCGCCTTAATCCATATTAAAAAAACATTTTTATTAAGTAATGAATGAACTAAGAAGGTTATATGTGTCTTGGGGATGTCAAAATACATATAAATATTTGGAAATATTTTGTTGAATTATGGAAAATGAAGTACTGTGAGGAATACCCTCAGAAAGAAGAAGAAAACCTTTTTCTCGTTTTTTCTTTTTTTTTCTAATTCTTTAACTTTTGCATTTCATGAGCGAAAGAATTAAATCATAGTCAATCTGACCTCATATAGCAACATAAAGCAACTGATGAAAAGAAAAGCATCATTAAGAGTACGTAACGTCTTAGCGGTACTTTTATCTAATACCTATCCTTTTACCCCGCTACATGTAATATGTAATAGTCATGTTTGCATAAACGTTTTTGTGCATGTTATGCCAAGAAATTGTTCGATCATTCAAGAGCTTGCTTGAGTTGAGTGTAGCTTTAGCAGTATTCTTATTTAAGACAAGTTATGAGTTCAGGTAACAGTTTCTTTCTGGTTTTCTCCAATTCGTTCTGGCATGATGTGCTTTGCATTTAAAAGCTGTTAATGGAAAACTGCCAAATAGACAAGTTGCCCGCTTTTGCGCCCCTGAAATCTCACACATTATATTGCGCCGGTTTTCAAGATTTAAAAGATATATATGCTCGCATCTATTGTATACAAGCCACCAGTCTATCTGGCAGTTAGCATATTTAACTTGTCTTTTAGTTACATCTGTGGTGCTATTGCTGCTGTTGCACGTTTGAAAAACACGTTCTACGAATCAAGCAGACTTGTTGGCAAAAAAGAGAAAAAGAACAACAAAAAAGAAAGAAAGATTTCTTCTAGCTTTCTGGTGTTTTTTTTTTTTTGTGTATATATGTTTATGTATATATGTATCTCACGTGTTGCATGTTTTAAAGCAATGAATGAATTGATGCAAACCATTAATTTTACTCAAACTCCCCAGCATACAATTGCACTATCGTTTCAAGTCTGGTTTTTAAACCTCTTGAAAGCATATGGCATTAGAAGGCAAACAAAGCAGGGGTTGTATATATTTTCCAGCCGCTCGTATATCAATATTATCTAAAACTTCTTCTTTTTTTTGTGCCCAAACAGGGTACACATAAGATTATATATGTTTGTGTCCATGCCTGCGTTGGATCTTAGATGCGAAAGACTATGCGAACTTATTCGTTTATGTTTCACAATAGCCGCCTTGTGTTTTGTGTCTTGAGCCAATTACCTAATTAAGTTTTTTCGTGCGTGTTCACATAGGAATAAGTGAAAGAGTGACTGCGCAATGTCGATTACTAGAAATTGTTCTGGTAAACCTGATTTTGGGTTGTGCTTCGGTTTGTAGTCAAGCATTGTCTTCCTTATTCTTGATTTGCCATAAAGCAAAAAAATCTCTATTATGTATCGCTGTTTCAATGGTCAAATGCCGTAGGTATCGAATTAAATTGAACAGCGAAGACTGCACAATAATGCCTCTTCAAATTCGATTCTAAACGTAAAACTTTCTTCTTAGGTGGTTTGCTTTCAATTGCTTTTACTATTTCTAAATCTCCTTTTTCTCTTTCGTCTTCTCCTTCTCATTTTCTTTCCTTAATCTGACTCTATGCTCTTGTAAGCTCTTATTTGAAAGTACGTTTGTCTAAGCTGTTGTGATGCCTAGCAATTTTAATATATTTCAAGGAAATTTCTTTCGGCACAATGCAAAGAACAAGAACGGCCACATCCAGATTTATTCGTATTTATAGTATACCGTGGCGGTAGTTAGTTAAATAGCAGCTCAACATCCGTTTGAGAAGCAATTCAAAGTTCTCGCCCTTTTTACATTGTTGCAGATGGTAAAGCAATGTGTTCGTTTTCCTCAATAAAGTTTGCATTTAAAGTTTATATGAAAAGTTGCTAAAACATTTCCTGATGTTTTCCAAATCGTTATTGTTTATAAAATATTTAGAAAGGCGCTTGGTTAAAAGAGCTTTTCAATAGTACTTCTAATTTTAAACCTGTCTGGACCGAGATTTTATCCTTCCTAGTTCGAATTCCCATAGTCTGCTTGCTTTTGTTGTATACATTTCTCTTACTTGCTTAGCACATCAAACAATTCGGAAAAAGGAAAAATTTTCACTTTAAAAAATTTATTAATTGCTTTCTGCTTCGTTTCTATCAACCAACTCAAGCTTACCGACCTTTTACATTCTCTAAATATTTTTTGCAAGGTTGTCAGCAAGCTTAAAACTGAAACTGTTACTAAACCCCACACGTCAAGACCCTTACACGAGGTAGGTAGGATGCATAAAATAAACCTATATAATCCACATCTTGTCCAGTTCATTTTTATGTCAAACAATTAGTATGGACCGATTGTCACTGCGAAATATTAAAGATTACACCGCTTTCTATATTGAAGCTGCAATCCAATCAATTTTGAATAGGATTCACGTCCAAGACTAAGAAATGGTAACGTAGGAAATTTCATCCAAATACCAAAAACGTTGCGTGCTCTACAAGCAAAAGCGGTATATTTAAAGATCTATTCTGAACCGATCGTTATAATAATAGGTGGATCTAACTTCAACAGTTCTGTCCGCACACACGTAATACATCATGTATCAAATTAGAGTAAAACTTGGCGTTTCTCAGTTCATCTTACCATCTAGGGCGAAGAGCTAATTTTAGATATAAACGAATTTTGTTGCTACTTCTGCTATATGCCCAGAAGACCCATATATTTTGTTTCTTAAAATTCCGTCATTTAAAAAAAAAGTTAAATCAAATCTGTTACTTGAGACACTAATGAATATGGTGGCGATGTAAACAAAATATATTCAAAGCATTAAATTGTCATGAGACAGGAGTAGCTTAATTGCAGTGAAAAAAACAAAAAAAAAAAATAAAAAAAGAGTTCAAAATAGCAACACCAACGCGACTGACAACAACAACTAATAATCACTACCTATGATCTGGAATTTATAAGCTTTCGATCTGGAAGCTCGCTATGTTTTCAAAGTGTTTACAACTGTTTACAACTGTTTAAGACTGTTTAAAACTGTTTAATAAGATTTAATATGCTTTCGATCTGGAATTCGACAGAAAATTTCTTCAAATTCAACAACGAAAGTAATAAAATTTCAAAATGCAATTATGAGCGTTTCAATTAACTATCAAAAAAATTTGAAAATATTAAATATTGAATTTATTCATCCGTATTACGATGTTTATAGTTAGATGTTCTGCAATTAACTAATTAATTTACCGGGATTCTCAGCCACATCAACACCTTCGGAAATATTCAATTTAATTTTCAAATTTGTCCGCTTGCTTTGCGACATGATAAAAATGAAAAAATTTGAAAAACCTTAATTTGCGCGTGAAGTTAACGATTCTTAATATGGAATGGTTGGAATTACGATTGTTGACCACTTTTCAGCATCAAATATTAAAAATGTTTACTTTTCAATTTTCAGACACATTTTCAATTCAATTTTCAAATACATTTTCAATTATTGAGAAGTGTAAACAAATATGGACGCTTACTCTCGGATGTTGGCAATTTTTATACAAATTATTGAGAATAAGAAAATAAACAAAAAGCACTAAAAATTTTGCTACGTAGGATATGTGTGCTCTTCTTTACATCACTTTAAATAAATCACGACTGAAATATTGCATTTTCTTTCATGCCTTGCTGTTTTTGTCATGTTGGCTACCATCAAATTCGTCGTTACCAATGCCATATTCCACATTGATAGGCATAATTTTTGAATAAATGGCGACACCGGCATAACCACCCGTTTACATAACCAATATGGATGGTAACCGAGTATGCGTTCCAACTCTTCTGGCAATTGATCAATAGTGCATTTAATTTCTTGCATATAAAATATATCCGGTTCCTCGTATTTTAAAAATGTTAAGCCATCTTTTTTCAACCAAGCTCTTTCACCGGACACATTCCAACTTGAAATTTTCAAATTATATCTGCAAGCAATGCGTTCATCCTTTGCATCCATCTGCGGTAATTCGAAATCGACTTTATTATAAGTTGTGGAAGTGCTATTTAGAGGCGTTACAGTAGAGGTGATCGTCTTTTTTTCTTGTTGGCTGGAAAACACGAAATTAACATTTTTTTCAGTTACGCGCCGCACGTCAAACCCGACTTATGTTTAGAGCCATTTGATTCGTCCTCATTCAAATTGCTATCTCCATCGACATCTTCTTCAACAACGGATAAGACTTTCTTATCGGACGGCGCGGCACGTTTACGACTACGACTACTCGCTGTTCCTTTTTTGCCTGGCGCGGTCTCTTCTTCTGAAATTAAATTTTATATAAAAGAGACATTTACAAATGAATTTCAGATTACGAGTAAGTAAAAATTGATTCATGTAAGGGAATTATAGTCGAATGTTAGCGAGCATTTACGTCCAGCCTCTTTAGTCTTGCGAGTGATAAAAAAATTGAAAAAATTAAATTTTGTGCTCTATAGTATTGAGTGCGTTTTAAAAACAAAATCGAGTCGGCTAAGACTTGCCCGTCCCCTGAATACGATTTATAAACGCGTAAAAATACTCTACACCATCCACATCATTATACGGTTTTCCATAAAGACTTTTCAAAATAAGCCGTTATATCGGAAATGGCCGCAAACAGACGAATAGACTATCTGAAGTCTTTCTGCTTATTGTGTATATCCGGACAAATTTAATATAGTCTTCTACCAACAACGTTTAATAGCCTTATTTTCAAAGAAAGAGTGGGCATGGCCGACTATTTTATCTGCAGGATAAAATGTACGTGGAGGTTTCCATCATTGTCGCTTACCTCTTGTACGTCAATGAAAAAAAACCAATTTTATTTTGCTTTTGAACGCAGATGTGCTTTCAGCGTTCTTCCGCCGAATGGGTTTATTTTCAATAGTAGCCATCGCGTGGATGCTTTTACAAAACTAGTTGCTGATATATTATTTCTTGCCAGCGAGGCAAGAACACAGGCTCGCACAGACAAAGAACAAAGGGCAGAGAGGGTCATATCAATTCAGAATTTTATAAACATCAAACATATAAATGCTTTATATGTCTCTAAAATCCCTTATTCTTTTCATTCCTTGCCTTCGACGGAGGGTATAATAAACTTTAATTCTAAAAATATGGCATTTAAGTAAGAACGATATTAGGATATACGTTCACAAGTTTTTTCTATATATTAGTTTGGGGAAAAAGAAATCATTATTTTTATATGAACTTCAGGACTTTATTTAACATGCTTCGGATTGTCCGATTTGTATGGCGGATGCATTAAAACTTCCCAACCAAGCTCCCTAAGTTTCTGGCGAGTCGCTGTAGATGTGTGTGGCCTAGCGTTGTCCTGGTGGAACACGACACCTCTCCTTTTGGCCAATTCTGGCCGTTTCTGGTCAATCTACGAAACCAAAATTGCACATAATTGGCTGTTACAGTAGCGGAACCATAAACACCATTCACAATTTTAGCCGCCTGGCTTGCATTTTCGCCTTTGTCAAAGAAAAACTGTAAAATGTACCGAATTTTCTCTTTGTTCACTTCCATTTTTAACACGCTGTAACTCACAACTGAATGCACCAAACAAAAAACAGCAAAAGAATTTTTTTTACTGCGAAATGTACAGTATGTAAATGTACAGTATCGGAAATTGTTTGATCGATACTTTACGAGAAATCTATCAGTGCAGCCATCTACCGAAAAAATAATGGATTTCTTTTTTCCCAAACTAATATTTCTCTGAAATTATGCATGTATTCCCGCATATAAATGAGATAAGACATCTTAGAAATATATTTTATATATTTTTATAACCAGCCGAATATCGAAAGGATCTAATTGGGATCGAGGCAGGATTAGCATTAAAAAGCTAAGGTAAATGAGTAAAAAGACTATAGCGGACCACAGCCGACTATTAAACATCCTATGACTTTATACTCTTCTAAAAATTAGGCTTTCTACGGAATGTGGCTGTATAAAATATTCCGGTTCAGTCCATTTTCGATAGCATTTGGATTTGGGCCAAAACACGTTAAATTTCTACAAAACGTTTCGAAAATTGCGACTTGTAGTTTGAACGCACGTCTTATGACAGACATCAGACAGACCGACCGGTTTGGATCCGTTTGGAATCCCATTCTGGATCGAACGTAAAGGTGGGTCTCTCTCAAGCCCTTCTGAGTGATCCGCAAAAACTTAACATACCGTTGGGCCTAAATAGCGCAGGATATACAAATAGCAATTAAACTCTTTCATAAGCGGAAAAAATTGAACTTTAAAGATTTCCAGAAAAAAAAAGAAAAAAATCATATACACAGTCATGTTAGAAATTCAATTGATTAATGTGAAGGAGCAATTGAACTATTTCGCAATTCGATTAACACTGCACTTTATTTCAAACATTGCTTTCGTTGACTAAGATTGGTTAATTGCTATGTTATTATATATATCATATTTACCTTTTTTCTCTTCAGCAACTTCATCTTGAGAAGTTTTTTGGAATATTTTCTGTTTCGCCCATGGTCTTCTTACGAGAGGTCTTTGCTTTCTAGGATCAATCGAAATCTTTTCTTCACTTATGGCCTTTTTATATTTTTCGAATAAAGTAAAAATATTGAAAAATTACTCTTCTTTTTTCTTGCTAATCCATGTGGCATTCTCAAAAGCAGTAATTAATAAATAGGCTCTTCTAGCAATTGCGTGAGAATAAAGTGAACTTTGAACACGTTCTATATTAAAAAATTTGATAATTGTATGCCAATCAGTTAAAACATCTTCCCTCTTCGGTACCAATAAATGTTTATAAGAAATTTAGGGAGTTCTTATTTTTTGTCGCACCAACTATAATGCAAAAGCTACATGCATCCCTTATAAAATATATAAATTTTAGATATTGACTGTTTTAAAGTGGTCAGTATTTTGCACGTAATCACTTTGCTTGTTATTATTATTTCCACACATTACTTCTTAAATTCCATATTCTACTCACTTCTATTTTCTTTTATTTAAAAGAAGGAGAAAAGGGATTACGCTTTAGTATAGGCATAAGAAGCAAGCTACTAGCTAAAATATATCAAAAGACGTCTTGAACGTCTTACCATTTTGGACCAGTTAAGTCCCTTTCCAGAAGTGAAGTCTTCAGCTCTCTATGTACATATATGAATAAATCTATATTTAATAGATATTGCAAACAGACTGAGAAATGTGATATTGCCAGTGAATGTGAAGAATAAAAGTGAATAAAAAATTCTTACTTTTGGAAATGTTTTCACGTCCTTCTTCGTTTGCCGTATTTTCAAGAACGCTGGGATTTCTTGAACGCTTAGTATTAGTGGGTTTTTCCGCTATTTCTCTCTGCTGGTCTGCAATTCCCTGTGTGCTCTCAGAAGTTTTATTTTCTTCAAGAATTTTCTTCGAACTTCGTTTCGTTTTTTAGGAGACGGGCTTTGTGGAATTTCATGATTAGAAGGAACCGCCATTGCAGCTTTTTTAGATCTGGAAACTGCAAGATGTTTATGAATAAAGAGAAGAAAACCTACGGTTGAAGGAAACTTTATACATATTAAAGCATTTTACCTCTGACAGTTGCAGGTTTTTCGACGGCGTCTTCAAGCTGTACGTCTTCTTCGACTTGGGAAGCTTGATTCCGCTTGCGAGAACCCTTTTTATTTGCTTTTTCATAAATTTCTCCGGTGGTCTGTTCAACATCGTCGCCGCCGTTGACGCCTGGGGTTTCCTCTATATTCAAATTAAATTTCGAAACTTTTTCCACGCCTCCTTTATTTAGTTTGTTGATCTTTAATTGAACGGCTTTAACACCTTTGTCGCCTTTCACAATTTCCGTTGAATTTGCACTAATCGTAGAGAGTTCGTTTTTAGAAGCTTTCATTTTTTTTGAATTTGGCAATTTTTTAAACTTGCTAACATCCGCTCTTGTTAATGATGCAGGCTCGCCGTCGGCTTCCATTATATCTTCGTGTTGTCACGACAAATATTATCGATCCTCGTTCGACATTTCGTTTGTATTATATCGGATGTAAATCATTGAGATCGTGACAATTTCGTAATAACGTTCCGAGCCCAGAACGAAAATTTGTAAGCTACAAAGGAAATAAATAGCGATAAAGAAAGTAAGCAAAAGCGATTACACTTCAAGCGCCCTTATTACTCAAATTTCATTTTGCGTGTAATTCAATTTTCTAGAAGTAATTGCTTTACGATTTATGACATAAAATACTGTAAGCAAATTTATTCTCCTCCTACGATGTATAGCGAAGATTACCATATATCTTCCATATTTTTCTGATACTTATGAAGTCTGCAGGTACATAGCGAAAACGAGTACTATAGAACACGGTTACTCAAGACGAACTACTTGAAGTCTTATTTTTGAATTTGAATTTCAATATAATTTTAACGTTTACATCAATAGGCCTATCCTAGCTAAAGTCTTGCATTTCAAAAACATTTCTACTAGTTACAATCTATTACTTTTGTCTGCTACGTTATAGCGATGTGTGTGAGTGTACTGCCATAATGAAATAAAGTCACATGCTGCCGCTGCTGCTGCTACTGCTTCTGCTACTACCACCAACACCACCAACAGTGAAAAATCCTCTCTTTTAAATCAAACCTTTTTTCTTTTTAATAATTTCAAAATTTTTTTATTTCCATCCTTAAAACAATAACAAGACAAAAAAAAGGGGGAAACCAGCAACACCAGCAAAATAATCTTAAATATGTAAAAGTTTGCTAAAAAAGTGATTTGAACAAAAGTTCAATTTGAAAAGCTACATTCATTCAAACAATCGAACTTGCCTCCACAAATCTGTGAAGATATTTTAATTTATCTATCTTCCTTTTTTTCAAATTCTTTTGCAAATTTGTTGCCGATAGCTTCATTAAATAACTGGGCAGACGGGCAGACTGGCATGCTTAGGTGCAATGGTCAAGAATTTACATTCTTTATTGAAAAGTAATTGAATTTTGATACGTATAATATTTATAATCCATGGCAACGCGTTGATTGACAAATATCAGCAAAGTTGAAATATCATATTCCTTGCCATGCGCATTCGACTCTTCTACCAAAGATTGCATAAACCGTGAACCATTGGAAGTGTTGCGCCAAGAATAGAAACCTTTTTTTTTTTTGATTAACAATATATTTATTGCATCAATTCATTGTTCAATAATAAGAAAGACTTACCCGGTATTGTGGAATAGCATATAAGAAAATCAGTATATATGGGTATTTTATAATTCGTATAGGATATTGGGAAGCTCTCGCCATCCGTTTCAGTCTTTTGTAGTTTGATGCCCGGATCTAAGCGATCGCCACGACATGCTTATATAAAAAATAATTTTGGTTTACCAGCTAACGTAGGACAAGTGACGACAGTGAAATAATCCCAAATAGTATCAATTTTGTACATGAAATCTTTGGCATATAAGTAAGCTTGTATAAGCATCAAGATCCAACATTAATACTATCGGTTGTAGCGATAAAACCGATAAGTGGTGCTTGTCCACCATAACGGGTATATAAACGTCGCAAGACATCAGCTATATGCAGCTTACCATACTTGGGTTTAGCATGCAGTATACCACGATATTTCCAATAACTGGAAGCTTCTCTCACTATTAAATAGAATATTGTTGTCGAACCCAAAAGGGTGAGCATAAAAAATTGTGGCAGATTCATTGTTCGTCTCTTTTTGCAGTGCAGAATTGTTATCTATTTATATATTGTTAAGGAAAGGAGAGTTTGTTTTCCCAAATAATGTTAAGGATTTTTTTATATTAATTAAAAAAAAGGATTTTCAAAAATTCTGATATATATGTAGTTTTTTAGCTTCTGCGCCCGATTTACAGGCTAGTTTTATCAATGTTTTTCGGCTTATTTATTCCTCAGCAGTAGCGCCTACTAAGTCTTTGTCAGGCTGTAAAAAAGAAGCATCTTATAAGTATTCTTACTTTTCATTTCCATTTTTTTGGAAACAAGCCCTCTGCATAAGGCTGCCGCGCTTGTTAAACGCTTCAATGATTCGGTGGCAGGCATATTTAATTTACTCGTTTTGATGCGGTTTTTATTACAATTCGCAAAAGGGCTCTTCCTTTTCTTCTATTTACGTTCTGTTAATTCTTGGCGATATATCATCTTATTGTAAACATCAGTGTAAAAAAATATCATTTCTTGCAATGCCATATAACCAATCATGGAAATGAAGTGAGTTAAAAGGAACTCATGTATGTGCATGTGTGTGCACTGAAAACAGCATAACTTTGACAAACATCTCAAGCAGAGATAATGTTTAATTGTAATACGAACATAAGACTTCGCCATTACGCTCATAATACTTGTTTGTTTGCCGTTTGGGAATACGTTGTGAATGTTCGGCATGAAACTCATAACACAGTGAAAAAACAGTTGTGCAAACATTTTAAAGCTTTGCGGATCGTAACTAATAATAGATAGCAAAATTCGTATAAGAAAGATAAGCTTATCATAAGACGAATCTTAGGTACCCATAACCCATTAAATTTACAATTCGACATATTAGTTAAGTGTGTCAAAGTGACTGAACATTTAACCATATAGCCACTAATGATTGATTAGAAAGGATAGAATAACCAGCCAGTAGCTTACAGAAATATGTTTATACGGGTTCAAAGGCTCACTTTTGACGATTACGAACACTATTACGAACTTAACAGACTACGGTCTTTCCCTACGAAAACAAGCAAGTAGTTTAAAAACATTACAATCACCGGTGACATGTGAAGAGATTGCAGGTTCGTAGGTGCGAATTTAAAAATATTTAGGTCACAAATGAATGAGTTGGAAGCTATTTTAAAATTCCACAATATCCCACACTCTATGACCTGCAAAAACTCCATCGAGAAAAAATTTACTAGTCCTATTAAGTTAAAGGAGAATTGTCCTTTTCTCGTGGCTAATGCTGAAATCCAACAACGAGAAGTAAGTTCCTCAGTTCAGTACAATGGTCCTGAAGACCAGATTAAATTTCTTGGCAGAAAAAATTTTGCCCATAGAAAAGGAAAAAAACATGCTTATAAAGGTACCACTAGGGTTCACCTCTTTACTAGGGCGAAACCCTCGAATAGAAGCGACAACAACCGCGTTATTTACAGAAAAACCAATGGGGAAGAAGTTTGTTATAAACCCCGTACATGAATTACACTTGCATTCTCGATATTCAATACAGAGATATATTTGTCTATTTGTGGCGTCTTAAAAAGATCCTTTCTACTAAAAGACAAATTTATATTTTAGCTATGAAGGCGAAACTCTAGCGTTAGTATTCAGAGGGGAAATTCATCATGTTAACGGCGGATACGATTAGATCATTTAGTTCGCAAATAACGAATCTTTTAAATTCATTTTTGTATAGCTAACCACTTGAGCGGCCGAGTAGGCAAAAAGTATCACGCCTAACAACTCAAGTGAGGTAGAGTTTTCAATGAGGTCGATAACCCTAGATGCTAGTGCTTTAAGACTTAAGTCTTAAGTCTTTCTTCCTCTGGCTATATTAATGAAAATAATAATATCTGTATGATTGCGTAATCAAAAATACAACTCGTCTTTTGCAGGATTTGCTGCCTATTTGCTCTCCAAGAACGAAATAATTACTATGTCACCTGAAAGGATAAATTAAGAATTTCCGTTACGGACGCATCTCAATCCGCTTAGTTTTTAAAAGCTTGGTTGTCTGACATTTTACCATCTTTCTAACGCTACTGCGGAAACAAATTCTTCCAAAAGTGATCAGTAATAAGTTCACTGAAAAAAGACGCCAGGCTTAAATCAAATTGTAAACTAGGAGTAAAAGGTTTCGGACTACCGCCTTGGCTAAGCGCGTTAAAAATGAATGCCATCGCTAAGTATGACTTTGTGAAGGAAATAGCGATGCCTTTGGATAAAATTGAGATAGGACATGCACATTCCCTAATGATCTATCAATATTGAACACAAACACAGACACGTATTTGTTGCAGAAATGCTTGACTCCTGGATGCAATCAGTTCATGGCTTTAGAACTTTCACTTAAAAATTGTCGTATTATTAAGCAATTGACGAATTGAAAATCATTCACTGGTGATTTTTGTATTTATAATCTTCAGAGGTCTTTATAAAAAGCGTAGCTTTAAATCATATTCACTAGTTGTGTCCAAAGTGTAGTTTGTAAAGATTTTGGAAGTAATTAGAGTGATTGCCACTGTCCCATGTTTGCCAAATTGAAATTTCGAGAGTTACTGTAATAAATAACGGAATATTTTTTTAAGTAAAAAGTAAGTGGTACCACTATGCACAATGAATTCATCCGGAATTTATATAAATCGCATTACTGCTTATTACTTGTAAATATGTCAGTTGAGTGCGACAATTAAGGATCAAAGACTTCATTCAGCTTGATGTGTTAATAATATTTTTCTTAGCCCTGAGATTTATTTATTAAAAATACAATATAATCACTTCTCGATGATTAGTTCTTGTCACATTTTGTAGTTCATCGTTACGATCAGCAAAACGAGATGACATTAAAAATAGACTTCTATATAAAAAAAAGTGTTCAAAGGTGGAAATCACTGTCATTGTGTTAATGTCGAATGAATGCCTGCATTTAACAAATAATAAAACGCAGCGATATCGAGGTTTATTTATCAGGCCTTAGCAGAGCAAATGTCTGCACAGTTTTCATTTCGTTGCTTTATACGATTATAGAATATTGGAATAATTCGAATAATATGAGTTTAGCTAAAATGTTACGTATGGTTTACGTGCATATGTATGAATGCATGGGTTATCTCATCAATTCTTAAAATTAATTAAAAAAAAAAAATGCATGCGAAAAAAAGCGGTAAATGATAACGAATGTGTTTACTCAACAATGTGAAACGCCAGCTGGCAACGTGAAACAATTGCATGTTGATGACGGTCAGCTGGGATCTAAAATAGCTATACTCTGTACGTTTTAATATATAAAGTATATGAATGGATAAGCGTGTGTAGGTTTATGCGGCTTCTTATATAATTTTTCATTTATCATGAAGACGAAATAAGAAATCACCGCATTATAGTTTGGTTTCTTAGGCCATTCTACATAACATTATTCTGTTATTGTCAATTGATTGAAAAGTTCATAGAATTGAGAAGAAGAATTCATTACACAATCCTTTTGGACTTAACACGTCATTTCGATCGATTATCGAACTCATTTTTTCTATATTTAAAGTGATTTTCCAGCCGCCCTTCAACTTGTCTCATTAGATAGAAAAGCTTTGGCGCCAACTACAAATTGGTTCAGATTTGACTATTCTTAAATTATAATGAACTAACGAAAAAATTCAATATTTGTCATTTTCATACTCTTATCTGGTTCATTATGCGGTTTACAACGCTATCTAAATGAAAATTCATCGGACATAGCGTAACTTTCAAAGAGATGGGAGACAAATTGAGGGAAAATTTTCGAACGGAAAGAACTGGACCAACTAGGAAAACAGTGGGTATGGAAGATGAAAACGTTCATAAATACTTTAACAATTTTTTGAAACTCTTTAGAAATTCAAAGAAATGTCGACACAACGGCGTTTTTAAGAAACGACATATTAAAAAGATTTCGAAGCTAAGCGAAATCCTATAGAAGGAAACACGTTTTACACGCGATGAGTTTACCAGTAGTTTTTTTTACTCCTAGCAAGAGAAATAAACCAAACATTGAAAGCTGCAGCCAAGTTCGCCTGCAACATATGAAGGTCCCATGCACTTGAGTGTTGGTCGCTTAAGCAATTTTTCTCAAAGCCGTCTGCTTAACAATCGTGGGCATACCATGTAGACAATTAACGATTTGCTCACCCGGCGTCGTTTTTGAACATTCCGGACGGAGGTCTTCTTCTAGGTTAGTACGATCATTGGATCGAAACTGCAATTTCGTCCAGTTGCTTAGTGCCTTTTTTTAATAAAAAAAACTTCATTAATTTATTACGAAACATTTAGTTTAATTTTTGCTTCCTAACAGTAGCACTTATGTGTTTTTAATACCTGCGAATTGACAGATCAAGTTGAAAATAATCACGACAGTTATTGTTCTATAAACGTTAATCTGCGAACTTTTCAATTACTGAGCGCACACATACCACATATTAAATATATGGTAAGAGACTCTTCACACTTTAAGTCTATAATATTCGTGATTACATTATTTTCCACAGTGGTACATTCCACAGTCTTGTTATTCTTGCATGCATAACTTTTTCCTCGAGTTTAGTTTATGCAAGTTATATAGTGCTTGAAGGCCCCTTGTTTTCAAAGTGTTTTCTAAGAGTATTTTTTCTTTTTCTCACCTCACCAAGATAAAACGGGCCAGAGGAAAATGGCGAGAAAGCACTTATTGTGTTACAATCTGTTACCGTTAGAATAGTTTAAATTAATTTAATCGATTATCTTATCGCATTGCTTAAGAATATAAGCGCGTTATTGTCTGTTGATCTTCTACAATGATCATGCTCTAATTCCTACAACTAATAGCGGTAGTGGTAATAATAGTGATATTTAAACCCCTACGTGTACTCTGTTGGGCAAACAATGAATATGCCAAAAGCAATTGGTTTTTATGTCAGTGCAATTGCAAGCTAGATTTTCAGAATTCTCTGTCAAATGGTCTTTTGCAATGGTCGAGTGACTTTTTTTTTACCTGAGAATATCGAAAGAGGGGTTTATCATAAGTTCTGCATTTCCAACGGAGCCTGTTCTGCGACATTGATAAAATAAGACAGTCGTGTGTGCGAAGATTCAGACGTAAGGGATGTAAAATAAAACAAGTAAGGAAACTATATTCCATTGCGGCTGAATGTTTTGTAATATTCGTTTTTTGCCATTTTTGTCATTTTTGTCATTTTGTATATTTTTGTTTTGCATTGCAGGATCAAGAATTGAATAAAAGTGAAAATTTCTATCGTTGTATCTGCTGTTATATAATAGTTTGAGTAATGGGCAAAAAACATAAACCGGGAATGTCCATAGCGTCCCTTTATCAATTTGATCTATTGGTTTTGCCAGATGTAATAATGTCTTGATTTTTACAGAGACTGGCGCGCAAACGCACACATCGACGAACAGACACGTCTAGATTCACTTAGAATTTAATAATAACCAAAAGTATATATACGCGCTTTACAAAGATTCTGAGGCTCTTTTGAAAGAACGAAATTTCGATTTTTTATAGATGGGCATGGGGATTGGCGATTTTTTCCATGCTTACATAATTAGGGTGTGTTCCTATCAACGAATATACGCGCTAGTTTTTATCGCTGCTTATAGCGAATGTTTGGAAAATACAAGAATTCTCAGTTTGCGTTTTACTGTAGGCGTGGATTTTGATGCATTTGTTGTCGTACCAACTTCGAAAGCTTCTTTCGACAAATTTAAAGCCGAACCAACCGTCATGCTTACATTGATTTAGATGTTGATACTGATTAAAAATGTATATAGTGTATATGAATTCTTAATCGTCCTTGTGGGTGTTGCGAGCGTTTTGAGAAAGTGAATCTTTCGTCACCATTCGGTATAAGAAGACTAGTCAAGCCTTGGTCGCATATCAACTTTTTAAATTGGGCCTATAACATTTTGGAAAATTCCCGAGATTTTCAACTAAAGTGTTTAAGTATACAATCATCTAAATATGCATGTTAAATGTTTCTTGAGACTAAAAACGATGGTAATTAAAAAAAAAAAAGCAAAAGAATCTGAGAGTAATTCTTTCATCTTTAAATCTCGATATTTTCCTGACATTGTGTGACATAAATTTAGAACTGCATGTATCTATTTATAAGTTAACAGCATGGATGAATTCCTAGTAATATTGTTATTCAAAAATCCATTATCCATACTGCTGTTGTCTGCTTTTAATGCTTCTTTCGTGCTAAACTGTTACTAAACTCAACACAAAAGTTTTCTAAGGAAGTTGCTTTTAACATGATTTAACCTTTCAGTTCGACCTCACGCTCTATTTGGAAACTTCGCAATCACATGCTTTTTTTTTCCAACAACAAAGAGTACTTTTTATTAAACTATACGTTATTGTTGTCTTGAAGTTCTCCTTCTAGGAAAGTTAACCGTATTTTTTTTTCGTTAATTTTGTCTGGATTGTTGGCCACAACAGACGACACATGCATGTGTACGTATATATATTTTATTGTGTTTATACTTGCAAATGAGTCATGACATAAAACAATCAGGCAAAGGTTCCCTTTTTTTTAAAAGGCTATACTTAAGCAACTTAATGAAAGAAAAAAAAAAAGGAAAAAAAATTAATGAAAACTCGCAACATGCAATTAGCCTCCACCCCCCGCTAACGATTGAGAAAGGCCAGGATGACTTTTTACTTTTTCTTTTTCCCCCCTCCTGCAATAAACAAACAGACACAGTATTAAACTTTACTATAAGATGAATCGTAAAAATAAACCTTACAGCAAAGAGCAGTTAATTAACTTATGTGAAAATGCATAATAACATGCACACACCCTCAGATGAAAGTGAATACTTTGGCATTTATATTGTATTTATTCATACCTTTGACGAACGGAATGTTTAAGCAACAAGTTGATTGAGAAAAGTAATGGAAAATCATTATCATGCATTGCAAATATACTTCAAGAGGGAAACGTCCTAGTCACGCAGCGCAGCATTAACAAATGAATAGAAAGTTTTCTTATTCGCGTTCGCTACACACCTCAACTAAGTATTTCAACTATTAATAGATTATTTTTACTTTTACAGATTCTACGTAAAGTTGCGCTTGTCGTTTACACCGCTTTGGATTACAATTTGCAGGAAGACGAACAATGTCAAATGTCCCAAGAATTGGAAGAACTTATTACGCATATGACGAGCGAGGGTGAGTATATAAGAAAGTATAAAACAAAAGAATTAAACAAAAAGGAAAAAATATAATGCTCTTTAGCTTGAATATTCAGATGATATCCCCGTTTTGTTTATCGTTATTCTCACATCAATCATCAAAGAAAATGGCTCTAAGACCATATAATTATGGCGTAGAGACCAGATTAAATATAATATTTGTCAATCTGTTTCTTGTTTTTTATGTTCATCTTGTCCTATGAGTGGCCAGGTGGGTAAAAGCTGACACCAACAAATCAATAATCTCGCTGCGATAGAGTGAGTGGCCAGTCGGTAAAGGCATAATACTTACCGATTGGGCACACAGACCCACTAGTCTGCGGTCACTTCCGTACATCATTCTCTTTCCCCACTTCCTTTTCTTTCTGCCTATCACTGTGTAATGCAGGACGGGGGATGCAGAAAAGGGGATGGAATAAGAAGAAAAATGTTAATCTATCCGGGATGATAGGAGAGCGTAACTGCAAATAGCTTAGCCGGCCTTCAGCCCAAGCAACTTCGATATATGGTGACACTGCGAGACGGTGTCTGAGGGTGAAACTAAGTGTTCACTACATACGTGTTCCTCCGTTGTTGGATAGTCATACGTGAACTTTGAAAGCGGACATGGCTAAAACGCGACTTAAAACTTAGAATTGTCGGGAATGAAGGTATTTGCGCATTATTGCGGCCATACAGAAGAGGTCTTTTTCAATGGAAATGATAAAAATCTTGCTATGAAATTTCAGCCAGGATGATGATAAACTAACAAAGAAGCGTTCATTTAAGTAAAATCGTGCGACATAAATGGAAAAGTATTACTACATTTGAACCCATTAACATTTTTATTGTCTACGTTATCATTAATATTATTATATTATTACTAGTATTTAAGTCTAACGGCTTTATTGAAAACTCTACCTAATCTCTAACTAATGATTTGAACATATCTAATACATACTACAGTGGTGCCCACCGTACTTTGAAGAAATTCATTTTGTTTTTCTTTTTATAAATAGCTACTTATCATAAAGATTTGCTTCGACTGACCATAATGCCAAAAAGTGTTATTTTGAACCACACAGTACGTTCTATAATTTTATCGATTTATCAGCTGGCTGTTCTAAATTGTGACCAGCACCGCTACTTTCAAGCATTACGCTACAACTTACCCTAATCATAGCGCTGTAATTCTATCGATTATTTTTCCTCTTTATACAAATATTCTCATCATAGTGGAATATAAAGTTAAGGCCTTTTTTGCCAACACAATGTGCAACCAGTTTATATATATATATATATATGTATGTATATATATATATATTGAATATTTTTACATGTTTTGTATATATTTATTGTTTGGCATTTGGAATTTGTAGAAAAACTGTAGCTATAGCACTGCAAATTTATTCAACTTCAACTTTATGGCTTAATGGCAATGGTGTCGATTACACCATTGTTTTGGTTGATTATCAAAAGGCATTTTCAAGAACGAGACGGCACTCTAAGCGCCGGTTCCAACATAAATCAATAAAATAAAATCAATATTAGGGATTGTTGTCTAATATCTTATAAGAATATGAACAAAATAAGGAAACGTTGCCTTTGAAGAAAAAGTCTTTTGTATACTGGAGATCGGAAACTGATGACAAAATAAATTTTTTACATAGATGCCAACAAATTGTGGTTGGTAAACTGCCTTGAACTCTCTTTAAAACTTGACATTAGTTTCAATTGATCTTTCAGCTTATTGTGGCTCATTTATTACACAAGATTTTGGATCACAAAATTTCTTGTATTCCAAACGTGGTAATACGGACTGATTGGTTTCTGTACATTATTTTCACATTTTTTCGGTAGTAGTTTCTTCGATAATACTTAGACGATACAATTCTTATGACTTGTTTTATTTTTAAAGATATAAACGTTTTAGCTTGTTTTCGTCGCTGGGTTTTCCAAAATAGTTTTAGCACGCACAGATCTAACAGTTAGAATCCCGGATCACTGATTTATACCTACACAACTTAACACACGGATTTTCCTACGCTTAGCATAATAGTAGTTTTCCACGAAAAGAAAGGCAACCGTGGCACAAACGTTAAGTTCCTGTCAGTTTACTCCGCAGCTGAAGTAAATAGACCAGTCAATCTTACACCTCTGGAAAATAGATGAAATACCACTCTTTTAACATAAACGTAAAGCCGTGCTACGGATATTTGGCATCGTTAGGCTTTCATTATTTCTTTTATTCATCGCAAAAACAATAATGACTAATAAGAATTATTTTTTATATCATTTTCAGAAAACGATGACGATTGCATTGACGAAGGCATTGACGAGGGCTACAAACGTTGGGACGACGAGACTGAAAATGAAAAATATAATGAAACCAAAGAATTTGATTTTGTGCTGAAGGTAAGCATAAATAAGTATATGTATCAACGATTACCCTATTCTGCCAGTTTACATATAATATCTATAACGTTTTAACTTTAACATTTCACGCGTTCAAACTTCAGTTTGCTTGAATCAATAACAATGAAAGCAACTACATTTAAACGTTATGCAACCTGATCTTATTAAAAAAAAAACATTAAAACACAAACAATCGCATGAAAATTGATTTAACGTACGGCTCGCCCATTCCTCCATTACCATCATCATCATCTACATCTACGTCTGCATCTACATCTGCTTACATAAAATATTTTCATCGTTTCACAGAAATATAGAACTATTTTATTCCGTTGTTTTTCTATTCGGTGGTTGCCATTACGTTTAGAGCAAATCTTTCTCACAGTTTGTGTTCAATAGATTGTAATGAGATTTTTTCTTTTTCATTGTTACGTTCTTTATTTCGTTATGCATTCATTTGGCCTAAATTTTACACAAACAGTCTATGATTTAAAGTCAATGTTCCGTACATTGATGCTTAGCGTACCTGCTGCCTCCCTGTCTACCGATCTAACTTGCTTACCAGTCGATCAACTCGTGTAATAAATTGCATTAATTATAAATTTAATGTTGTTTAAAGCAGTTTTGAGCAGAATTGTTGTCGGTTTGCTCTTGTGTCTAACATTTAAATACCTAAATAACAAAAAAGTTCCATGAACGTCCCAGTGGGAGTGTCCCGTACAAGTATTTGCCATACGAATATGCATTATTAAAAAAAATTTAAAGATATCTGTTAGGTGGACAGGTTTTCTTTCTCATTTACAAAGCACTCGCACCGTTACTATCTACGGCGTTTTCCTCTTATAGTACAGATTGCGGATACCCGCGAGATAGAAAGTTCGTAATTCAAAAATCGTGCAAACCACTTTTTATACAATAACCCTACCGAGAGTATCGGTAGTAAATTGAGAACTTTGATGTCTTTTACAAATTGTAAATCGCTAATAGAAGGATTGGTACTTTTTAGCGGGTTTGTCCATTGCCACGAGTGTAATTGACGATAAAAGCTAGAGTCAGCTTTTGGTTGCCAATATTTTTCTTTAAACCTTTGTTGTTACTTCGACCTAAAATTTCTCATTGGACGAGTACAATAATATAGCCTTTCAAGCGGAGAGATTATTTGAAAACAATAATGTAATTGTTTATGGTTTGAGGTGTGTGGCGCGGTCCCTCTTCATGAACACTTTCTCCATAACATCATTTCAATTTCAGATCAAAAAAAAAATTAATCAACATTGTTCGATAAGGCATTCGTTCACTGCGATGGCCGAACCAACACTATTTTTCACTTTACTTGGAAAAATGTTCTCGCAATAATCTCTGTGCATTGACAACTGATAAATGGTGCGAATTTGAAAATGCCGCCGCTTCTTCACTATGAACTCATAAATTTTACGAGAACTCCAATGCCTCCTTCCCTATCATATAAATGGTATGGCAGAATGTGATTAAAATCCAGCTTGCGGATAAGAATTGTTCTGTTGTAAATCCCTCTTCGCGCAGCATCGAGAGTAACTCTTACGATAAAAAAATATATAAAATTAATCATCGTAGCCTTGATGACTTCATTCGTATGCGTACCTGTATCCCTCGTAGAATCGCAAAAATTTTAAATCAGTAATCGCAAATATCGTTTTAATTCAATTTGCAAGAAGCGCACTTGCCCTGGCCACTTTAATGAAAAGCGAAATAAAGTCAACTTGGAAACACCTTATATAGTGTCGGCAGAGCAACCTGAAACTCGTATTCGGTTTTACAAATTGTGCTAGGTTCGTAAAGGAAGGACGCTTAACACGCTTCGAATTAACACGGTCACAATCAACAAAAACATTTTCACAAAATTGTGATGATGGAAATGCAAGGTTCGGTTCGCTTCCCTAAACAAGAAGACTGGATTTCAAATCAAGAAAATATGAAAAGTATAACGTTTTTTCGGATGAGAAGTGCAGTAGGTATTAGAAATTTCAGCGAAGGCGTCAAAAGACAGGCCCTTCCTACTTTTTCCTTTTCTATTTCTTCAGTTTTTTTTAATTTTTTTTTTTTTAAATGATGAATGTTCTTGTTATTCCATAGTCTGCTGAATAAACCACAAAATGCTTTTAACGAACGGTTTAAAAGATGATGAACATGTAAACTAGAGGCAGAAAAGAGAAAAAAAAATAGGAATCAGTGTACACATGAATGATATAGTGAAAATTAAGCTATAACTGCGGTATTAGCTTTAAATAACAAGCCTTCCAGACAAAAACGGTGTGGCGCAAAAACAAAAAGCAACTGCCATGCATACCTACAATGGCTGGCATAATCTTGACATTGATTCTTGTTATATAGTTTACACAGTCATTTGCTTATTTGGATGATAGTAGAGATTTCCTAAAGCGTTTGTCGGGGAAATTTAAGTGCAAATTATTAATTTTCAAGTGCGACTGTCTTGACGACGTGCGCACATACTTGATATTGCCGCACAATCGTCATTTGATCGCTTGATAGGTGTCTCGGAAATATGTTCTAATCTTTCATAGAGAAATTAATGCATTGATGCAGAAAAACAAAAGCAGTTGAAATAATAAAAACAAGCAAAGCAAGCAAGCGAATTGACGAACGTATATAAATCGAATCAGGGTTTCATTGCTTTTCTTTCGATGTTATGTCTTCAACTTGCTGATGTCGATAAAACATCACGTGATGGTCTTTATAATTGTTCGATAATTGGAAAATTCGACTCGACTTGTTTTCGTAGTCCTAAGGCATAGAGTTTAAAAAAATCGAAATACCAGATATTGTTGGTGAGCAGACTTATTTTTTATCGATTACGCATCTCCTCGGAAACTGAACGTCACTTTCAAGAGCTTACAGGCAATTAAAAAAAGTGTGTAATAAAAAAAATAAATAAATAAATAATATATATGACAATTTTAAGTTGTCTACTTTTATATCAGAAACAATTCCCATTCCCAGTTCCCATTCTGCGCAAGCAAGGCTTCATACGGCTGCCAGTAGGCATGGCTTTCCGTCAATGGGTATAAAAATGTGCGCCTTTTATGAAAATTCTCTACACTTTGTAAAATCTCTCGTACATCTGCTATTTGTACAAAATGCTAAACTTGATATATCTCTGGATGGGTTTTAAAACAACTCAATCTTAGAATTGAAAAATTACACCATGTGATTAAATAATTGTTTTTCCCATATAAGATTAGTGACAATAGGCATGTGCACGTATGTAAATATTTATTTAAAACAATGTATGATTTTTCACATTCTCATCTTATATTATGACCACAAAACAAGATAGATCACCAATAACATTCTGCTATTACTTGCGGTTACGTAAACGTTTCAAATTATTTCAATATTAAAATTAAAACAATAACAAATCTGAAGAACTTATCTAATATTCAATTCTTGAAGTAGATCGTTCGACAGCGTTATTAACATAATTTCATGCAGCATTCCATTGAATTTTTAATTCCTTATAGTCATAAAATAATACATATATATATATATATGAAAATCGTGAGGTCAATGTTCCGCGAAAAGAAGGAGAGCTTTGTTCAGTCTGTTAATCATAATTAACAGATCATTATCCATATACTTATGAGGTCATTAAAATATGTAAATATTATATTGAATAATAGGTCATTAAGAAAAAAAATGTTATGTTATTTCCAGATATATACGTCATAATTTGCAATTTAATGCTTTCCATTTTACAAAAGTAAATTATATAACAAGAGTATGGTTTTAATTCATGTTTTGCGCTAATTTTAGATAAATGAAGAAATAGAAAAGAAGGAACACTTTTAAATGGGGTTGTTATTCCGAAACAGATTCCTGTTGAAATGGAATGTCACGATTTCCTCTAAGCATATCTTTCGGCGGTGGAAGGCAGGGAAGTGTGCTATAGGAGCACATTTTATACCCAACACCTAAATAAGGTTGTAAAACTTAAGCAAATTCTCGTTGCCATAATCTTGCCTTTTCTCGCCCATATCTATTATTTTGCTTAAAAAATTCTTGCCCAACATAAGCACCACTTTAAGGCCATCGAGCATAATTCTAATAGTTGAACTATATGCAGTTGCAATTCTAAGACAGAGCTCATTTGCCACCATTTTATAATTTAGAATAGAAAAACTCTGGCATATATTAATTTATTTCACTACTACTACTTCACTTTTTATATATATTTCTGCTGTACAAAATAAATGTATTTTTCGTATCGTCCAAACAGGCCTGTGCTAACCACATTAAACCCATTGTACCTGAAGAGCATTATAAAGCAGTTTGTCGAGCATTAGTAACTGAGACGCTTGAACTCCGAATATTTCTGCAACAAGTTTTAAACGACGGTAAGTAAATCTTCTCTCTCTTCATTTCTTGCAAAAAGCCGTTTTATTACTTTACCGTAACTCTTTCCAGATGTTGCCAAATTACACCTAAAATCTGAATTTCAAACCTCCCAACAAGAGTTGGCGAAATTAGGATTTAATGATTGGGTAAGTCACTGATCTTCTTTTGCAAAGTAAGAGAATCGCGTACACAAAACCTTCATGTTCGTTACGGAAATGTACGCAATTTGCAAATATCGTCATCGTGTCTCTCATCAGCATTTGCGCTTACAATCAATTATTCTTTTCATTATACTCTTTTAGACCGCTTTTTCTACATTACAGCGCTAGCAAATATGAAAAATTATATTGGCATCCCAATCCCTGCCAAGTTCTATCTATCTATATATACATTGAAGTGAAGGTGAAGCTATTGCTTAGCTTCTTTTCTTAACGTACCGCCTTTTTTCTAGCATTGTGAGTATTTGAACATTTAATTTTGTAACAGGCATCTAGTTTACGTAACAAGCGTCTAGTGCTACATGAATATTTGATTTTCGGTAGATAGGGCGTGCGAATGCGTCAAGTTTGGCGTCGCCGCACGTATAGACGAAGGCCACAGGCGCATCTCGCAAAAATACAACGTTAGAGATAAAGAGTTCGCTTTTTTTCCCTTCTAATCTTAGCGTCAAACTTTGTTTACAGACCAAGGTTTTCTTCGCTTAACCTTCGAGTTTGCCATCTCACACGCTATGCAGAAAAATAAACCGGGTTAAAAAGGACGGATTCACAATTAGCAAAAAGTAAATGTTTAGTTTGCTTCTTGTTTTTTTTATAAGACTTCAAATTGTTAGATTTTTGGTTAAATATTTCATTCATACAATTATTCTTTTCAAGATCAGGCTTTGTACGGGAAGTGATCCGCTCCGCGATAATAGCATTAGTCCATGAGTTAAAACATATCGGTGTACCAAATGTCATCAAAATATCTCAAAAATTGTGCATCAATAAGTTAAACATAAGAAAGCAAGACAAGCGGACGGACAGATATGCTTTTCAGCAATGGGGAAAGTGTTATATGCAACCGCGCAAACATAAAAAGTGGTGTAGGGACCAAAAAAGGTCAGAACTAAGAAAATTATAGTGTTAAAATAAAAAAAACTTTGCTCATTAAAAAACAAGTAGAACATTGTAGTCGGGCAAGGCCGACCTTTAAATACCCTACACAACATAACACTACTACTAACACAAGTTTTATTTTTATTATAGAACACAAAGATTTTATCTTGCTTCTGTATAAAAGCAAATTTTTCAAGTACGTATTTATGGGAAATCGGGTCCACAACACCACCTAATGTAATACAATTTTAATTCTTACATAGGGCAAAAACCCAAAAAGGGCGTAGATAGTCCAAATTTTGTAGAGCTCATTTTTGTATGAAATTACTGTTACGAGTCAATTTTCATCACCACATATTAAAACTTAGACCTCTCTGCTCAACAAAGTTTCAATTTCCATGAAAATCCTTTTTAGTGTAGGATCCAAAAAACAGGCCGAGAAGGTTCAAATTTGGTACCTTTAAGTTTTTATGTTAAATTACTATTAAGATATAATTTTCTTCATGAAGCATTGAAAAGCATACCTTTTGCATATGTTTTTGTCGTTTGAGCTTTGGTTTTCCGTCTAAGAGAGGGGGTTCAAAAAATGCCTCAGCCGGAAAAATTTTGAAAATCACAATTTTTTCCTTATAACAACTTTTCAGAAGAGGACGTTATATGGGGAATGGTCGAAAAAGTTGACCGATCCGGACCATTTTCACTATACGAAATTTCATCGAAGTATCTGAAAAATTACGACCTGTAGCTTGAACCCAAATTTAGATCGATAAACATCAGACAGATAGACGGACAGATTTAGATCAATTTAGTAGACTATGATTCTGAATCGATTGGTATAATAAAAGGTGGCTCCATCTTAAGCCCTTCTGCTTGTTGCATACGATAACTTAATATAAGCTATATCGCAAGGGTATAGTGTAGAAACACAAATAAATAAATGAAGGGCATGTTCGCAAATATTAAAATATTTTTGATTTCGACAGCTACTTGCAAAGTGCTACCAAACCGTGTAAAAATGTGATTCGAAAGACTTCATATGCAAGATGCACCTTATGAACGCAACGATACATGGTCGATATCTTGGATCAATTCTGTAGTGGTATGATGAAGTAGTCTTTGTTTATGTATGTTAAATAAACAAAAAATTGTTTATTATTGTTATTATTGCAATCTAATTAAGTGAATTTCAAGCGCCTATAAAGAATTTCTTATCAATTAATGATAACAACGGGCGGCTGCTTTTTCAAGTCTTGTATGCACGATTTTTATAGTTTACGTCAATTTTTTATTTACAAGTGGTTGACCAACGGCAACAGCTTATGCGGTCGAAAGCACGTAAGCGATCAAACTAAAAATAAAAATTGCGTTTAATAATCAAAACAGAGAGTTAGAATTAAAATGACGGAAATAATTTAAGCGAATCTTTTCGTTTTCTTGGTGTCATGTTTTTGATTATCGTAACGTTTGTGTAATCCACATACGTTTCCGCATTAGGTGGAGCAAAGATTATAATACTGGTAGAAAGCTCCGATCTATAGCGGGGTTTAAGTTAATTTCATACATATGGCATAACCGCTGATCCGATATTCGTGTCGATACTTATTACTATTATTTTAAAATACAAGATGGCAACGATCTCTATCGGCAGGTGGACGTCGCCGCAATCGATAACATTCTTTAGTTTCAGAGTGTGCACAACGGTCCCCTCATGATGGTGGCACGTGGCTGTGCTTCTATTTATATGATCGAGACTAAGTGCTGCTCCGTGGACTCCATAAATATATTATAAAATCGTCATCATGTTACTATTTACGCGATTGGGACTACGCGCTTCTTCATAGTATTCATAAATTTATTACAAAATCTGCTTTTTTTTTACTCCTTATTATTTCCCTTTAAACATTTCACCGAATTTCGACAGACAACCTCAGTATTCAATCTAGAGTCGACAAATTTAATTCCTCTAAATCTAACTTGATTGTTGTCCTGGATGCTTCTTCTTTTCCAATATTTAGAGCAAGAAAGTCTTAAGGGAAAGTGGCTTCTAGATTTCTCTTAAAAGTTGCCTGAATTAAGCGTTCATCTTAATTATTTTAACATTCTCTGAAGAATTACATGGCATATGTATTAAAATGAATCAGTTACGGTCTGTTACACACTTTAAGATGTTTTTCAAAAATGTTTACGAAAACCGAACGATAAAATACTTAAATAAATTCAAAAAAAAGGTTAACACAATTCTCAAATTAGTTAAGTAATTGCGGTATACTTACGTACACACACATATTCAAGGTAATTTAACAAATTTGATTCACCCGCATCGAAAATATACGATCGAAAGTTAGTTATATTTATCGTTTTGTTTGTACAGTCGCGAGTAGGCGCATCTTAAGAGAGATTTTGGGTCGACGATGTTTGTAGTTCTCGTCAAAATGACTACAGTTTCCAAAAATTATCCTTCCATTGGTTAACTAAGATAGCGTTAGAGTTTTGGACTTTCTCAAGAATCGAGACGAAGGACATAATCTTGTTTAAGTGAATCTATACATATGGTACAGTCTAAAAGATTTTCTCCACTTCTCGTGCTGCGGTATCTTGTTGGCATGGGAACATTAGAAAATATAAATAAATTTTTTTCAAGAGAAAGCTACTTCATGACTATGCTAGCCTGTCTTTTTTAAAAAATTGAGCCGATAGTCCTAGTTGCTGCCTAGTGATCAATCTGCTTTAGTCTAAATAAATTATATACCGCTTATCGGAATGATGATTGATTAGCAGAAGTAACTTAGTGCTAGAATGCTAAAAGTTCCTGGAACCTTAAAGGAAAAAGAAATTTTGATAAGTAATTTAATGATTTAGAAAACATTGATGAGACCTGTGCACTTCCTATCATCAGTGTAAAGTAATTAAAATAATTGCGAAGATATAACCTTAAAAAGAGAAAGCGAAAAAGGAGGATAACACGTTCTTTTGAAAAGATCCTCTGTAAGGCAGACATTACACCATGCTGTTAAATAAATGTAAAGATAATTCTAAGCAATTTTATACAAGGCTTTCGCCCATGGGTGGTCATTGCCATTTCCAAATTTGTGTAATGTTTTCAGTTGACAACGAATGTCAAAGATAGCTAAGACATATTCCCGGTATACAATTAGCGGAAATTCGATTTACATGCGCTCAATCAGGTTTACGTATAATGTCGGCAATGTTTTTCTATGCCATGCCCCACTGATTTCTTTTACGTGATATTCCATTCAAGTTTGAAACATTTAACTCTACACGTTATGCCGCATTAAACTTAACAGTTGGTTTGCTGTTGTTGTTTCTGCTGCTGCTTTTATACAGTGTTACAGTCATTATGTTAATAAAGTGCATTTTTCGTTACTTGCCTTTTTTTCTTTTTTTTTTTTTTTGGAATTACATCACATCCTGATTGTATTTTTTAGTAATATCGTTCATTTCAAATGAAAAAATTTAAAATTTTAAAAGTTATACACAAGTTATATATGCATACGTGTTTGTATGCGTGTTTAGAGATAAAAAAATATTCGGACTTGCACATGTAAGCCAAGAGCTTCCTGAAAATGCTAATGATTTTGTCTACTGCTTGTTATTGCTTATTTTTTCTTCTTCTTTCTTTCTTTATTGTTATTATTTCTTGGCAAAAGATATCAGCCTACCATCGATATTATGCAGCAGTCAAGAGTCAACTGTCAAATCATCTTCGCCGTTGTGATTACAACTCATTGCTGTTGTTGTAAACATGTCGTTATTGTTGTTGAATTTGATTCACGCAATCATTTACTGTTAACGATCAAGCGAAATAAGAGAAAAAAAGCAAACCTTGCAACTCTATTACACGACAGCACGACCATTTTAATTCTTTGTAAAACTTTAACGGCACTATTGCGCATAACTTTTGAGTAACTAATTTTCGATAGTATCGCACATTGCGAATATTTTGTTTACGTTGCTTGTTATTACGAAGAATGGTTGTCGTTCATAGGCGGGTTAATCATTTTTGCACCGCTTTGCCGTATTGTATATCAAATATTATAAGAAAGAGTTGCTGCTGATGTTGTTTATTGTTGTGTTCGAATGCACAATCTATGCAGAGATTTTCTTTATATCATTCGATTACATATGAAGTGCATTCAAAATTATGCGATTTGTCATCTGTTATGCTGCTTATGTTGAAATACATTTTCTGCCGCTTTCTGCGCTCTCGTACTTGTCCGCGTTTGTTTTTGTTGTGTTTTTTGTGTCAAAAAGATTTGCCTCAATTGCAATTTCCAAAAACTTGTGCATTCATATGAATTTCGTTCAATCTGTACAGGTACATAAATGCTTGTTGAGCCAATGGCTCCACAATTTTCTTTTCGAATTTTTCGTCTGACAACTTTTTCTATTCGGTGTGCCATTGTCGGTGCAATTCATGCGCTATCAAAGCACTTGCTCTCATATAGGAAAAATATTATAATTATGCTTTCGAATCGCTTTAAGCCGCAATTGTAGCAACCGTCGCATGGACTTGAAAATCCCATCGCTGAAATTAAAATTACATTTTATGTAGAAAAAAAATTCGAATTTTATCCTTCAACATCGCCTGCTTCGAAAGAAGCAAACTTATGTCAGTGACCGTTTAAGATTATCTTTCATATACCAAATCTTATTAGAGACTCAAAATAAAAACCTTTCTCATTAGAAGAGGTCTTCGCCAAACTAACTCGTTTTTCTCAACTACTATTTGACAATATGCTGCGGTGCGCTGTGAGAAACCGAATGTCTAAAATATTCAAGTTCAAAGGTCCTTAAATGAATAAGGAATACTTTAGAGTTGAAAATCAGTGCTAGAAATTTTTGAATTGTGAGTTTCTTGATTACGTGAAATGGTAGGAAAGGAAGCTACGTGACTGTCACGCACAATACATCTTTAATGCTTACAACCTTAAATCTATTGCGCAACGTGAAGATTTTCATTTATTACCATCAATTCAAAATTGAACAATTTAGCAAATTGTATCCGGTCTTTTATACCCACGACCTTGCGAACGCTTTCGCAAATTTATGAACGATATCTTCATTTTTGTGAGCGGGAGAATGGTTATCACAGATACTATATAATTGGGAAAACTTAAATGCAGTGCGAATTTGAAACTTATTAAGAATTTATAAACTTTATGGGGTTTCCGAAGCTTCCGCGTGTTATAAAGATATCGAAAAAAAAGTTAAATTTTAATACCCATTGGTACTACCGCCTCGATCATGGATCAAATCTTTCAAATTTTGCTGTGGTTCATGTGGTTTATTTTTTATTCCTGCTGGAAAACAGAGATGCTCTCTGTTTACGTGTACGCGTGTGGGATTTGGCTTGAACTTTTTTACCTGTAAAGCTTTTTTCAAAATATTAATACCATGAATAGGAATTAACGTAGAAAGTGATAAAAATTTTGCTTTCTGACATTATTCCCTAAAATATCAAGCAATTTCGCAACCTCGGTCGGAAGTAGATGGAAGGCATACAAACTCTATCGAAATAAAGAGAAAAGAGTTCGCGTAAGAACTTGAAATAAATAATTCTTAACCAACATTGCTTAGGGAGTAGAGCTTAGAAACAAAAATAAATATGCTGGTATTTCAATTTCGAAGGAATTATTTCGATTATTGCAACTAAAATTATAAAGTACGTTATCCTTCTCTTGTTTATTCTCTGATAATATACTGCATTTAACAACTTAGCAAGATCTGGAAATCTGGAGAACAGTACAAGTAGGTATTGATGGACCTAGTCCTGATTGATGGACCTAGTCCTGATTAGTTTAGTTTATAAAAAAGAAAATTGGTTGCGTGTGTGAAAAAACTGTTCCTATGATAGATCATTTATTTAACTATTTACAGGCTCGCTTTTGGGTACAAGTTATTGATGAATTAAGGCGCGGCGTTCGTTTAAAGAAAGCAAACTACGAACGAGCACCTATAGAATACGAACTGACACCCTACGAGATTCTAATGGAAGATATACGTTCCAGGTATGTGTACATGTCTGCAGCTTTCTTAGATGAGTTTCTACGATAATGGCTTTGAAATGTTTACGGTTTACAGAAAATACCAATTACGCAAAGTTATGGTCAACGGCGACATACCACCGCGCGTGAAAAAAGATGCCCACGCTTTAATACTAGAGTTCATCCGATCGCGACCTCCATTAAAAAAGGTTTGATTATTATGTATATATATATATATATATTTCAAGTGTTTTAAAAAAGTACTTAGTCAGTCATGTTTAGAGTTATAACTGCTGATTTGAAATTCCAGTACATCCGTATGTGCGTTGACAAAGAGAAATTAGTACAGCATTTTTTGGTGACCCAGAAGAAGTTACAGACATTCTCAGCCTCTTAACAATAAAATCTGAAATAGTCGAGGAGCTTGCAAACTACGCAGCAGATATAATTTTAGTATTTGGTATAAACATTTATTCGCAGCATCTTAACATCTAAAAGAATATGGTTGACCACTTGATCCTCGGGTTCGTATAATTAGACAAACAACTTCCAGCTATTATATACAAGTATAAAAGACTCGGTATAAAATTCAACTACCCTCTCTGCACGATATAGGATAGACGATCACTATCTTTTTGTATATTATTGTTAACAGATCAAGCTAAACGTATAACTTAACATACCACTCTTCGTCTAAATTCCTGCGAACTGGTTCCCACAACTTTTCTGCGTATGTTCTCTTTTTACGATAAAATGTTGTTTGTACGACCATAAATGTCGAAAATTTTAAATACATTTTTTCTATTCAGTGGTCTGTTGTAACAAAATAACTTTAGCTTATGGGAGGGAAAGTGCCATAAGTGTGTACTTATAACAGTGCATATATTCGCTCATACATAAGCTGTTTATTTTTAAACACTTTGGGTAGAGTTTTTGTTTTTTTTTTTTTCGCAATTTTAGTTTAAATAGATAGATGGCCCAGTTTGTTGCGCTTTCTTGGCATGTTGCTAGCATTATTGTCTTTGTGTAAAGGAGTTACCACCGCAAAGTCAGACATGCAATTTCTTACATTGCAAACTAAAAAACTTAGCATTGGAAATTATTTGCAAATAAAAGAAAAAAGATATTTTTCAAAAGTAATTTCTTCTTTTATTTAAATCTGTAATTTTCAGGCCTCGGATCGTAAATTACCGCCGCCCATAAAACGTACGCCTTCACCACGCGAACAATTAATGGATTCGATACGGAAAGGGCGAACTCTGAAGCATATATCACCGCCTGCGCCACCTCGCCTCAAAGATCGCTGTAAGTACGGACAAAAAAAATTATTCTTCGATTAATAAAGCGTACGTGTATATAAAAGCCTTTGGGGTTGAATTTGTGAAATGAACGTTGTCACGTACTAGTATCAATATCCTTGTGCGTACAACAAATGTGCGATAGATTCAAATATATTGAGCCTTTAAAAGTTCAGTTCTTCTTTGTAGACCCTTTTTATATTAAATTTATTCACTTAGTTCAAATTCATGAATGCTAACAATGGCAATCAACTAATGCTGTCTGTAGTATTAGGCTGAGTACTTTTTTGATTATTTAACATATGAAATAAAAATTCATATTCGGTTGACTTTTATTTGTGTCGCTAAAGCCGCTGTAAAATCAATTTCACGCAATGCACTTGTTCACCATGCAGCCAGAAACCTATCACTAGGCAAACTAACCATTAAATTAAATATTAGCTCGAATAAAAGCAATCTTTCTCAAAAAACAAAAAAAAAAAAAAATGTTGGTGAAAAAATTTATAGCCTCACACAATACTAGAATTATTATATTCGAAAGAGAACTTTGTTCAATTTAAACTTTGGAATTTTCTGATTTTTTTTTTTATATATTTTTGGTTCATTTTAATTAAATTCATTTTGAAACTTAAGAGATGTACTTTTTTTTTGTTTAATTGCTGGTGCTTAGTGATTTTCCAAGTCAATGTGTGCGAAAAGAGAGTAAATATTTCCAATATTTACATTCTAACATTCGGAGCGGTCAGAAATAAGCTAAAAACGTTAAATACAAAACATACCATGTTAGCTAGAAAACTCTTTCACTTGGTCTTTAAAGTAACAAAATTCGAAGTTATTTCACTTTTTACTGTCTACTCTATCACAGTGGCTTCTTCGATTTTCTAATTTTGTCTTACATTTTAGTTGCTGTATCGCTATGTGTTGAGTTGTGTAGCATTGCATTTTTATTACAGTGACGTTTGAATGTTTGAATTTGTTTAGCATTCGTTTAGATTTGTTGCGGGCTCGTTTGTTTGGCCATTTTCATTGTGTTCGGTTGTTGGTCCTTTCAAAGAATTGACAGGCAAAGTTTTTATGGTGATATGTGCACAAAACGCGTTGACTTTGCTCTGACCACACCGCCTATCCACAGAGACTTTGTTTACATAAAATGACAATAAAATGCGACTTTTCAGTTTTCACTTGCATATAACCAAAAATAGTTTCGTTTTTGTTTTTTGTTTTCCTCCATGGTCCTGTCATCTTATGAAATCAAGAGACTTTTTTTTCTCGTCTTAAAATCGAATCTGTAGATGTGTTCCCCTAAATAAGTTATGTATACTTTTCCGTTTAGGTATTTAGCTATTGCTTAGTTCAAAGGTTTATTCAAGACAGTGAAAGCCGTAAATTTCAAATTGCATCGTAGACAACCATATAAATGTTTAATAAATTAAAAATTTCTAATCTAAACTATGAATTTTACTATGAAATTTTAAACGAATGCAACACCTTTGTATACAAAATACAAACTATTCGCATAAGTTTTTATTTAATCCCGTTAGCTTATATTCAACCATATATGGTTAGATGTTCAATTAGGACGGCAACATTGAATCATGATTTATTTAAGTATTTTTGGAAAATTTTTCAAATAAATCTTCATATCCATTATATTACGTGATCGTTGCTTCTTTTTTCCAATCCAACGTAAAAATGTCAAGACAGAAACTGCTAGCTTGGCAATTAGCAAGTTTTTGTTTTTTAAATATGCAAATTTTCTCTTTACCAATGTAAGGACAAACAGAAGTTTTTCTTCACCCACTTTTTTGCGATTATGTATTTAATTTACATTATTGTAACAAAAATCGTTTGCATACTTTTTGGCGAACTTTAAATTAAACATAATTTTCAGTTTAATTCAGTTGGATTGAAAGAATTTTCTCTTACGATAAACCAAACAAAATTTTCTATTGTTAGACAAAATAAAATCGTAGAAAACGTTACTCATTAGAAATGAAAAATGAGTTGTGAAACTGTCATTTGAGCATTCATTGGATTTTAATATTTAGCCTCGTAAAAGTTTAGTACAATTACTGCAAGAGAATATCACTTCAAAAGCTCCCTCATCAAATAAAAAAATGCTGCTTGTGTGAGAAATAATTGCGTATGTATGAGAAATAATACCTGGTAGTTTTGTCTAACTGAACAGAATTTTAATTTCCTTATTTTACATTTCCGCTCTTAATTTCTATATAGTTATGTATTCTCTTTTTTTTTGTGTAGTGCCCAATGGCTTGGTGCAAGTGAGATTTGCAAATGTAGGAAATTTGATGAATGATGAACGCTGTCCACCCACCCCTCAGGATTGAAAATACTTTGAATACTTATTTGCAAGTCCAATATATTGAATAGTACTTCGTAAACTTTACATCTTATTAACAAGAAAATGTACGACAACAGCTATGAGTCGATCGGAACTGTTAATATCGTAAACTTTCATTTAACATATGTTTTTCCTAATTTGTAAAACAATTTAGGCCAAAAGTTTATTTAACTGTACTACCATACCACATATACCACCATATACGCACTAATATACATATATAATATATCATACATCATACATTACATAATATATAAATTTTATTCCCAAGACTTAACACTCATTAATGCAAAGTTATGATAAAACGTTACGTTACATGTTCTTGACCTTGATGAAAATATCATTTTATCGCCTTAGAGCCCTTCAAATCTGTTATCGAAATCTTATGGTATCTTGCTGTTTAGTGTAGTTTTTTTCGCTTACAAATGGTAAAGAAAGTAAGTGCTTTTCAATATTAAACCATTTTCTCCCTTTTTCATGTTTTTCCTGGGTCAATATTAAAAAGGTGCAGTAAGCGTAAGCGAACTTTTAAAAATTAGATTAGAATTTTTTTTTTTAGTAATGAAATAAAAATTGCTTTTCGATTATTCTAATGAATGATATTTTATTTCCTCTTTAAATAGAATATTAAATAATTATTACCTCTTTTCAAAGGGCTAAAGTTAATATAAATAGATGAAATTGTTATTATTATTGTTGTTATAATATCATTATTATTATTACATTAAATATTATTATTTTCTTTTCTCTTCTTATATATTTTTTCTTATATGATTTTTACTATACAAGCTCTCTAATATTTTAATTTTTTTCGTTTCATTTTTGCAATAGTGTGACTTTATAATGTACAATTTATATGCAAAAGTTTTTTCCCGACTTAGTAATTAATTATTAATTTTTGATTATATTTAGAAAATAATGTTTGTGGCGACTTTAGTTATTTTAACAAATATTTGTGTGTGAATTCGAATAATGATAGAAATATTGGGAAAAGCTAAAAAAAGGGGTAACGTTAGCATCCGTCCAGCGCATTCATTGTACTCAACCTACAACATCACACATTCCAAATTTCATCATTTGGCTGTTTATAAGTTATACTCCTTTTTGGGTCTGTATAGTTGCACAACTGTTTAGATCCTCGCTCCCCACGGCCAGAGCTTATGCTTTGCACAGAGGATTGGTATTCAGTTTTCATGCAACCCAGAAACAGCGCTTTGCCTATAATAGAACTTGATAACAATTTATCCTAATATTAAAAACTTCCTTATTTCTATTAGAAAGTAAAAATAATTACGGCCGACTCATCAACGGTAATTTTGATTGCCGCTAATGAATCACACAATAATGCATATATAATTTATATTCCGTCTTTTGTGAACTTCGTGGGATTGCTCCCACCTCCCCCGCTTTTGCTGAAAAACGAATTCTTCTTAAAACTTCCCAAAAGGGGTTTATCATTGTTTGAACCTTTATCGAAATTTGGTAATGTTACCAATTCTCTCTTCTTGTTATTGGTTTTCTTATCGATGCTAACAGATGCTAGGCACAGAAATTTGAGAGAAGGCATTGTCTATTCACCGTATACTTATAATGAGAAAGAAATTTGACTACTGAAGAAAGCCATGATTTCAATAAATCGAATATTCGCTTGATTTGCAGAACAACTTGAAGTTTATGACAAATATCAAATATCTGTTATCGAATATATATTAAGATCATGTGTAACCCCAGTACAAATAGATTCCGTTAACCTTTTGATGCGTATTTATTAAAAAAAGGGATATTTAAAAATTTGTTTAGCGTCCCGCGTTTTTTTCGGTGATTTGCATCTAACATTCGCTACAAAGGGAACGAACTTCTCACGTATTCCTTACATATCAGCTCTCATGTTGTGGGCTATCTAAAAGAAAAATAAAAATGCTGTGCTGTTAACTGAAAAAAAGGAATATTACTACTAAACGAGGGTAGGTGTTGGTGGTTTCCGTTGAGAGTTGCTCTCGAGCTAATATACGCTGTCTTGACCGAAGATGCCGTCATATGCATAAGGTATTGATATTGTTCGGAATTTCTCTTTTTATCAATCTATTATCTTAGGTTGTATTTGCTACTGAGCTTTTGGATTATCTCAACCTTGGTAATAACCAATATTTCTCTTTCTCTCTCTTTCTCTCTCTCTCTCTCTCTCTCTCTCTCTCTCTCTCTCTCTCTTGATTGGTAACATGTGAGATAGTTTTTTCTTGATTGCTTGCTGATATTTTCGCATGCTTCAAGAGCATAAAAGTGCATACAAAATAAACGTTTGGTATGTTTTTTGTATATAAACTGTACACTACTGTGTCTAACCACATATATATCATATAAGTAATTAAATTGCAAGTTGGAAAAGCTTTCCCACATAAAAGACTCGACTCGTCTCGTTGTTAAATAGCGCATGCGTTTTATCCAAAAGAAAGACAAATTGGAATTGAAACAATTGCTGCTGCTTCTGCTGCTGTTACAATAAACTGTGTACTCATTTAGTAATTTAGTATTAAATCTAATGTAAAATAGCGAAGAATGTGGAAAGCTTACCTGGAAAAAGTCATTAGATATTCGGTTCAAGAAACGCACACCTAATTTAATATAACATAAACAAAATAAACTCAGGTTTATTTTTTCATCAAAACAGTTTCTATTTATGCATATTGTGATTTTTAATGACAATCACCGATCGGCCCTCGGAAAGTGATAAAAATTCTTTAAGAGAGTTTTGTTATATATCTGGAAATTTGATGAAACGCAAACAAAAACTATCGAAGTTTTTCTCAACGACAGTTATAAGATATATAAGCGACCAACAAACAATGTCTTCAAAAGTTTTATTTAATATTAATAAAATGTTTTTAATTAACAGTTTGTATAAGTTCGTGTAAAAAAGTAATTTTCCTCGGATCGATAGTTCAATTCTTTAAACCGCAAATGTCATGTGTCATACAACGGGAGAGATTTCCTTATTCTATGTTATGAGGAAAGAGCACGCACTCGCATACAAAGAAACAAAACGAAAGTGAAATTTTATTAATTGTTGTTCGTCTTAAACAACAGGGAATACAATGGCATGGATAAAAGCCCATACAAAGACAAATACGCATTTTCACCTTTACATATTTAATAAATGAATCTTAGATAATTGGAATACAAAATGGCATTTATGAAATTTTAATCGATATGACTCAAGCACAAAATTAAAAAAATTAGGTAAAATGACGACAACTGCGTCAGAACTTAAGTTAACTCCTTCAGCCAAAGCTGTATCTGAAACAACATGCGCTTCCGACGGTGTCGACGAGGCAAGCGATGCTTATCTATTTTGCGGACAAGAACCGTTGCCTACACCCCGAGCAGCGCCACGTCCACGCACAAATAAGCCACCGCCAACTCCTAAACCCCGTTCAGGTAAATGCGCTTGAAAACGTTGTTTTTATCTCCTTCATTTGTTTTCAAATAGAAATAGAAAAAAAAGGATAAAATCAAAAACAATCAAGAGAAACGGGGCAAAAGACTGGCCTGATTTAACAGTTCGTTAGCCACAGCATTCGCTACCCTTCAAAGCGAATCAAGCAAACTGAGAATTTAATAAAAACAAACAAAGCAAATTTGTCGCAAATAGAGCTTGTAGTGCTTTTTAGTTTCTCGTAATGCGCCAAATTTAAATTTTAAATGAATCTTGCTTGAAGAGTTTTTTTCTTATTTTTTACAAAATTAATAAATTCTTTTAATAATGTAGCAAGCGAAGTATCGTAAAAAAAGGCAAAGAGCAAATTGCAAACAAAGATAATTTACGAATAAAACCCAGTTTTAACTCGATTCTACCGCGCGTAAACTGCATTGGATGCAGTGAAACGTTTTATTCGCGTGCTGGAACAGTGCACATGAAAATGAACACTTAGTCTTGATACTCTCGGGTTACATTAAACACGGAATTATCCGCAAAGTTTTGAAAGTATTGTTTTACTATTTCTTAGGCCCACTGAAATAAAAGTGTTGTGAATTTTTCTATTTTCGCATGGCATTGCGATCCAGAAATAAGATGGAGTTGTTTATAGAGTTAATAATGTATACTTATTATTCCAAATCGCCATTTCATCATTTTCAAAGTACTCAACGTCTTATTCAATGTACGTCAGTCAACTCTTTTGCCAATCCTTGGAATAGTCAGGGAAGTCTTCTTTCTTGGACGAAGGTCGTAAACAACTTTTTATCTTCTCAATTGTTAAAGAGCTAAGAAGTCGCCCCTCACTAATCGAAACGAATACCACGGTCATGAAATGATATGGGTTGAGTTTTTTGCGAAATGTTGGCGAAGCACCAATGAAAAAGTCCAACCGCGAATTGACCGATTAAAGCCCAAATTTCTTCTAATATTTTTTTAGATTTGATCCCAATGAAGCGTTTGTAGCATCAGGAAGGTCTTTACTTTTAAATCGACAATTTGTGACGCTTTCATCGGCAGATGTTGATGGCTATCCATGCCAAATTTTTGTTTTAGTTTCCAACCCAAGCGTCTTTCAAGACGTTGTACAACATGTACACGTTTTTTTACGACATGGCCTCGTCATCGGAGGGCATCATCTGTAACGTCCTCAATGATTTCATGGCAGAATATTCACTGAACGATCAACATCAAGGCAATTTTTTTACTCGACAAAATTACGTATAGTAAAAATTAAAAAATACAATTTTAAATGCTTAAAAAAATACATTTTATTCTGCACCAATTGAATATGTTCACATCAAACTGTCAACGGCAGCGCTGTCGAGCCAGAAAAAAAGACAATTAAATGAGAAATTCGCATTACTTTTCGACCCCAGTAGTAATCAGCATTGCATCAAAGGTGCATTGCTTACTATTAGTTCTTACCGAAATTGGTGGTAAATCATAAACGTATCTAAAAGTCAAACACAATCTTTTTCAGATATCCAGCAAACATTAGGCTGGTTAAGACTGAAACGTATTCCATACTTACGTTAGTTCAAACAGAAATTATTTCATGATTATGCTAATTACGTTATATCTGGGAATGTGCTATAAAAGAAATATACTGCAAACCAAAGAATTATGCATATTATGTAATCAAATAAAAAATATCTTCGTATAAAGTACGTAGAAGAAAGACCATAAAATACCAGCAAAGTTTGGCCGCTAATTTCTTGAGAAATGAAGATTAAAGTTTTCCCTAAGTTTGTGTTTTCATTTCGCACATTGCCTTATTCTTTCGATTCGCGAAACACCTGTTGATTTTTACTGAAGCAAAGAAATTGCATAGTAAACTGTTAGTTAATTTCTTTCATTAAGAAGGCAAAATTTTTAGTTAAAAGCAATTTTAAATACCCCTCGTAAAAGGTAAACTTGCTTCGGGTTTTTTTGATCGATTTTTTCCCCCTAACATGTGAACATAAAATTAGGAGGCAATCTTCTCAAATTTATTTGTGGAAAACAATTCATTCTATGAAAGTTTAAAAAGGAAATGCGACTATATCAGCCGTCTCTCCTATTTTTTGTCTAGCATATCCTTTGATCCATTGCTACAGCTCCCAACTTTTTATAAAGGTATTAAAAAAACAATTCAAGTTTGATACACTATAATATAAGGTAGGCGTGGTCAATATTTGCCATTTTTATGCACGAATGCTCCTGCATCGCCCATAGAGTAAGCGTGCAAATTTTTGTATATTTATCTGCTATAGTTTATGAGTAATGAGCAAAAAAACAATTTTTTATTCCTTTCAAATAGAAAGGTATTCTCAGTTTACATGAGGCTTGTCTTTCGACCAATTTGGGCCATTTTGTTTACCAACCTGCGTTCAAGAACTTGCAATGTTTGTGCTAAATTTGAAGTCGATAGCTTCATTTTTGCGGCCACGGACATGCTTAAATCGATTTAGAATTTAATGCTGATCAAGAATAGATGTACATTGTGGGGTCTCTGATCTTCTGGGTCTTCTGGGCGTTGCAAACGTTTCGTCAAAATGAATGTACGCCTCATCCTTCGATGACGGGCATAGAAGAGTTACCTATTGCGGGACTGATTCAGAACGGACAGGGACAGCAAGCGAATTTGTTTAATGGAATTTCAGAGGTCTTCCAAACTAACAAATTTTTACGGTTTTTAACACTCAAAAAAGAATTTCGCCGAATCGGCTGCCCAACTAATTTAACTTTAGTTATAGTTGTGACAAAAAGTACATATTGCATATAAGCTTACAATTTCCTGGCTGCTAATTATCACTTAATGTTTTACGCTTATTGACATGCGAAAGCGCGTTTCAACTCATCTACCATACATCTAACCTAATTTATGTACATAAATCTATCTGCGCAGAAGCAAACAAAAACACATGAACACAAATGTATAAGATTACAAACATTTCATATTGTTGCGCAATTATTGCGTAACATATATTAACATACGTTATGTATGGTATATATTATTAAGCTGGTTCGTAGCTTGAAAAAAAAAGAGGAATAAATCTTTAAGAGAAGATAGACTTAAAAATAAACCTGCTCTGATCTCCTTTGCACTTTGTCTACCATTGTTAAATGTGGATTACTGACAGGGATGGACCGCCAAACATAATACAGTATACAATGTGCCAAAATTATGCCTAACTTAATGCATACGACTCTGAGGCCGGCTTTTATTTGAGCTTACGTAAATACTGGTGCTAAGTGAACTGTCATTCCTGTAGATGCATGCGATGCTGGCGTGCATTGGTCTGATCGCGATGTGATTTGTGCCAACATAAAATAATAAATAGTGGGAATGAAATGATATTCAGCCAAAGTTCAAATTAATTTGTGGTAAACATTAATAACTGAAACATAACATAACACTTGCGCAAAAGCCGCACATAAGTTTAAGCGTAAAAAACAAATTATTATAAATAAAATAAACTCATTTTTGAATGTTTATAAGTATTTGGGTACATCGTTACCTAATATGTTACCTAATATTAATAAGAAATAATATAATATAAATAAAGTAATAATAAGAAAGCATCATGCTTTATAACATATTCCCATAGATTGTATTCAGCCTACATACATACATATATATATGAATGCCTGGTACAAAACAAAACAGTCGGTTTTGGTGACCCATTTTCGGAACTGACTCGTGAAAAATCGCAAAACATTTGTTAAATATGATTAAAAAATAAACATAATAGAGACGTTAGGTGCATACGGGTATTCACGGACATATCCAAGCTAGTCGTGTGTAATACTTTACAGTAAAACATTGTGTTAAGCGAGCAAAGGGCTTCAAATCATTCCTCCAATGAAACAGTAAGCGACATAGTAAGCTTAAGTGATTTAAAAGTCTCATGCGAATAAGCATATCGCATGTTATAAATATCATCTTACAATGAGAAAGCGTTCCGCGCAAATTTATAAGAAATCATTGATTCTGAAGATTTCACTAAGAAAACAACATTTAGAATGACAAGAACATGTTAAATTAGAAACGCTTGAAGTATTTGAACGCATTTGAAGGGAACTTGATTTGAAGCTAAATTAAAATTAATTTGATATGAAACAAAATTTATAAACTGTAGAGATAGAACATCATCTCAACTTCCACTTCACGCTTTGTATTAGCAAATCTTTGTTATAAGCATTGAAATATTGAAACAATTCTAAAAATCAGAAAATTTTGCAAGAAAGTTTACTAATCCGAAAATCTCTTTTTGCCAAAAGAACGAAAGCAATTTTTTTAATATATTAGTATGTGTAATGGTAAAGTGTTTGTAATGAGGATCAGTTCGGTAATTTCTCCAAACGAATTCACATGATATTAGTTGAGTTTTCTTCGTGAATAATTTGTGTTAGAATATATTGAAAATGAAAGAAGTAAGAAACTTCTAGGAAATCGTATTATTATACTTGGTGTCAACTGAAATTATGGAAATCCGCGAAATCGCCAAAATAAACCTCGTTGTAGACCTAATTTTAGTGCATGTTCAAGTCTTTGCGTAAATAAACGCTTTGTTGCTCGAAATTATTGTCCACTTTCGTTCTTGCAAATTAACAAAACGAATGTTGCAAAGTTACATTATTTTAAAAAAAATGCAGTTATGTAAATTTTGCTTCTTCTCATATTGCAGTGCTTCCGTCAGCAACGTTTTCTTCCATTGTACCGTCAACGCATCAGCAGCATAGTAAATTCAATAACTCGTTGTTATTAAAGGAGAACTTCGAAGTTAATCTAACTCCGCGTTCCAAGCAACGCCTAATTAAAGTGGATTTTTCCCTCTTACAAGTAAGTTTTAAAATTAAAATTAAGTTCGCTCGATCGGCTTTAGCACGTGTATCTACAATGCTTGAGATACGTTTTAATATAATTTTTTTTTTTTTTGCCAATAACGCCGCGTTTTCAGATAAGTTCAAACATTTGCAAATATTTGAGTACTCCATCCTATTTATTGGGGGTTTGGAGATAAGTTGGCATTTTCAAATCGAGTTCACTTTTACGCAAGAAAACAAGAAATGAATAAAGTATTCCAAATGCTTATAAAAAAAGATAACAAAAAAATAATTGAAAACTGAGAAAATTGAAAAACCAAGTTAAGAATATCATATACGTAAAAATTTAAAAAAAATTCAAGATGAAGAGTATAAAAGGTACAGTTAGTTCATAATTTTTTTGCTTAATTTGGTTGTTCATAATTTTCACATTTGTAGATAAAAACATTCATACAAACAAAACCAAACACAAAACAAGACGTTCGAAATACTAAATACCATTCTATTCGAGGGGAAACTCGATGAAACACCGTTTCGTTGTTGTTATTGGTTATCTAAAATATATTGAGCCTGTGAATCTCAAAAATCAAGAAAACATGAACGAATACAAATAAACCAAGCACCCACAATACACCACTACATTACTTGGCAACTTTCTGCAGTTTCTTAAGCTACACTGTAGGCCTCTGTTAAATTTCAAGGTATTCTCTACAAAAATTGTCGTCTATAAGTTACGAAGAGTGCTTTCTTCCTTTCACTCACAGGGAGCAGCGTGCGTAATCTCTATACGAGATAATTTGTACCTTAGAATGGAAACGACTACAAATTTCATTAAAGCCCTTAGACGTACACAATTATCCTCCGCGCTAGTGTAAGATTTATAAAACACGGAGCTGCTTTCCCTCGAAATTTACCATAACCCATCTACTTTTTCTTTGTATAGCAATAAATTTGTAATATTGTCGTAAAGTTTGCATGTCTTTACAATGCAAGTAAGTATTGCTATACGTTGGATTATAAAAATGTCAAGATCTTGATCGGGCTCTAGCACCCCAGCACCAATTGTCAAAGGTAATTCGAAAAAATCTTTTGCAAGTAATATGTATACCACACACCTGCATATTTGACATGGTAATTAAAAAAAGGCTCAATACGTTTTTCGATTACCTAGTTTTGTGAGATAATTGTTAGAACTGTACACATACATGCACTCAATAAAGTTAAAAACATAAATATAAACATATGCTTTGACATGGACATGTATATGTATGCTGAGAGAGTATTGTTTGTACTATATTTTTGTACTTACACTGCTTTGCACGACAAATCAAATCTTTTTAATTTTTCAGGACGACGATGCATTTTTCGATGAGTATTCTTTGGCTTCCACATCATCATCAATATCAACAAATCATGGACATGGTAGCGCGACCAGAAATATGGGTGTTTGTTCGCAACCAAAAATGCCTCCGTATCCTATTGGTGGCTATATGGTGAGTGACCCACCGGCAGCAAAACGATTCAGTACTGTGACTCAAGCACCACCGACGGCCACCACAACACTAACAACACGTGTCATGCGACGAACAAGTAAGTTTAAAAGAATATAAAATAGTTTAACATAAATGCTTTGTGATGCATGTGTGCGTGCATGAGTAGACGCTGCTACCACATGCTCAAAACACATCCATACGTTTGTCAATTTCTTATACTCCCTTACCCTTACACTTTTACAACCAAGTAAAGATGTTCCCGCCCAAGTCGCCCATTTCATTAGATTATTTATAATTAAGTCAATATTCTACATTCAAGTGAATTAAATTTCAAGAACACATGGAACACACACAGGAACATATATGCAGATAGTTTGGACATATAATGGATAATATATAAATGTGAAGACAGCGATGAAAAATATATTATTTTCGTCGTTAAAGGAACGAATGCATTTTAGACGATCTAATATATAGTTCAGTTTATACCTTCCATCTATAATGACGAATTCTCGACAAATTTTCATAAAACTGCAAAATTTGCTTGCATGAAAATCGTTTTTAATAAAATTTCTCAAAATAGATTACAATAAGTATAAAAATATATATTCTTTTTACAATAATTTGCAGAGAAATTTTTCTTAGAATATTTTTATAATGTGTTCAAACGATTTCCTAAAAACCAAAAAAAAAATTTTTCTTACTATTCGAAGAAAGCAGAAGATAAACACGGCTTAGTAATAAAAGGCCTCAAAGATCCTATAAAGTCAAATCACGCTCGCTAACGAAGAGATTGTAAAGTCCAATTAGTTAAGTCCGCCTTTTGACGATTGCTGGTCGCAAAAATTGGAATAGAAAGATGAAACTTAACGCACATTTGAGCGTGGAACGTAAGGTTCCACGTGGACATAACATGATACACCATAAAATGGATATAATATCTAGAACAACCAAACAGCCGCAAGAACTTGAATATTGTTCTTAATAGCTTAGTAACTATAACAGATATTAAGTTGAAATTTTCTAATAAATTCCAGAAATCTTCTGTCTAATCGATAAACTGCTTAAACACGCTTAGTAGTATTGCACGACTAAACTCGAATTTCAATATGAAAAGGTCGTGTTGCGAACGTTTGTCAAGCAATAGGCATTGTCACAAGAAAAAATTATTCATGGAAAACAATGAAAGTAAAATGGTATGAAATGAATGAATACGTTCGCAAATTTCGCACCTTTTATAAAAACGATTGCATAACGTATGGTAAGAAATCGGCATTTGTGTTAACGATCTCCGTTATAGAATATTCTCAATAGTCGGCTTTAACCGGCTACATCTGATTAATCAATTTTCTATTTTCATTTTAACTAAAGTTTTCAATTCTAATTTTTATAATTTTTTCTTTTTCTTTTTTGGTTCTTTTTTTTCAACTTTCTTGGATTATATTTGCTTTTTGGTTATGGTTGTAAAGGTATTTAGCTTTGCATGGCTTTGGCACTTTTTCTTAGTCTTTTACTTCCATAAATGAGATAAGAAATATTTATTCAATTATTTTATACATTAAATTCGAAAAAAAAATGTGCAAGGAAATATTTCAAAATATATATATATATATACCGATTCCAAATGTTAAATTAATAAGGAAGAGTTGCTAGAAATGCCTTTCAGTTTTTATCTATATACTTCCTTTAACTCCCAAGTAGACGAAGCTCTCTTACATATGCTTGCTTTACTTTGCATGTTTTAAATTAGAAAACAAAAGACCCACGAATATATTACTACATACGAGCACACATTATTAGATAGGTTAGAAGACAATTTCAAATGCAAATAAAATTTTCAAAAATTCTTTGAAATCCACGCTTACCTCTTTGCAAATCATTTAAACGATCATCTTGATGATGGCAACGTGCGCTGTGATGCCGCCACAGATGCGTACACAAAGGACGACTATCACAGATTTTTTGACAACGCCTTAGAATGTAAATATTGCAAATATTTATATTGGTTTTGACTTTTTTTCTGTTCACATATTAAAACATAAAACATCTTCACCATCACGTCATTTAAACTAACTCAAACACAATCCGACTAAGCTAACACAACATTCTTATACCATATCTAAAGGGATGCAAACCTGTTAAATAATTTCATAAAATAATTAAAGCTTTATGCCTATCTATATCACTCTTTCGAAAACAAGCAACAACATAAACACTTACGCGTCAGGCAGGTGAGTGCATCACACCATTTTCTACTGATGCACTCGCATGTTTACATGTTGTGACGTTCATTTCTTCATGTTTGTATGTTTCATTTTATATTTCAGACGTGAAATTCATTATTTCGTACTCTTTTTTATATTTTTTATATTGACAAGCTTATGATTTGGCAACTCAATGTGAATCACGGCGAGCTTCACTTCGACGCCATACGATTGTTGGTTGCCAAAGTAATTTTGATGAGTCGCATTCAATGCCCCCTTCAAGACCTGAATCACGTCAATCCGAGGTAAATTCAACTGCTGCTACTGACCTTGTGAGCACAGTCAAGCAGGTAACTTCTAAATGATGTTTTTTTTTAAATCCCTTTTTTCTAATTCCTAACACGTGTTGACATTCTCCGCCAGCTACACAATAATTACAATCAGCAACAGCAACGGCAGCGACACCAGCAACAATCTCAATTCCAACCATCGCGTGAACATAAGTACGGAGAGCACAAGCATTCTCAAAATTCGAGTTTAGAAGAAGAGGATGAAACGGATAATTGCAATCATTCGATATCCTCGATTGGCCCGTGGAATAAATCCTTTATGGATGAGAAGACTTGGAACGAACGTGCTGACGATCGCCTCTCGTTAACCCTGGAGGAGATCGTGCACATTCGTTCAGTTATGACCAAAGCGGAATTGGAAGGTCTTCCTGTCGGAGTGCGTGTCAAGGAGGATGTCGAAAAACGCAAAGTATGCTTTTTGTGCCTGCGTACACGTTTCTCCATATTCGGTCCCTGGGGTATACAGTGCAAAATTTGTCAGCGTACAGTATGCTCAAAGTGTTACACGAAGGTATCGCCGTTGCACATATAAAACAAACGTGAATTTCTCTTTATTTGTTTTGGATTTCAGATGCGTATTCCTTCAGAACATTTTCGCAATGTGCCGCTTGTATTGATTTCACCTTCATTGTTGGCTAGCCCAGCTGGCTCAAGTACTCCTTCACCATCACATTCACATCAGGGACATCATGCCCACTCATCGTCAACTGGAAATATCCTGGATGAATCATTTCCAAAGTCCCTAATTGAACGGCTAATGGGCGCTGAAACCAACCGTAAGGTAAGATAAATTTTTTTTTAACGAAAATAACAAACCGAGAAAGAAATAGAAAAATTATAATTTATCCCCATAGCGGTTTTCTTTATTGCTTTTAATTTTCTTAGAAGTTGAAGGCAAACAGCTCAAATTTGTTATAAACAAAAATAATTATTGGTTAAAACTTTCGAAACGTTTCCTTAAAATTAAAAACCAATGTTGATTTCAATTTTCATTATTCTTTGCAGACTCGACATACAGTTGGTAGTGCTCCATCGTCACCGAAGCACCAAAGATCTAATATGAGCACCCCCGGAATTATGGCTATCGATACGGAGACTGCGGCCGGTCAAGCGGTGGAGGCCATACATGATACATCGTCTTCATTCACAGCTGCCGACAGCTGTCACTATCACACTTCAATGCTGGTGAATGGTATCTGTCGCAACGATAATAGTAGACACACTAGCAACTATTCCAGCAACAAACATTTCAGCATAATGTCTCGCAGTATGGAGGGTCCGCGCAGTTTGCCAATAAACAGCCCTGCATCGAGACCGCATTCCAATAGCAGTACGCTGGACAGAAAGTAAGAGATAACTTTCAATATGATATTTCAAACAACCTCTTCATTATTAATGTATTATGAATGATTTCTTCTCTCTACAGAAGTAAATTTTCGAAAGCATTTACATTGTCTTCGTCAAGTAACCAATTGTCTCAGGATCAAAAGGAGAACATGCGTGGTGAGCAAGTGCCCGTTTGTAATGATTGCAAAGGCCTTGTTATGGAAATTTCACGATCAGCTAAACAGAAACGATCTTCCGCACGCAATCGGGCTCTAAAAAATCTTACCCTTGATTTGTCCCCCGTATGGAAATGAAGGGTTCACCGGATAATGAAGGACTTCATTTAAATTTAGGTACAAATCGTGCCAAGGAGATGGGTACAACTTTCACTGCGCACTACGAACGCAATGCAGCACGTTTATCTTCATCAACATAATCAATTTGCTATGACAGCCATTACCGAATTATGTTCACTGATATTTTCTGCTTATTTGAGTTTGATATGAAAAGTTTCATCTTTTGGTGTGTTTATTTGCTTTAAGTTGTATTTAAAAGTTCTACTTTGCGTTGAATGTTTTCAGAGTTTGTTTTTTGTTGTTCTCCAGTGTGGGCAAGTGTAACGCTATGCATCATTGCCTTTCGCATGTGACAAATTTAATTGGGTATAATTTTTATGTAATTGCCTTCTTTGATCAATTCATTTTACTTTATTTTTTCACACATAAAAATCGATGGGGCTGAACGATTTACTAGAGCTTAGTTATCGTTCGATTTAATACCTTAGATTTGAAAGACGCATCAAATAAAATAACAAAGCCTCGTATTGTATAAAATATTTGTATTTATTAACTTGAAAATTATAAACTAAAATTATACTTAAAAATTGTGTTTGGAGTGATAATGTTAACATAGACGTCGTTGACGTACATATTTGCGGGAACGAGCAAAATGCCCCTTTAATTTTAATTGTCAAATATCCATCTCATTGTAATTGTGTTTGAATAAATTCTCACTTTCTCTTTAAGTATTCCTGTATTTTTCCAATTATTCTTTTTCTTTCTTTTTTTCTAAACAATTATACGTAAATTTCTATTTATTATATTTTCGTTCAAGTTTACCAAAAACCATTTTTCAATATTAGCTCTATCTTTAAGTGTTAGTAATAAATACTTTTCGAAATGTTTTACGATAAGTGCAGAAAGATTGCAAATATATTTTAAGAGTACCGATCAAAACTAAAGAAAACAAATCTTCTAATATCAATAGATTAATAGATAAATGCAAACAAAAATAAAAAAAAAGCAATAATTTCAAGTAAATAAAAGTTAATAATTAAAAGCAATTACCATAAATATTTGAATTTTTTAAACACTTGATCATCTTATTGCTTTGAACGTAAATAGTTTCGATTCATTGCTCTACGTGTGGAAAACAAAAACAATTTTAAATTTTATATGGTAGAATTAAATTTTTTCGATTCACATCTGAATTCCAATTCTTCTTCATTCTTTATCAATTAGAGAGTTTAGGCATTCAGGTTTTCAAATATTAAAGTGAAGGGATAGTAGCAACTGGCTTTAGTAAAAAAAGGCAATTTTTCTACAGTACAAGCCTTATTATTAACTAACGTTGCATTTTTTCATTTTTTTTTTTTTTTTTTTTTTTGAGATATATTAAGAACAAAATGAAGATTCGTTACAGGTCACAAATTTTGCGCCTAGAACAACATACCTTTAGTTTTCTAAAAATATGACTTCAAATTTGGTGAGTGGCGAGACAAAATTTTAATTTTAAAATTTATTTTAAAAAAGGGTAGCGCCAATTTCGCCGTGGAATCAAAAAATTTTACTTTACCGGCAAAGCAGCTCAATACGCACTCGAAAGCACATTTCGAAGCTGCAGTTAAAATTAGGCATTAAGACTTTCTTACTTATTAATATTTCAGAGTCAACTAAAGTTCTTGTTGGTTACGTTACTATTTTCTTTTCTTGCTTTGGCTATTTTTGTGGACTGGAAAGGAGCTGTCTCCTTACGCTCACTTTAAAGCTACAATTGAAAATAATCGAGCGAATTGTTGCTTAATAAAAGTTGTTGGAAGCTGGTGGAATTCGATGATTCTTCACAAAAGCTCAGGGGGCGTAAATTGAACGCCGCCCAGTTTTTTTTTTTTTTTTAAATGTTTGGATTTTTGCTTGTTACTCGGAAATTATTTAAGTAGGCTGAAATTATCTAAATTTACTTTACGATATGCTCTTTAGGTCCAAATTTACTACCAATTAAATTTTTTTTTTTTTATTTCTCTTGGGTTTTATGCTTATTTATGACTGAATTATACAATTTATAAATGTAGTTTCGACTCCTTTTTGTTCTCTCATGCAAAACAAATACATGTATACATTTTTATATATACATTTTGAGGGCATTGAAAAGGTCCTCAAAGCTATGAGGAAAACATCTCTTTATTCTATAGCTTGAATTATCTTTAATTCCACATTATTGCTTGCAGTATTTTTACAAGTTTTTAAACCAACTTATAAGAATTTCGTACTGCTTGGGCATCATTTTGGCCATTTCTTCTTTGTCCATTTTTCCCTTTCTTTATGTTCAGTTGGTGGTTGTGCTAATTTTATATGTTTGTATATATGTTTGCAATTTGGTATTTCATAAAAATTCGATGGTGTTCATTGTGCAGTCTAGCAAATCTTCCGACAATTTGATTTTTTTTATGCCTATTGTGAACCGCAGAATTAGTCTGTCAATCCAAAAGCAATCACAGGAAAAAGACGTTTTTAATTATGGAACCTATTCCTATTTCCTGAATTCATTCTTCCTTTCCAATATGAAATCTAGCCCGGCTCCCACACAAGTACTGTACATGCATGCAGTCATAGTAGTCATAATAAAGAAAAAACAGCAAAGATCAAAATTCAAAATTCCATCCTCTCACATAATTCAAAATTCCGCTCTTGTCATAGGAACAATTTTACATTTTATTTTTGGTTTCATTTTTAAATCGTAAAACTTAATAAGCAATTTGCTCCAACGGACAAAATATTGGCAAAAATTGACAACATGACACTGACGCCTTTAATCCATTACTAATTACAATAGCTGACGTATATTTGAACGGTCTTTGTAAAAAAGCCATCGATGCGAGATTAATGTGTATATGTTCTCAGTAATTTGTATAAAAATTCCATACAACTGAGAAAATAAAAATTGATTAAATTAAGGCTGTATGTGCGTTTACACAAAGCTATAACAACAAAACGTTTAGTTTTCTACTCAGTTTCGCACGAGTTCTTATGCAGTGAGGATGTGCTGACGGAATTTTTTCGCAAATATAGCAATATAGCAATGCATTGAATAAAGGTGTGTGCGCATTTACATAGATGTATAACAATGCTTCAACTGCAGTTGACGGAAGGAGAGTTATATGTGCCCATCATTATGAAAGTGGTGTAACTCATATATTTCTTGTTACACGATATTTAAGGGTTTGCATTTGAATAAATTAAAAAATATTTTTACATTATACGACATTTTAATTCAAAATTTTATTTGTCTCGGTTATGAATATAAAATTTTGTGTGAGTTTCATATAAATATGTTGTCTTTAAAGCTTGAATTGACTTACACTATTTTCAAAATTAACTAAATGTCCTATAAACGAGTTAAAGCAGTAATAAATAATAATTATTATTATTATAAATAATAATTGTAATGAAATAATTCCTGCACATTTATTATTTATATTTTAAAAAAGTAATCCATTTTTAACATTTTGGGCGTTTATCATTACGAGTGCTTTAGATACTTAAAATGTTCCTGAAAACCTATACAGATATATGGAGGTAGACACATAATATCTTTATGTTTTTCTCCACTACTGGTATATTGGTAGTGTATAATGGAAGTAATTTAATATTTTCGTATATTTTTGGTCTTCGTCAAAACGTGGAATTTAGAATCATCTAAGGAAGTTCTATGCAACATCGTATAATTTTTCGAGAATCTCATCCATTGAGTTTGCAGCCAAGAGACAGATTCGCTCGCCGTATTTTTTACTCTGCTTGTCGTTGACGGTTCTAATGATTTCCAATCAATTCACAATAATGCTCAGTGTTGTAGATTTAATTTGCTTGTTTTATTTTTTTCTCTATCAACCCCAAAAACACGGTTATTTGGTAGAAAGGAATGACCGGATACTAAAAATTTGTGTTCTATCGTTTCAATATTATTATTTGATCAATTAGCAGTTTTCATTCTTGTCAATGCTACTTTAACGTTTCGATTTTGGCCTAAACAAGCACCATTGTAAGATTTTAGGTGGTTTTGAGCAGTTGTACCCTCCATATGGATTAAAATGCATGATGCTACTCCTTGTGCAAATCTCCATGCTGCTTCTGCTGTCTAGAAATTGTCATCATAGAAATTATGGAAAACCAAGTTGTGTACGTAGATATTTCACTTACAATAAGTTAACGAAATAGAAAGTTTTGGATACGGAAGCGTTTTCCGCAAATTAAATGAGAATCCACATTTTCTGGGATTTTCTTTTGCTTTTTTTTGGCCTTCGGCAAGAGAATTCTTGTCTCGTTCGGCATATTGCAAATGCAAATCACGACCTTGTCTAACATGTAATTTCTGTTCCTCACTACTGCATGCTTCGATTTTTTCATTCAGTAAATCGAATTTTTGGTGTGCGTCGTTTTGAGGATTTAGATCCACTACTTAATAAGTGATTGGTTATTTTCCTCACCTTTATCTACATGTATGCTATTCATTTTACGAATATCTCAAGCAGATCTCAAATATTTTCGACTAGGAGTGTGACGAGCTCTGGTGAATTTACCTTAGACCACTTTCCACCACATAATTAACGCTAAATACCATATAATATTGAAATTACAACCACTGATTCATTTTTAACAATATCGTAAAAATTAATTATTGGTTCAAAATAATGTGATACGAAATAATTGATAACCCCATTTTTATTTAAATTTTAACTCAGACCACTTTCATAATTATGGGCAAAATGTATAACCAAAATAAGGCTAATTGCAAGCTTTAACGGGCAATCGCCGAGCTAACATCGCATTTGCTTTCTCGATTTACATCTATTTAAAGGCGGTTATAGCAACGCAGTGTTTCAAAAGAGTTCTCTTTAATAACAGTTTCTGAGTTTCCTTAACATTCTCTACAAGCGTTGATTAGAAAGAAAGGAACTTAACATTATTACTTTGCATTATTAAAGGTGGACGGGACTCAGACTCGGAACTGTGAGTCGTTCAGTGTTGTAACTGAATCATCTCTATGATCATTTACCCAGATATCAATCCAATAGAATATTGAACCAAAACCATCGTATTCATAAGCATTTTCCAAATTAACAGAATTCTTGACGATATCTACACTATTACGCTACACAATTAGAGGGTTTTCACTGAATTAAAAAGCGCGGATTTGCTAATTAGACCGAATCATTTGACGGTATCGTTCCCATAAAAATCACTTCACATCACAAGCTTAAATGCTGTATTGACAAAATTTATTGGGAAAGAATGGTGCACTATACGGCAGAGGAATTGATGAACCAAATGAATTTTGAACACCCTGCACTTGTCGCTCAATTCAAGAAAATCAAAATAAATAGGAAATGGAAAATCAATAGACTCAGGATAGTCGTCAACACATTTGATAATATCCATCGACCACAACGCATAAACTTTGACAACGTCGTGTGTTCTATATGCGAACACATAGTTAATCCTCTTAAACGCCTAAACTGTTAAACAAGACTCTGCAAACATATGACTTTTCGCGTGACGTGTGTCCAATCACCTCCACATAATATTTATAATAGAAAATCTTGCGTTAACGACAAGGCGCTTACTTCTAGTGAACCGAAATGTCTCAGTTTCCTGAAACATAAATTAACCAATGATTTATGTCAAATTGTCCTATGAGACATGACAAATTTTCTATGCAATTTCTTCTTAAAAATGCGGATTGGACATTATTTTGATCTATATTTCCATTTATTATTTTAATCAATTGTAGGCACGCCTCTGTCCATACTATCTACAGTTTTGGACAAAATCTTCTGTAGAAAGACGTACCAGAAATAATTTCCCTAAAAGACAACACACCATGTCCAGACATGGTGTATATATTCTTTGTCATCAGCTTAAGGAAGCTTTGTGGAATAAATGATCAATGAGGAAACATTCATTTGTTATTTCAGACGACCTTGAAAACACCTTCAATCGAATGGCTTTAACCCAAATCATCCTGGAGCTTAATAGATGAAGCGTATTTACAGACCGTTGGCAGAAGATCCGCTAACGGATTACATAGGTTTATAAGCGGACAATACTTTCTCCGTTGCTTCCAGCACTGCAGAGAGTAAGCAAATTAAGTTGATTAGACTTTCATGCTCAAAGTTGGAATCTGACTGTGACACTACACCTGTGTACTTAACCGGATTTGTTCCCTTAGGCTGACAAACTGCATATTTAGTTCCCTGTGCGATGATGATAGGCATCATCTTCACAAAAAATCTCTTAGGAGTGGAGATGATGCCTTCGCTATTTCTAAACTTTATTCCAAGGAGAATGGTCCTCACATCAACACTGTCATAAATATCTACAAACCTCTGACAATTGGGCTTTTGCCCTACTGTATTATGGATGGTCCTCTAGAACAAATATTGCAAAGGGCAATTTAGTTGCTCTATGTAACGCATAAGTAAAAATCATTTTCTGCTGGCCATTGAGAGCCTCCAGACCCAAACAACTCCAAAGCAAGTGGATCATTGAATGTGTAAAGGTTCTCCTTGGGCCATCGCTGACACCAAATTTGTTGTTGCTCCTTTGCTCTTTATGAATGATAGCGACAGTGTAAGTAAGCAATATGATTCAAAATTTAACTTAGTTTTAATTTACGGCTGTTTCCTTTCATAGACAGTTCTAAAAACCGATACTATCATTATTGCTAGCGGCCGCTATGACAATTTTGATTTCATGTGCTGTAACGCAGAGTCTCGCCTACGCCTGACAAAAAAAAATCTGTCAAAAATTATGTCAAAGGCCACTTTTCAATTCCATTAAAAGAGCTAGTTATCCTCCACGGACATATGCCTTACAAGAATGAGCGGACGGACGAAACCTACCTTACCGAACGGGCATATCATAAGCCCTGGATCATTCTTTACCATTCATGCCCTACCTATGGTCTCCGTCGGTCCGTGATGTCTACGGCACCGAAGTTGGGTCCGACAACCCCCAGGCTGCCTTCCTCTCATAAATAAAAGAAACCTTTGTTAGCTCGTTTTTGTATTTTCATTCTACAGATATATGTATATACAGATATTTAAAATTTTAAGAAGAATGAATATACAATTAAGGAAAGAATTATAATTTTGTTAAGATGTGCATTTAAGAAGATGTGTATATAAAAAACAATATATTTAATAAAAGCTAGCTTAAAAATATATACATAAGGAAAATACTTCTTTAATACGTTGAGTTTCTTGTACAGGTTATTAAAATAGAATTATTAATTAATCTAACGGCCTCCTTTTGTTTAGCATTATTTCTTGGCAAAACTTAACAAGAGATCTTTCGGTTAGCGCTTAATCAAGCCAATACATTTTGTGTGTGCAGCTTATATGTTCATTTAAACGGAAGGAGGCTGATCATGTTCAGTAGACAGACGGGTAAACGGACAAATCGGACTGACTAGTTGATATCTGCGGGTAAACGTTTAGGCGGACGGACTGGTTATTAGTAAGGGAGCAAAACGCTTCCTTACAATATTGTTGTGCAGGTATTTAGTTAATAGGGTTAATAAATAAATGAATAACAACTATAAACCTGTCACGCTGCTTCATTTAACACCATCGCATATCTGGATCAGTTGGAAATATCTCTTCTTAAGTATTTTAAAGGTAAAGTGTTTAAATGTCCTTAAACGCTTCTTTAATTGCATTTAACATTCATTTACCATTACTATTACTTTTGAAATTGTCTTCCAATACAAAGCGAGGGAAAAGTAGTATGGTTAGGGCATAGATTTATATTAGTCAAAAATTTCGAAATTTTTAGTAAGCATGCTTTAATTAAAATAATGAAATATTGTAGCGAAACAAGAACCTATCATGCATCTGAATACATTTATTTGGACTCATCCCATCCGACGAGTCAGGCCAGAAAACATGCGATTAAAAAAAAAAAGAGAAAAAATAAACAATTACATCCGTGTATAGGTTGAATTTCCAAAACGTTACACCACTCTTTGCCACATATTTTTTAATACATCATATATTGTATGTAGATGTTTTCAACACTATTTTCATATTTATTGCTCTTATTTCGCTTATATATAATGCTTCATTGTTTCAGAAAAATAGTCACATATACCATATATTATTTTCTTTTTTCATTTAAATCTCTTGTAATGGATTTTGGCTATTTCTATTATGTGATCGAATTTTTAACGACTATGTATCCATATTCTTCTTTAAATTTTCTAATATTTTATAATTCACATTAAAATAGTTCGGCGTCTCTTGGTGTTGGTACAAAAAAAATCAAGTTGGTAAGGAAAACACGTAATAGCGATAAATCGCACCTACGACCACATTTATACTGTCCAATTTGCCTGGGGAGATGAACTATGCTTTGATAAGAAGCATAGATGTGCCGAAACTCTCACCTCCCAGCGGTGATCCCCGGGCAACGGCTTCGGCCGGCTAAGAAGAGTTTAAGGTTTTGGGCTGCTAACTCGGCGACGAGTTTCTGATAGATGGTGGAGGGGTTGGCTGGAAGAAGAGCTCTTACTCAATAAGCTAGTTACTACCGAGGAAATATACTGAATGGTTTGTAAGTACAATGAAGGTAGTAATCTAGCGAGTGCATGGTAGAGTGCATTAGATTGTCCAGTGCAATACCCGAGACCTATATATCTTGAAGAAAAGTAGTTCACTTGGTGTTAGCTACCAGGAAAGTATGGAGGATCCGAAGCAAGTACGGTTGTTTTTAACAAACGCCCAAAGTATGCCATAAGGCTTTGCAAAATAAACTGGGAGCCACGCGGGTCAGGAAGCTCGCCTCACTAAGCCACGTATGCCTGCGGGTATATGATGGACTTTGTCCTTAAGTCGTAACAAATAAATAAATTAATTATACTATTAATGCAAAAAGGAATTGACGGACGGCTTTCCCTTTGGCCG